>NC_092334.1:663242500-663842500 GCF_046630445.1 Rutidosis leptorrhynchoides
TTGAATAAAAAGAAAAGACAGATATAACGCGTATACATATATCCCATCTGTTTTTATTTTTGTTTTTATGCTTCTTCTTTTTATTACTTTCTGTATACCCGTGAGTTAGGGTAGAATCAATCCAAGACATAAGCAACCATCCATCTTTTCTTGTCACTGCATAAATCCTTTTAATCACAGATGTAAACTCGTTTTCTGTAAATCGAAATCAAAGAAACAGATATATTTTTTTTTGGTGTTTTGCTCGATACCTCTGTTACAGTTACAAAATTCACAAACTCGATTTCATATCATACTTTCAAAATCTAAGATTGCAGATTGGTTATAATTATTCCATTCAAGCTTTCTGCAATGTTATATGATCCAATTCTTTAAAAAGAATTAGAATTTCGAAGTTAAATGTTCGAAATTAAAAAGACAAACGAGTATGTTTTAATCAAATTGAAGACTTAGAGATCGTATCTGTTGAAATTGTTGATTCATAAAGTTTTAAGGATCCATTCTGAACATATTTCATGTTGAACTCATATTATAAAACGATCTAAAAATCAAATTCAGTGAATGGGTTTCGTGTTCTTCGCAAAACTGGTTGGATCGATATAAATGTTTTCTGTTGTTTGTCTGTTAATCAAAAACCCTTTTTTTACAGATCGTTTTTAAATCAATTTCAAAGTCTCAATTCAAATTTATGATTCATGGTCGTGACTAGGAATGGTCTATGGTCGATTATAGCTTAAGAAGATGACACTGTGTCACGGTTTATAAACTTTCGGGTGTAATATATATCAGAAAAACAAAGGTGCCGGAGTGGTTTGAGGTGTTGTGGGGTGAGCAAAGGGTCTCGGGTTCGAGTCCCTCTTCATGCATTTCTTTTTTTAGGGTATATCTTCACTTCCCAATTCTATTATTATTATTATTATTATTATTATTATTATATATTCGTTAACATTGTTATTGTTATGATTTACTAACTATATCAAAATCAATAAGAATATTTTTATTAAAAATTTTAGAATCACTAGTATTATCAATATTATTAACACTAAAATTATTATGGAAATAAAAGTTTTAAAGATATTATTAAGGTTATAGGTATGCACCACTCATAGTAACAATTTTACATAAATACTCATAAATAATGAATTAAGTATTTTCTTAAATATAATACAAATCAGATATATATATATATATATATATATATATATACATATTAAAATAACTATATAGATATTAATCATTTTGAATATATGCACAGATTAAATATATAACATATAAATTAAGATATAATATATAAAGCTGTTCGATACGAATATGTGTGTTAATAAATATACATGATTGAATAATAGGTTCGTGAATCCGAGGCCAACCTTATACTCGATCAATGATGTTAAATGTATTTTTGCTACAAAATACATTAGGTGAGTATATAGTCCCACTTTTAAACTCTAAATATTTCGGGATGAGAATACATGTATTTTATGTTTTACGCTATGGACACAAGTAACTGAAAAATATATTCTACGTTGAGTTGTACCACTGGCATACTTCCCTGTAGCTTGGTAACTAATATTTACAGCGGTATTGTAAACGCGAATCCTGTTGATAGATCTATCGGGCCTGACAACCCCAACCGGACTGGACGACCAGTATTCAACGGTTGCACAGTACTTCGTTTTGTGACTACACTTGGTACGGTGTAGTAAGATTTCATAATAAAGGGAATATGCGACGTGATTAAATGTTAAGTATGGTTACCAAGTGCTCAACCACTTAGAATATTTTTATTTAAATGTTTACATATGAAATCTTGTGGTCCATTGTTATAACGCTGCTAGCATCAAACCTATATATCTCACCAACTTTATGTGGACTTTTTAAAGCATGTTATTCTCAGGTACGAATTAAGTCTTCCGCTGTGCATTTGCTCATGTTAAGGACATATCTTGGAATCGATCATTGCAATGGAACTAAATGTTGATGACTTCGTCCAGGAGAATTAGGACGGGTTGTTACAGTTGGTATCAGAGCTTTGGTCTTAGTGAACCAGGTCTTGCATTAGTGTGTCTGACGAGTAGTTGTTAGGATACATTAATGAGTCTGGACTTTGACCGTGTCTACATGTCAAAAGTTTTGCTTATCATTTCTAGTCGGAAATCATCTACTTATCATCCTTAGGGAATTGCCTGCTTACCATTCTTAAGTCTAGACATGCCTTACTGCCTTTATTGCATAGATAGTGTATAGACAAATTTATATCTTAGCGGATCTATTACGATAGACTTTGCTTAATATCTTCCGTAAATTTCTCCGTAATTTAAGGGATCCTGGTACTATATATATCTATGCATATTATGCATTGAGAATACCATCCAACTATTATTTGCTGTCACTAAGCTTTTCATACCAAAAATCTTTTCTGTGATCGCGTACGATGGCCTCTACGAATCGACCAAGTTCTTCTGACTCCGAAGATAGTGTGACGGGAGCGCACCAACCGATCAACTATCGTGATTTCTTTAGAAAGTGGGGATGGGTTCGCGAAATACTTACCCTATGGAGAAATGAAGAAGGTACTCCATATCACGAGCCGAACTTACCACCTAACGTCGGAGTGCTCGACCCGCTCACCGGCGAACCTGTTCGCAACACCGTTTATACCCTTTTTGCAAGAATTTTTCGTCTTGAGGCTACCATTAACGGAACTAGAGAAGATATCCGACCTTTACCTCACACTGATAACCAACCAGGGTTAGTAGAAGAAGTTAAAGAACTCCGAGCTCGAGTGTTAACTTTAGAGAGCACGGTACACAATTTGCAAGCACCAGCAGTATCACCAACACCAGTAACATCACCAGCTTCAGCACCAACGGTACCAGTACCACCAATAACCCAAGTTTCAACAATCCATGCCTCACCATCTCATTCTGCACCTCGAGTATAATCATCGTTCTACGAATCGTTCTACATCGATTATCTTCGCTCGACATGGCGATTATGTAATTTCTAAAGTTTTAGAGATTATGTAATCTAGTATTAATGGTAAATCAAATGAGTTTAATATCTTATTGACTCATTAAATCCATGATTACATCTGAAGAAAATATATATGCAAATATATATTTTCATAAAGATTGTAATTAAAATTCTTTTGTACAAACTGTTAATGGTGAAAATATTTTAACGGGTAGGTAATACCCGAGGAATATTTAGATTTCACATTAATCAGCTACACGGTACATTCTTCGACTCTGATTCAACAGTCAGTCACTATCCTACTTGTATCCATAGATATACGTATCCGTTCACCACAGAATCCATTTTCGTTCAATTTCATATTTGGATTTTGACCTATCAGAATCCAACAAGTGGCATAATGAAGAAAACATTGGACAAAATAAAATTTGTTAGAAACAAACGAATTAACTAATTGAAATTTTGTTAAGAATCCACGCTAACTGTTCCAGCTAACTGTTCCTAGCTAACTGATTACATTTTATTTATCGCAATTTAATTATCGCAATTTTATTTATCGTCATTTAATTTCTGTTATTTACTTTACGCATTTAATTTATCGTCATTTAATTTCTGTTATTTATTTTTACGCACTTTAAATATCGGGACATGTATACAAGGTTTTGACATATCATATCGACACATCTATATATATTATTTGGAATAACCATAGACACTCTATATGCAGTAATGCGGGAGTTAGCTATACAGGGTTGAGGTTGATTCTCAAATAATATATATACTTTGAGTTGTGATCGAGTCTGAGACATGTACACGGGTCACGATACGTATTAATTAATTCGAATATTATAAATTAAATTATATATGAATTATTGTACTGTTAACTGTGGACTATCGATTGGGACTATCAACATTGGACAATTAAAAAAAAAAAATGAATTAAAATGTTGATTATAACATATGAAACTAAACAATTCTTCAAGTTTGTCACTTGAGTCTATCTTAAACCTCATTCGTATCTTGGCGAATACAATTCGCATTCACAACTTTTCGTGATTCTTGAAAACACCCCGATCGAAAAGATGAACCAACCGCATTTCATCTAAGGAAGAAAAAGGTTTATGCATCTGAAAAACTCTCGAATCCAAATTCATAGTTTAACACATACCGTGTTGAATCCTTTGCCATTTATTAGCAAAAACAACCCTACAATTCCTTTTCAAGAAGCTAATTTTGTCACAGCTCCACTTCGACTTCTCAGTGAGACTACTCCTACTATAACCTCGATATTTATACGTTATTCTTTCGCCGTCGTTACCGGAGAATCTTTTATATTCCGTGACGTCATCAGCAGATGTACCAGCAGCTCGTCATCTCTTTAGCGAACTCCGCAATCAGTATTTTGAAATCTCGCATAACTTCTCCAGTTATACTTATAACATCTATCCCTAAGAATTTCATATTCCGAATGTGAAGTTTCTGAAAAACACCCTGAACTATGAAGTAGTTCTTGAAATGCTGATGAAGCAGCAAAAACTGTAAATGAATTTAGCAGTCAAATGTTGACGATAAAGTATAATGTGATGGTAAAGCTCAGAAAAAGAGGAGATTTGGAACTGGAAAAACGGATTGAGCAAAGTATGAAAGAAGGTGTGGATAAATCACAAGAACTGAATCTGCTTTCAAAGAATCCAAACGATTCAGTACCTGCTGAAACCATTAGTAAAAAAAAAAAAAACCTACTCGATATTCTAAACCTTTCCGGATGATATTCTTCATCATTATCTTATCTTAGATATTATAAGATATCTTCATATCTTCTGTTATACATATTCTCCATATTTCAGGAGATATTTTCACAACTATTCCTATCTGCGATCATGTATCTTTCCGTAATATCTGCGTTATTAAATAAAAGAAACTGTGTTAGTTTCTAAATTCTGAAACCTTCGAAATTAAAATATGAATGTTTTGGAGTAGTGTTGGGAATTGATGCATGAATTAGTATAATATAATGAAACTTGATCAACTTCATTATATTACAGTAAGTCATGTTGAGTTTCTAATGGAATGTGATGATTCACAGTACCATCATTATGTGCCATGTTACACGGCTCTTACAATCTATCCAATCTCTAAACATATCAAGAAAATATTCTCTTGATGATTCGGTCTTTTCCAGGATATTCTGGTAATTTGACAAATCAAAAATCGTGCCATTACCAATTCTCTCTTAGGACATTAACTATATTCATTTCGAATTTCATACCTACGAATTCTGGACCATTACTCGCTTGACTCGAAGTCGGGAAGAGAAAACGAAAGCAGGAAGTTCTGAAAAATAAGGAAGGATATAAAACCCAACCACCACCCAGAATTTACAAACCGTGTATATCGATGCAGATAGCAATATAGAGACACGGGAGTACTAGAAACACTATAAACACAAGAGTATAGTAGAAGTAAATAGATTCTTTCGGTGGCAGATTAAAGAGAAGAATGACGGATGTGGAAATTAAGAGTATATCAAGGATTAGAATGGGATGGAGCATATTGACGAATGTCTTAAAGTAGGAATTAAGGAGAAAGATTAGAAGATGCGAGATGTGAAAAATAGGAAAAATAAAGGAATGGATTTATAGTGAAGTATCCGACAAAGAAATCAAAACAGATTGCCGCATTAAATCAAAGAAGATCCTGATCGCCGAAAAACCAAATCTAATTACAAAAGATTTTCTTTGATTCCCTTAAATCCCGGAAGTTGATACTAACTACGTTATCGGTTGAAACTAATATATATATTTACTCAATTCACTCTTTTGTGATAGATTCACTCGTGCGCTTCACTTGATCGAATCATTTTATCCATGTCTCTCAACACTGATAAAACTCCATATTACCTCATATTTGTCATGAAAACATTCCTATTGTTATCTACAACGACCTCTATCAAATTTCGGGGACGAAATTTCTTTAACGGGTGGGTACTGTAACGACCCGGAAATTTCCGACCAAATTTAAACCTTAAACTTTATATATTTCCGACACGATAAGCAAAATTTGTAATGTTGAGTCTAGAAAGTTTGAAATCTATATTAGGATAATTAGTTACCCTTTTGACCATGTCTGACGATTCACGAGCAATTATGTGTAAATAGTTATGTATAAATATACATGATTGTTAATTTGTGAAATATTAACAAAACATTAAACGGTATTGATTAACATACTAGGAAATCTATTTTTACGACTTATAAGCGTTATCAGAATATAAAAAATTACATAAGTAAATAGTTATACAAAAATTGTTGAGGTAATATTATTACCTTCACTTTATTATTAAAATACATAACAATATTATTAATATGATGACATAAATATAAAATTTGACATATATCTATTGTTATATTATTATTATCATATTGATACTATTATAACAAGTATTAGTATTAATACTAATGACATTAGTGTATAAATCTTATAATTATAATTATCAGAAATATTATTTGTTATTCTTATCTATAAAAATTCTATTAATATAATTAGTATTACTAATATACTCAATTATTAGTTATTAATTTTTAAAATACTGGAATTTTGAATATTAATAGCATTATTATAATTAGTATTATTATAACATTATAAATTTTATAGTTATTATTATTAATATTTTAATTAATTATATCATTTTTTTTATTATGATCATTAATATTATTATTGGTATTATAGTATTATTTGTATTATATATTTATTATTAATAATATTAATGATATTATATTTATTAACATGTTTAATTATTATTAATATAAATTAATTTGAATAAAAAGAAAAGACAGATATAACGCGTATACATATATCCCATCTGTTTTTATTTTTGTTTTTATGCTTCTTCTTTTTATTACTTTCTGTATACCCGTGAGTTAGGGTAGAATCAATCCAAGACATAAGCAACCATCCATCTTTTCTTGTCACTGCATAAATCCTTTTAATCACAGATGTAAACTCGTTTTCTGTAAATCGAAATCAAATTAAACCTTAAACTTTATATATTTCCGACACGATAAGCAAAATTTGTAATGTTGAGTCTAGAAAGTTTGAAATCTATATTAGGATAATTAGTTACCCTTTTAACCATGTCTGACGATTCACGAGCAATTATGTGTAAATAGTTATGTATAAATATACATGATTGTTAATTTGTGAAATATTAACAAAACATTAAACGGTATTGATTAACATACTAGGAAATCTATTTTTACGACTTATAAGCGTTATCAGAATATAAAAAATTACATAAGTAAATAGTTATACAAAAATTGTTGAGGTAATATTATTACCTTCACTTTATTATTAAAATACATAACAATATTATTAATATGATGACATAAATATAAAATTTGACATATATCTATTGTTATATTATTATTATCATATTGATACTATTATAACAAGTATTAGTATTAATACTAATGACATTAGTGTATAAATCTTATAATTATAATTATCAGAAATATTATTTGTTATTCTTATCTATAAAAATTCTATTAATATAATTAGTATTACTAATATACTCAATTATTAGTTATTAATTTTTAAAATACTGGAATTTTGAATATTAATAGCATTATTATAATTAGTATTATTATAACATTATAAATTTTATAGTTATTATTATTAATATTTTAATTAATTATATCATTTTTTTTATTATGATCATTAATATTATTATTGGTATTATAGTATTATTTGTATTATATATTTATTATTAATAATATTAATGATATTATATTTATTAACATGTTTAATTATTATTAATATAAATTAATTTGAATAAAAAGAAAAGACAGATATAACGCGTATACATATATCCCATCTGTTTTTATTTTTGTTTTTATGCTTCTTCTTTTTATTACTTTCTGTATACCCGTGAGTTAGGGTAGAATCAATCCAAGACATAAGCAACCATCCATCTTTTCTTGTCACTGCATAAATCCTTTTAATCACAGATGTAAACTCGTTTTCTGTAAATCGAAATCAAAGAAACAGATATATTTTTTTTTGGTGTTTTGCTCGATACCTCTGTTACAGTTACAAAATTCACAAACTCGATTTCATATCATACTTTCAAAATCTAAGATTGCAGATTGGTTATAATTATTCCATTCAAGCTTTCTGCAATGTTATATGATCCAATTCTTTAAAAAGAATTAGAATTTCGAAGTTAAATGTTCGAAATTAAAAAGACAAACGAGTATGTTTTAATCAAATTGAAGACTTAGAGATCGTATCTGTTGAAATTGTTGATTCATAAAGTTTTAAGGATCCATTCTGAACATATTTCATGTTGAACTCATATTATAAAACGATCTAAAAATCAAATTCAGTGAATGGGTTTCGTGTTCTTCGCAAAACTGGTTGGATCGATATAAATGTTTTCTGTTGTTTGTCTGTTAATCAAAAACCCTTTTTTTACAGATCGTTTTTAAATCAATTTCAAAGTCTCAATTCAAATTTATGATTCATGGTCGTGACTAGGAATGGTCTATGGTCGATTATAGCTTAAGAAGATGACACTGTGTCACGGTTTATAAACTTTCGGGTGTAATATATATCAGAAAAACAAAGGTGCCGGAGTGGTTTGAGGTGTTGTGGGGTGAGCAAAGGGTCTCGGGTTCGAGTCCCTCTTCATGCATTTCTTTTTTAGGGTATATCTTCACTTCCCAATTCTATTATTATTATTATTATTATTATTATTATTATATATTCGTTAACATTGTTATTGTTATGATTTACTAACTATATCAAAATCAATAAGAATATTTTTATTAAAAATTTTAGAATCACTAGTATTATCAATATTATTAACACTAAAATTATTATGGAAATAAAAGTTTTAAAGATATTATTAAGGTTATAGGTATGCACCACTCATAGTAACAATTTTACATAAATACTCATAAATAATGAATTAAGTATTTTCTTAAATATAATACAAATCAGATATATATATATATATATATATATATATATATATATATATATATATATATATACATATTAAAATAACTATATAGATATTAATCATTTTGAATATATGCACAGATTAAATATATAACATATAAATTAAGATATAATATATAAAGCTGTTCGATACGAATATGTGTGTTAATAAATATACATGATTGAATAATAGGTTCGTGAATCCGAGGCCAACCTTATACTCGATCAATGATGTTAAATGTATTTTTGCTACAAAATACATTAGGTGAGTATATAGTCCCACTTTTAAACTCTAAATATTTCGGGATGAGAATACATGTATTTTATGTTTTACGCTATGGACACAAGTAACTGAAAAATATATTCTACGTTGAGTTGTACCACTGGCATACTTCCCTGTAGCTTGGTAACTAATATTTACAGCGGTATTGTAAACGCGAATCCTGTTGATAGATCTATCGGGCCTGACAACCCCAACCGGACTGGACGACCAGTATTCAACGGTTGCACAGTACTTCGTTTTGTGACTACACTTGGTACGGTGTAGTAAGATTTCATAATAAAGGGAATATGCGACGTGATTAAATGTTAAGTATGGTTACCAAGTGCTCAACCACTTAGAATATTTTTATTTAAATGTTTACATATGAAATCTTGTGGTCCATTGTTATAACGCTGCTAGCATCAAACCTATATATCTCACCAACTTTATGTTGACTTTTTAAAGCATGTTATTCTCAGGTACGAATTAAGTCTTCCGCTGTGCATTTGCTCATGTTAAGGACATATCTTGGAATCGATCATTGCAATGGAACTAAATGTTGATGACTTCGTCCAGGAGAATTAGGACGGGTTGTTACATTTATAGACAGAAATACAAGTTACAAGTCATTTTTGAAAGAGGTAGTTATTTCCGTCGAAAGAACGACATCTTGATAACCATTTTGAAAAACATACTTTCACTTTGAGTTTAACCATGATTTTTGGATATAGTTTCATGTTCATAAGAAAAATCATTTTCCCAGAAGTATAGCTTTTAAATCAAAGTTTTTCATAGTTTTTAATTATCCAAACCAAAACAGCCCCCGGTTTTACTACGACGGCGTATATCCGGTTTTATGGTGTTTATCGTGTTTCCAGGTTTTAAATCATTAAGTTAGCATATCATATAGATATAGAACATGTGTTTAGTTGATTTTAAATGTGTAGTTAGAAGGATTAACTTTGTTTGCGAACAAGTTTAGAATTAACTAAACTATGTTCTAGTGATTACAAGTTATAATCTTCGAATAAGATAGTTTTATATATATGAATCGAATGATGTTATGAACATCATTACTACCTCAAGTTTTCTGGATAAACCTACTGGAAAAGTGAAAAATGGATCTAGCTTCAAAGGATCCTTGGATGGCTTGAAAGTTCTTGAAGCAGAATCATGACACGAAAACAAGTTCAAGTAAGATCATCACTTGAAATAAGATTGTTATAGTTATAGGAATTGAACCAAAGTTTGAATATGAGTATTACCTTGAATTAGAAAGATAACCTACTGTAATAAACAAAGGTTTCTTGATCTTGAATGATTACTTGGAATGGATTTGCAAGATTGGAAGTAAGCTAGCAAATTTGAAAGTGTTCTTGGTGTGTTCTTGAGTAGTTGTTTTATAACTTGGTTTATGTATGGATTTATGAACTAGATTGAGCTAAATTTTGTTGAAGATGATGAAGAATACTTAGAACAAATGAAGAACACTTGAGAGAGAGTAATTTGATGCATAAAAATTGAAAAATGAATGTGTTATGGTTGGTGCATGAATTCGTGATTTTGGCCATATCATATAGGCTCCATTAGTTTGATTTTTAGTGTAATAATTCTAGCTAGTTGCCAAATGATGGTTCCCACATGTGTTAGGTGACTCACAAGGCTGCTAAGAGCTGATTATTGAAGTGTATATACCAATAGTAAATACATCTAGAAGCTACGTATTGTACGAGTACATGTACGGGTACATACGTGTAGGATTATTGATGAAAATGAATGAGAATGTAATTGTAAGTATTTTTGTTAACTGGAAGTACTTTGATATGTGTCTTGAAGTCTTTCAAAAGTGTTCAAATACATTTAAATACATTACATGTATATACAATTTAATGAAGTCGTTTAGCCATCCATAGTCGTTACATGTAAGTGTTGTTTTGAAACCTTTAAGTTAACGATCTCATTTAATGTTGTTAATCCATTGTGTATTATATCTAATGAGATGTTAAATTATTATATTATCATGTTAACATGATATATGAATATATCTTAATATTATATATACATTAAAATCTCGTTACAACGATAATCGTTACGTATATGGCTCGTTTCGAAATTCTTAAGTTAGTAGTCTTGTTTTTACTTATGTAGTCCATTGTTAACACACTTAATAATATATTTAATCATCATTTTATCATGTTAAATATAATGCAACAATACCTTAATATGATTCACATATATCTAGTAAGGCGTTGTTATAACGATAATCGTTATATATATCATTTCGAGTTTCTTACGTCAATAATCTCATTTTTTATGTATATAACTCATTGTTACTATATTTAATGAGATACTTGATTATCATTATATCATGTTAAACATATATATTTATCCATATATGTATCATCATGTCATATACAACTTATAGCGTTCGTGAATCTTCGGTCAAACTGGGTGATCAAACGTTTACATAATTTCCGTTTCAATTAACCAAGTCTTAACAAGTTTGATTGCTTAACATGTTGGAAACATTCAATCATGCAAATATAGTTTTCATTAAATATATAATCATAGAAAAGTTCAGAAAAGTTCGGGTCACTACAACGAATCGACCGCAACTTCTTTTCCTTTAGCCTTTGCTCTAGACTTGCGTTTTGGTGCTTGTGGTGTTTGTTATGTTTGTTGAACTTGTGTTTGTTGTGTTTGTGGAACTTGTGATTGTTGTTGTTGTTGTTGTTGTTGTTGTTGCCACAACATAAACGCTTGCATTTGTTCGGGAGACATTTGTGGAAATGATTGTTGTGAATTGGCAAAATTTGAAAAACCGAGATTAGCCTCACCACCACCACTAGCCGAACCTTGAGCCGATCCGGGAGAATAGGGTGAGAGTGGACTCCATTGTGGATGATAATAATTTGACATTTTTTTTGTGAATGAGATTTGTGTTTGTGAATGAGATTTGTGTTTGTGTTTGTGTTTGTGTTTGTGTTTGTGTATATGTTGTATATATATAGAAAGTAAAAAAGAAAAAAAAACAGAAAAAAGCCCAACGGCTATGTATCCGTTGTGAATTTTTTTTAATTTTTTTATTCAATGTTACCATTTTCTCCGTCGCCACCGCAACAGACCCATGTGCGACGCATCAAGGTGACGAGGTCCGGGAGTGGGGTGACCTGCGACTTGCCTCGGAACGAGCATGGGGACGGGCTCCACTCCCACTGCTCTTATAACTATGCAGAAAACAATTCCATTCATTTCTCCATCTTTTAATTTATCCGATCATGTTGCAATAATAATAATAATAATAATAATAATAATAATAATAATAATAATAATAATAATAATAATAATAATAATAATAATAATAATAATAATAATAATAATAGTGTAAGGTGATATGGTGAGGCTTTTATTTATCAATCACATTAACTTTTATCGTGTCGGTCGAAAATCATCTTTGATCCGTATTTAATTTCTGTTTGATCATTGTAACAAAGGGTGTGCATTTTTTAGGGAGAATCAAAAATGACCGATTATCGAGAAAAAACCGACCCGAAATCACAACAACCGACTACCCGAGGATAATCTTTAGTATTCGTATTTGTAAAGGATGACAAACAATCACCGTAATCTTCTGATACTTAGCTTTAGGAGATATCATAAGCGTTTAGTTTATACATATAGAAATTACATCTTAAAATTAGTCTTGTAATATACTCCATATATCAATTAAAAATCAAAATTTGGGTATCGATTCTACATTTCCACCCTTAAAATCTTAATATTCATGGGTAAGTCTTCATTATTGATTGAAGCCTGATAGATTATATTTATTTGATTTATTGTTTTCTTATGGTTAAAATAATTTTGTGCTTGAATATCAAAAGCTTACTACAAGTAATTTAATTTATTTACAACGAGTTGAATTCATTAGTATTTGTTAGATTTATTGTAAACACATCTGTACGAGCCTGGACTGACTGAGTATATAAGGATTCTTAATGTCTCACATTTAGAGTTAATCACCACAATTGGTTCCAGCTGTTTCCTCTCTAGAAATCTGTCTCAAAAATCCATCTAAGTCGAACAATGACTTTAGGTATCGATCTAATCCATCATTCATTGATTATTTCGACTTAATTGATACCCGAAAGTCAACGATTCGCTAGAAACCTCGATCCCAAGATCCGACTAGCTCCAACAAGTGCTTGGCAAAATAGTTACTTAGTCAAACATCTATATAAATGGTAAGTTCAAAAATTTCAGCTTTCAAAATAAGCTCCAGCTACGAGCTTCATTCATAAACTCCAGGATGAATTTACACTCGAATGTCAAAAATTCCCTGAAAACTGGATTGAAAATATTTGGGAAAACTCAGATTATATGTTTGTTGTAAAAAAACTCCAAGAGAAATTCGGGAGGGCTGCTAATGGTTTGTGATCCAAACCACTTTAACGCTAACCAAGTTGTTGAACGTGAATCCTTTATTACGATAAAATGAAATTTGGAAGATGTAGGTACAAAATTGATCTTACGAACCGCATACGGATAGAGGCAAAAAGAAAATGTGGGACGATCTTAGTGAACTAATGAAGTACGATGGAGCCATGTGAGTGATTCCTTAAGCCCATTATGTTGTATTCTTTTTAAATTGATAAAATTTCTTGATTTCTCATAAGCAAAAAAGAAAAAAAACTTAAACTTCAGCTATAAGATCTAACTTCAAATAGTTACGCCTAACACACTATACATTAATATATTTGCAAGTTGTTGCGTGACTGCGTCTTCAAAAATTTTGTAATAATACTTATTTAAAATTTAAAATATTACGTCGTGACGGAAATAATGATAGTTTGACGTAGACTATGAATGTCGAGCCTTATATTTTGAAGAAATTAACCCATTACCCCTGTTAAGCCATGTAATATGCGTGCATATATGGATCAAGTAATAAAATGATGGAAACACCGTGTGTACTTTTAACAATTCAGATTAACGCAGCGGATAATTAAAATAATAATGTTTTATTATTTTATGAACAAAATTTTATAAGATTAAATAGCCACTTATTTAATAAAAAATGCACACGATTAATCAATCCCATAGAGATCCATTTACACCAATAATAATTGTCAAAGTAATAAAATCACAAAGTGAGTTAGTAATATACCTTTGCGAGAAACGAATCGTTTTGTTGGAGAGAAACCTATGATCAAAAGTATGATCATCTCTTTGGATAGTCCACTACACTTTCAAACAACGCCAATGGATGCTTGTCCAAATTCAAGTAACAAATTAACCAACCATTGATTAATTGAGTGATAAAATTAAAACAAATTTGTATTTGCTTCGTCGAAAAAGAAATCAAATATGTTGGGTCTTTTTCTTTTTGGTTCTCGTACAAAAAGTATCATCAGAATAGTTTTTGAGCAATAACAAATAAAAGGTGGAGTTTTTATTTTGACCTTTTTTTTCTTAATCATATCGAAAAAAATATAGAGAACCAAAACTAAAACTTTTTTCGTATATCTTCTCAAGGCTAACAACAAGAACTTATATAATAAGAGTAAAATCTAGACCGACCTCACAAGTCGGTGGAGAATAAACGTGTGTAAAAGATTTTTGTTTCCAATTATATTTTGTTTCCATGTCTAATTTGATTCTCACTTAGACAACAAGCAAAATCAAATTTATATTTTATTAATTAATAAATTAAACACTTAATCAATTAATTACATTTAAGAAATTAAATTATTGGGTTACTTGAATAATATATATACAACATATATATATTTTATTTGACGTCTAGGTGTATATATGTGTGACCCCGAAGGCTCAAATGAATTTAGCCATATAGTTATATGTTGTACCTTGCACATTAATCATACAGACTCCCACTTGTGTATTGTACAACACCAAGTAACTACGCAAACAATGGATACCGTCTAGCAACAAATCATTGTCCCTAAATTCACGTGAGGGGTAGCTTCTCTGAACTGCTCATAGTAAGTGTTAAATGTCATTCATCCTTTTGTTTCAGATACTTTAGTTAAACTTGAGATATGGATCGTCGGTCATTCTCATTTGTTTAACAATTTAATTTCTCGATCTTAGAACTGAATTAGATCACCAAATTAATTAAGTATCATCTTAATTACATCTGGGTGCGGCCACACAAATATCTTATTCATTCATCGAGGAGCTCAAAATTATCTAGCTCCAAACATTTTGGAGGAACAAATCCTATATTGCATACACGTGTCTCTCACGAGCTTTACATTATACCCAATGATGACCTTTATTACAGCCTTATTCAGGACATCGTTTAACCATATTAAAGTACAATGTTCCACACATTCGAAATCGGCGTGCATCTCAAGTCTAAGGACATAAAGACATAATCACTAAAAGATTCACTACTGACTGCGATCCATGTAGTGACATCTTATGATTGGGTCATTCCAATATTCATCATCAATGAATACATATAAATTTTGGTATCAACAAGTTAACTATTCATCATCAATGAATATAACTAAACATTCACATTAATCTTAATTCATGTTATTCCCATAACATGAGCGATTATGGAGATTTTGAATAATCAACAATTACTCACGGATTAAACATGCTAATATAAAACATAGTGATAAAAATGAAAACGATCATACCAACAGCATATCAATTCATTAAGATAAAACTGCCTAATGTTTCAAAAATATCCAAATACTAAATTACAAATGAAAAGATTAGTAGCATAACAAAGTCCAATACTACTAGCATGATCATCCTGCTTGTTGTGCATCATGGGCTTCGTGAACAGGTCAGCCACATTATTATTTGTACGAACCTTAAGAATACAAATCTCATTCTTCTTAACGACTTCATGAATGTAGTCGAAAGTTTGAAGAATTTATCGAATACATTTATGTACATGTGATTCTTTCACAAGTATGATAACACAAGAACTATCACAGTACATTATCATAGAAGATTTAATGTTGGGTGCTAATCTGAGTTTACCAACAAACTTCTTAATCCAGACAACTTCCTGAGCAGCATCTCATGCAGCAATATATTCTAATTTTGTTGTAGATTGTCCAACTGTGCTCGGTTGTGAGCTCCCAATCAATTGCCTCACCCATCATGACAAATACACAACTTGACTAGGATCGAGAATCATCTCGATCAGTTTGGAAACTAGCATTTGTAAAAAAAAAATTAATAATCAACTCATTTTCCAAACCACCGTAAACCAGTAACATATCATTAGTATTCTGCAAATACATAAGAATACTCTTAACAACAATCCAATGTTCTTCACCTGAATTCTGTTAATAATGACTTGGCAAACTCAAAGCTAACAAGACATCGGGTCTAGTACATAACATGGAAAACATGATGGATCCTATAGCCGAAGCATACGGGATACCTTTCATTCGTCTTATCTCATCAGGTATGATAGAACTTTGAGACTTGCTCAAGATTATGCCCTTTTGCACGGGCAAAGCTCCGCGTTTAGAGTTTTGCATGCTAAATCTTCACAAGATTTTGTCAATGTATGTACTTTGACTCAAGTCAATAAGCCGTTTGTATCTTTCTTTATAGATCCCGATTCTAAGAATATAAGTAGCTTATCCAAGATCCTTCATGGAAAAACATGTACCAAGCAGAGACAAGACGTCTTGCAAATTTGGAATGTCATTTCCAATAAGTAGTATGTCATCAACATACAAGATCAAGAAAGCTACTTTGCTCCCACTAGCTCTTATGTAAACATAGGGCTCATCTCCATTTTAAGAAAAACCAAACTCTTTGACTTTTTCATCAAACTTAAGATTCCAGCTCCTGGATGCTTGCTTTAATCCATTAATGGATTTTAGAAGCTTGCATACTTTATTAGGATGCTTAGGATTCACGAACCTTTCCGGATGAGCCATATATACATCCTCTCTTAGGTCGCCATTTAAGAAAGCGGTTTTGACATCCATTTGCCATATTTCATAATCATGAAAAGCAGCTATGGCAATGAGTATCCTAATTGATTTAATGCTCGCGACTGTTAAAAAAGTTTCCTCATAATCAATTCCTTGTGTCTGAGTATAACCTTTTGCCACTAATCGAGCCTTAAAAGTGTTTACATTACCATTCATGTCAGCCTTCTTCTTGAAGACCCACTTACACCCCACTGTCTTGCAATTGGGTGGAAGATCAATCAAGTCCCATACTTGATTATATTTCATGGACTGCATCTCTGCCTTTATAGCATCTCACCATTTGTAAGATTCTGGATCTGATATGGCCTCAAGGTAGCTAGAGGGTTCATCATAATCCCCTAGATGAGAGTCATCTGAATTAATCAGGAGATTTAGCCTCTCATGTCGATGAGGAGTTCTACTGGATCTATGAAGTACAGGTGTAACACGTTCTAGCTCAACAACAGTGTGCTCAGCTTCAACGTGTGGTTGGCTAGTACCTTCAGAAGGTGTGTTACTTTGTGATTCTTGAATTTCCTCAAGATCTACTTTACTCCTACTGACTTCTTGTAAGAAAGAATCTCTTTCAAAGAGTTCAGCAAACCGAGTAGTAAACACTTTGTTTTCAGCTTGGTAGTAAAAGTAGTAACCTGTAAGTAAGTAGGGGGGGGGGTTGAATAGTTACTTAATACGTTTTTAACAATTTTTCGATTGATCACCAAATTCGATTTCTCTTTGATCAACCAACTCAACTCAAACTTGATGTGTATAGTGTATATGTTCAAAATGATAAATGAAGTAATGTGAAGAACATAGACACACGGATTTATAGTGGTTCGGGTGGATAGTAACTAATCCACCTTAATCCACTCCCCGATTACACTAATTGGGATTTGTTGCTTCACTAAGCACTTTTCTCCAAACCCGGTGGAGATCCGATTTACAAGTCTTCAATCTTCTTTAGTAGACAACAAACCTAATCTTTCTATCCCTTTGAAAGATCAACTCTAACCTAGATCAACTTGTCTTCACCTTGGACAAGTATTAATCTCCAAATAAGATTAATCAACTTCCTAAGTCCCTTTAAGGAAGTAGATCACTAAGCTAGCCTATGCTTTCACTAATTGAAGTTACAAGACTCATAAACTCTGCAATGATAATCCTAACACAATACTAGGACATACATTACATTAAGTAAACTCACAAGATAAATGATTTTGATTAGTAAGTTTACAACAACCAATTCTATATCTATTAGATCATAGAATCCTCTCTTGCTTGATCACATTTGAGTAGTAATTGATGCACTTGTGATCACTGGAGATAAGCCTTTTAAATGTGCAAGAGGGTCTACTTCAAATGCATTCAAATGTTTGCCTTTTATAGTGAGATTCAAAAAATAGCCGTTGACACACGGTTCCTAGCACGGTCGACCGTAGTGCGATCGTGGGTGCTCTAGTCCAAAATTGGTATCCGTTGTATAGCCGTTTGACTCAGTTTTGAACACCACATTTTGGCACCTTTACTCCTTCTAGCACCTGCAAAAGAAACCAAACATCCTATACAAGTACTATATGCATTAAGTGTATGAGATTTGGTCTTATTGCATGACAGTGACTAATCATTCCAAAAGTGGCAAACCTAACATTCTTGGAGAAGTGTCTTGATTGATATTTAGGGAAATTTCAGATTGGTCAAGACTTAGTTAGCCACATTAATGCTATTGGTTCAATTCTAAAAAGCTAGTCACTATATCATTAACTTCCTAGTTCCAATTAATCACAAGTCATGTTTCATTTGAGTTTAGTTAGGGATTAATTGAATAATGTCTCTATAAGATAATTATGAAGTATGTAGAGACATTAAGGTTAAGTTATTCTTGAACAAGCAATCACACTTAGTTACTTAGACTAGACCAAATAGACAATTGACTAAAGTTTCATTATGAACCATTTTACACTTAATCTATTGGAGTAAGTTAGTTACTTGAATCCTAACTAATGAGCACATGGCAAACATATTAATCAAGTTGACAAGTTTATGAGTATTAAGCATATTAGCAAGTAGCAAGTAATACTCACATAGCAAGAGATAGTTATTCTAATATCAATCATATAGATACTTGCACAACTTATAATTCAAACACTTGAGAAGTATAGTATGCAATATAGCACATTACATGATTAATGTGTAAGTACACATTAATGTCCAACACATGCACAAGGAAAGAGCAATCTCTAGTTGGGACTTGATGACCATCCTAAATGTATCTAAGTATGTTTTAGGATTACAAGTCTTTTCTAGTTTAACCCTAAGATCATTGTTCTTCATTTAACCTTAATTAATCACTAAGTCATTCTTATAGCAATCATTGTTCTAGTGACGTAGGCTTAAGTGTGTTGGTACTTGATGATCATACTAAGGATATTTAGATAAGAATTATGATCACAAGTTGTTGATTAACACTTATGTGTTATGCCTAATCTTGGTTAATTTGTCATTAAGATGTCATTAGGCATAGTTAATCATAATTAGTGTTTTTATGACCAAAACTCAATTGAATATGGAGAGGGCATCTATTCTAAGTATCTTTAGAAAGGTTTCATGAATTATAGATGCTGAGAATTAGTCAAACTTTATTTGGTCAAAAACGGAGACAGAAGAAACTGCGGTCGCACTGCGGTTGACCGTGGTGGCGACCGTGCAACTTGTTTTCACAAAACTTCGTTTCAATTCAGTTTGGGGTTTCACGGTTGACTATGCGGTCGACCGTAGCTCGACCGTGTGTTTGCCAGAACTTTTAATTTCATTCTTTAACCTATGTTTGACTTGGTCGTTTGCAAGATAAAGTATGGATTAGTGACCTTGCGTGTTTTATGTTAAGATGTTAGTCATCACTTACGTGTATGTGTGTGTGTCATCATCAAAACATATTCTTTGGTTAATTACACTTTGGTTAATCATACTTAAGTTTATCATTTAGTGTTTTAACCCACATTCAACCAACATAACCCATTGTTTCCTTTGGGTATCCCACAAAGTGACATTTGATACTTCTGGGTTTTAATTTGTCTGAAGTGTCATGCTTCACATACACTTCACAAAACCCAGACTTTCAATTAAGACAACTTGGGATTCTTCCCATGCCATAACTCATATGGTGTCTTTTCTATCTTCTTGGTTGGAACCATATTGAGTATGTGTGTAACACACTCTAATTCATATAACAAAAAGACGGTGATAGAGTAGTCAGACTCATCATAGATCGAACCATAGCAAGTAGTGTTCGATTCCTCCACCCAGACAATCTATTATGTGATGGTGTGTAAGATGGAGTGGATTATGAGACAGTCCCACAATTCAAGTGTTCCAAAAACTCTTGACTCATATACTCACTTCATCCATTGAGGTGATTTAATGGTCTTTCCAAGCTGATTATCTACTTCATTTTGAAAGACTTTTGAACGTTTCAAAAACTTCATGTTTATGTTTCAGCAAGTAAACATAAGCATATGTGCTATAACCATCAGTTATTGATGGAAACATCAAATAAAATCGGTAACGAGTTACAAAATTTCAAATAAATTTAAAGAGTTATTAATAGCTGATGGTTATAGCACATATGCAATGTATCAAAAACTTAAGCATATGTGCTATTCACAACAATCATTTCCACAAATGTCTCCCGAACAAATGCAAGCGTTTATGTTGTGGCAACAACAACAACAACAACAATCACAAGTTTCACAAACACAACAAACACAAGTTCAACAAACATAACAAACACCACAAGCATCAAAACTCAAGTCTAGAGCAAAGATTAAAGGAAAAGAAGTTGCGGTCGATTCGTCTCAATCTAGAAGACGAACTGAGTACTTGTGGGAACCCGAAGATGAGCTACGTTTAGCTCAATCGTGGATTGCGGCTTCTGAAGATCCAAACCAATGCATTGATCAAAAGTCATCTTCATTTTGGAACGTGGTTATGAATGAGTACCATTCTAGGGGTCCACCTTACAAACGAACAAAGGATATGTTGACCTCCAAATGGACAAAAATGAATGAATGTTGCAGAAAGTATGGTGGAATCGTGAGTCGTCTCAAACGAGTTCCACGTAGTGGCGAGGGTGATGTCAATTTCAAAGAACGTTGTGATGCACAATACAAGGTGGAGACGTTTAAGAAGTTTAACAATTACCTAGCTTGGGAATTCCTAAAAGACAAGCAAAAGTGGAACAATCCGACTCCACTTAAAATAACCAAACGTGATTGTATTAGTTTGGATGATTGTGATCTAGATGAGGAACCGGAAGAACCGGAAGAGAATCCAAATGCGAAGCTATATGGGGAGGATGCAACACCACGACCTCCCGGAAAATCAAGAAAATCAAAATCACAAAAGACGTCTTCGAGCTCCGCCGCTTCCGCAAGATCCTCGTTTGATGAAAGTGCAAGCGACACTTTTGAATCAATGACTAGTTACTTTGATTTGAAAATACTACAAATGTCTACCGCGGGAATGGATGAAGAAGATGCACAGGTTCTTCAAGCGAAGAAAGCGGCGATTCGGGCCAAGCTTCGAAGTGGAAATTGAATCGTTTCGTATTTGTTCTTAACTAGATATGTGGTCCGCGCTTCGCGGCGGATTAGTGTCATTTTAACGCTACTATATCGTTAGACAGTTTTCGGCCTGAAAGTCATCAAAATGGTGTCCACTCTTTTCAGACCATTTACGCAATGGCCGGCAACTGTTATGGTAATATTCTACTATATAAATGAAAAATACGTAAACAACTGGATATATATGTTACAGTCTGGGTTGCAATGCTCAATCTAACAACAAAACGAATCAAAACAAATTAAGTTTTGAGCCTTCTAAACAAATTACTTATTCGGCAAAACCTTATGGTCCATATTAGTAGGTTAGAGCTCTCAGTGTCTGCATTTGTTTTCGTTGTCGACGTCGATGGTTTTTTTACCGTTCGTGCTTCTGACGGTTAGAAAAATGGACACCTCCATCCATCTCATTGAAAGTGCATTTCGAAGTTCATTTAGAACCTTGAAATGGATACTGAAAAATAAACACGGACACTTCGTGTTCGATCGGTTAATTTGTCGGTTTTGTAAAATTAAAATTTTACATCCTCTTTTAAACTTTGATTTTCTATAGATACCTTTTTTCTCTTAAAAAAGTTTAATGACTTTTACGATAAATTATTATTAGTAACGCTAATTAGCTACTGATTTGATACGGATTAATACACTTAGAACAAACAATTAGTCTTCAAATTAAAATATTATAATAAATACGGAGTAAATATTACGGAGTAAATATTACATGTAAATGTAAATATAAAATAAATTGTAAGTTAATAAAATCAGTATCTTATAGTACTTCGTATTATATTCTCACAAAAGTCTCTTTCCTCACTTTATTATTTACGCTGCATAGTAATCTTTCACCTCTTTCATTTTCACCTCCATCTTCCAACCCCATTCCCACCTACCACAAAAATTGGTCTTTCCGATTAACGATATTCATGATCTTGTTTGATGAACACAACCCTAGATCTGCAAACATCCTTTCTCCCTCGTTATCTTCTTCGTTTAACGATCGAATAATTGGACGCTAAAAAACAGTTATCGATCAGGCAATTAAATGATAAAAAGGAAGGAAAAAGGAACTAAAAGAAAGTTAATAAAAAATAAATTGTTACATTTAAAAAACCAGTTGAAGATCGATTAATTAAAACGATAAAAAAAGAATGAAAATAGAAGAGGATAAATTAATTGAACGTTTAAAAAGAACGGTTAACGGTCGAGCAATTAGAAGCCAAAAAAAAAGGGAAAAAGTGAGCAAAATTTTTCGGTTAACAATTAACGCCAGTTGGAAAAAAAAGGTTGAAGGTCGGTTTATTAAAAGTTAAAAAAAAGGAAGGAAGAAAATGAACTAAAAAAAGTTGTAAGAGAAGGTATTGGGAAATAGTTTTCCGGAAAAAGGGTTTACCAAAATATTCCAAAGTTGGGGTTATTTTGGTTATCGCGATAAAGAGTTCGCGCTTCACTGCTGGTGATTTTAGTCGGTTAAAAGTCGATTAATTAAACGTTAAAAAAAATGATTAGTTGTCGGATAATTAAATGTTAAAAAATGAAAGAATGAAAAAGGGAGGAAAAACATAATAAAATGTTAGAAAACAAATGTGATCCTCATTTATTGTTTATCTAATAATTGTTGATGTATCTGAGTTGTAGAACCGCATATATACTCCGTATAAACATAATAGTGATAGTAAAATGGATCTCAAGTTCCATATTCAATATAACATATATTTTTTGACATCAAAAAAAAAAAAAAAAAACCCTTCGAGTACGCCAAGAAGATTTTCACTTTTTCTCCATCTCTCACATTTAGTCTCCACCACCACCAACTTATTTGTCCCTTGCAAATCCGGAGCTATCCACCTTCTACGGCGGCCATAAATGATAAATCCGGCTAAGCCACCTTCTTTTTCGGCCAAACCCGAACCTCTCTTTTCTCGCTCAGATCTGCCTGTCTGTTGGTTTATATGCCAAATCCATGCTTAGATCTGGTGTTCGTCGGTAGTTCTTTGCATCGTAGATGGAGATGTTGAATGCCGGAGGTGATTGAGTTGATGTCGTTGTGGTTGCGGCCATTGATCCGCTTTTTATACAGTTTGTGGTGGTTGTTGATAATGACATTTCGGTGGTGGATGATGTTGGTGAGCGACGGTGGTAGCAGGTAATCGATTTCACCATTAACAAATCGAAGATAGTAGTGGTGAACAGATGGTGGTGGTGGTAGAAGGAGCTAGACGGTTGTGTACGAAAGAGGTTGAATGTGTTGGTTAGGTTGACAGTGGCGATGGAAGGAGGTTCACGACGGCAGTTGCAGAAGGTTCACGACGGCGGTTGCAGAAGACTGATTTGTTTCAAGGTTTTTTTTTCCGAGGTTGTAAAAATACAAAAATACCCTTGCCCGTAACTGTTATGTAGCTAATGTTATACTGTAGCGATGGTGATAATGTGGTGGAATATGATTGGAGGCTGTTGTTCATATTTAGTATATGTATAAATAAATAGGAATTGTAATGTTTTTTTTATATTTAGGAATTGTAATTTTTTTTTAGGAATTGTAATGTTTTTTATTTTATTTTAATGGAAGTTATTTCTATTTATGTTAATTTTTATAATTATATTCATTTATGTTATATTTAAAATCATAAAAATAATAATAAAAATATAAATTGACATGCCCAACTGACAGAGGTCACCACTCATCAGTTTTTCTGACTCATCAAGTCAGGCCTGACATGCAAGTGACCTCAGTCATCACTCTCAATGCTCTAACAGTTGAAAATACGGTGATAGAAATTATCTATTAGTATATATCTATAATCTAAAATCTAATATAACTAAAATGTACTTAAATATGTGTAGTTTTTGTTTGAAAAAATGAATGAAACAACAATTTGATTGGTGAATAGTCTCATTTTTTTTCCCTCTAAGATATAATTTTATTTTTGTGTAATTAAATTCAAATACAAATTAAAATTATAATGATATGTATATACATCAACGGTTGAAATGTCGTATTACTTTTTTGTTCCGTTTGATCATTTGAACAAATATATAGTTAAATGTAAAACGTATAGGTTTGAACCGATCATCGATATACGTATCCTGTATCTATCGGGAGGTTCCGGGAGTCAAATTTGTATATTTGGAAACGTTTTTTCGTTGTAATAAAACACACATTTTATTTTGCATGTAGTTTCGTTATTTTGTATTTATTTAGAGTGTGTATATGTATATGTAGATAAATTTGATATCTATCGCTATAATAAGGTTTCCAAGTGTTCATATGATCAAAAGCAAGGAACTTTTATGGATTTGAGATGTACGTGTTAAAACAATTAATAAATAAATTAGCTTAATTGTAAAAACTGTTCTGCAGTTGATGATAATATTTCAATATTTCGACCGTGTTTACTTTGCATGTAGTTTCTGTATTTTGTATATGTTGGTGCATGAATCCCAGCCGTAGTTTATTCTTACGTTTAGTACATTAGGTTATGTAATAATGTTATTTACTAGTGACTATTGATTACTATGGTGATTGTGCGTTCTTAGTTTATTAAATAATCAATATGTTAAACTGCACACAGTCGACCGAGTGTGTGTACACACTCGACCGACTGTGTAAGTCAGTCGACCGACTGACAGACACACTCGACCGAGTGTGTCTGACTTGCAGTACATATACGGGTTTAGACTTCTTTGATGAGGTTACTCGTCCCATTTGTTCCAAGTCGTTGTTTTTCGTCTCCAGAGAACCCTAACACCGAATACCACCGAAATACATCGTCTAGGTGTCGATCTAATCTAGGTTTTGCACTAGGTTCGACTAATTCGATCCCGAAATGACCCGTATCTCGATTTACCTCTATTCTATTGTGTTCCGCCTTTAGTTTAGAATTCAAGCGACCTAAGATCCATAAAATCATCGTCTACAAAGTGGTATCAGAGCTGGAGTCTCTGGTTTTTGCTTGATCAAATCGTTTTTTGGGTCAAAGTTTGTGTTTTTAGTGTTTTTAGGTTTTTGGTCTATTAATCTGTGTTTACACGTTATTGTTGTAGTGACCCGAACTTTTCCATGTTTATATGTATATTAAATGAAATTGTTATTTACATGATTAAGTGTTTCCAACATGTTAAGCAATCAAACTTGTTAAGACTTGATTAATTGAAATAGGTTTCATATAGACAATTGACCACCCAAGTTGACCGGTGATTCACGAACGTTAAAACTTGTAAAAACTATACGATGACATATATATGGTTATATATATAGTTAACATGATTTTATTATAAGTATGTATCTCATTAGGTATTTTAACAATGAGTTATATACATAAAAATGAGACTATTAATTTAAGAAACTCGAAAACGATATATATAACGATTATCGTTATAACAACGTCTTACTAGGTACATATGAATCATATTAAGATATTGATACACTTGGTTAATTATGTTAAATGATAAGTAAATATATTATTAAGTGTATTAACAATGAAATACATATGTAAAAATAAGACTACTAACTTAATGATTTTGAAACGAGACATATATGTAACGATTATCGTTGTAACGACATTTAAATGTATATACATCATACTAAGATATATTATATATCATAATATCATGATAATATAACAATTTAACATCTCATTTGTTATAATAAACAATGGGTTAACAACATTCAACAAGATCGTTAACACAAATGTTTCAAAACAACATTTACATGTAACGACTAACGATGACTTAACGACTCAGTCAAAATGTATATACATGTAGTGTTTTAATATGTATTCATACACTTTTGAAAGACTTCAAGACACTTATCAAAATACTTCTACTTAACAAAAATGCTTACAATTACATCCTCGTTCAGTTTCATCAACAATTCTACTCGTATGCACCCGTATTCGTACTCATACAATACACAGCTTTTAGATGTATGTACTATTGGTATATACACTCCAATGATCAGCTCTTAGCAGCCCATGTGACTCACCTAACACATGTGGGAACCATCATTTAGTAACTAGCATGAAATATCTCATAAAATTACAAAAATATGAGTAATCATTCATGACTTATTTACATGAAAACAAAATTACATATCCTTTATATCTAATCCATACAGCAACGACCAAAAACACCTACAAACACTTTCATTCTTCAATTTTCTTCATCTAATTGATCTCTCTCAAGTTCTATCTTCAAGTTCTAAGTGTTCTTCATAAATTCCAAAAGTTCTAGTTTCATAAAATCAAGAATACTTCCAAGATTGCAAGTTTACTTCCAAGTTTTCTAAATCCATTCCAAGTAATCATCCAATATCAAGAAACCTTTGTTACTTACAGTAGGTTATCTTTCTAATACAAGGTAATAATCATATTCAAACTTTAATTCAATTTCTATAACTATAACAATCGTATTTCGAGTGGAAATCTTACTTGAAATTGTTTTCGTGTCATGATTCTGCTTCAAGAACTTTCAAGCCATCCAAGGATCCTTTGAAGCTAGATCTATTTTTCTCATTTCCAGTAGGTTTATCCAAGGAACTTGAGGTAGTAATAATGTTCATAACATCATTCGATTCATACATATAAAGCTATCTTATTCGAAGGTTTAAACTTGTAATCACTAGAACATAGTTTAGTTAATTCTAAACTTGTTCGCAAATAAAGTTAATCCTTCTAACTAGACTTTTAAAATCAACTAAACACATGTTCTATATCTATATGATATGCTAACTTAATGATTTAAAGCCCGGAAACACGATAAACACCATAAAACTGGATATACGCCGTCGTAGTAGAACCGGGGGCTGTTTTGGTTGGGATAATTAAAAGCTAAGAAAAACTTTGATTTAAAAGCTATACTTCCGGAAAAATGATTTTTCTTATGAACATGAAACTATATCCAAAAATCATGGTTAAACTCAAAGTGAAAGTATGTTTTTTCAAAATGGTCATCAAGATGTCGTTCTTTCGACGGAAATGACTACCTCTTTCAAAAACGACTTGTAACTTGTATTTCCGACTATAAACTTATACTTTTTCTATTTAGATTCATAAAGTTAAGTTCAATACGAAACCGTGGCCACTAGAATCACTCAAAACGGATTAGAAACGAAGAAATGGCGAGTAAAACAAGATTGATAAAAACTACTCATTTTACCTACGTGAAAGTTAGTAATAAATCTATTCCAACCATAACCTAATCAACTTATATTGTATATTATGTAATCTTGAGATACCATAGACACGTATACAATGTTTCGACCTATCATGTCGACCCATCTATATATATATTGTGGAACAACCATAGACACTCTATATGTGAATGTTGGAGTTAGCTATACAGGGTTGAGGTTAATTCCAAAATATATATATAGTTTGATTTGTGATCAATACTGAGATACGTATACACTGGGTCGTGGATTGATTCTAGATAATATTTATCGATTTATTTCTATACATCTAACTGTGGACAACTAGTTGTAGGTTACTAACGAGGACAGCTGACTTAATAAACTTAAAACATCAAAATATATTAAAAGTGTTGTAAATATATTTTGAACATACTTTGATATATATGTATATATTGTTATAGGTTCGTGAATCAACCAGTGGCCAAGTCTTACTTCCCGACGAAGTAAAAATCTGTGAAAGTGAGTTATAGTCCCACTTTTAAAATCTAATATTTTTGGGATGAGAATACATGCAGGTTTTATAAATGATTTACAAAATAGACACAAGTACGTGAAACTACATTCTATGGTTGAATTATCGAAATCGAATATTCCCCTTTTTATTAAGTCTGGTAATCTAAGAATTAGGGAACAGACACCCTAATTGACGCGAATCCTAAAGATAGATCTATTGGGCCTAACAAACCCCATCCAAAGTACCGGATGATTTAGTACTTCGAAATTTATATCATATCCGAAGGGTGTCCCGGAATGATTTGGATATTCTTATATATGCATCTTGTTAATGTCGGTTACCAGGTGTTCACCATATGAATGATTTTTATCTCTATGTATGGGATGTGTATTGAAATATGAAATCTTGTGGTCTATTGTTACGATTTGATATATATAGGTTAAACCTATAACTCACCAACATTTTTGTTGACGTTTAAAGCATGTTTATTCTCAGGTGAATACTAAGAGCTTCCGCTGTTGCATACTAAAATAAGGACAAGATTTGGAGTCCATGTTTGTATGATATTGTGTAAAAACTGCATTCAAGAAACTGATTTCGATGTAACATATTTGTATTGTAAACCATTATGTAATGGTCGTGTGTAAACAGGATATTTTAGATTATCATTATTTGATAATCTACGTAAAGCTTTTTAAACCTTTATTTATGAAATAAAGGTTATGGTTTGTTTTAAAAATGAATGCAGTCTTTGAAAAACGTCTCATATAGAGGTCAAAACCTCGCAACGAAATCAATTAATATGGAACGTTTTTAATCAATAAGAACGGGACATTTCAGTTGGTATCCGAGCGTTGGTCTTAGAGAACCAGAAAATTTGCATTAGTGTATCTTATCAAGTTTGTTAGGATGCATTAGTGAGTCTGGACTTCGACCTTGTTTTCTTTAAAAATGATTGCTTAACATTTTTGTTGGAAACTATATATTATTAACATGTATATATTATGTGATATATTAATCTCTTAACGTGTTTGATATTGTGTGATAGATGTCTACCTCTAGCACAAATCCCATTGACTCACCTAATAATAATGAAGAGTCAAATGTAAATTGGAATGATTCGTGGACTGATTCACAAGTTCCCGAAGAGGAACCGGAAGAAGAATCAGAACCGGAAGAAGAATCAGAACCGGAAGAGGAGGAACCGGAGGAAGAAATAGAACAGGTGTGGGAAATAATAAAATGGTTAAGTAAAAGAAAATCCTCAACCAATCGACCAAGGTTAATTATGGTCAATGGTGTTTCCGCCAAGGAAGCAAAATATTGGGAGGATTACCAATTCTCCGATGAATCGGATTCCGACGAGAATTCCGATGATGTTATAGAAATTACCCCAACTGAATTTAAAAAGGCAAAAGAAAATAATAAGGGAAAGGGCATAAAAATAGAGAAATCTAATTCCAACCCCGATGAACTTTATGTGTATCGTCAACCCCCGAAGCCCTTAAGTTGTAACAATGACCCGGGAACCTCTAAACCACCAGGTTTTTCTAAACCGTTGTGGAAAACGACAGCTCGTATTAGGGGAACATCATATATCCCTAGAAACTTGGCAAAACGAACCAAAACCGAAGAAGAAGAAACGAGCGAGTCGGAATAAGATAGTTGTATTCGTGTGGTGTAATATATGTAATATAGTGTGCTTATGCTTTATGATATATGTAAAAATTGCTTGTATTAATAAGTATTTTTTTTATGAATCTAACTCTTGTCTATTTTACAGTATAAAAACACTAAATAGATAGACAACCCAATATTTTAAGAGACCTACCCGGAGACATGATTGATGAAATCTTGTCTAGAGTCGGTCAGAATTCTTCGGCACAACTATTTACGGCGAAATCAGTTTGTAAGACATTCGAAGAACGTTCCAAGAATGTCTTGGTTTATAAGAGACTTTCGTTTGAAAGATGGGGGATATCACATTGGGAAACCCATAAGTTACGATGTGTTTACTTTGACGCATATATTGCGTGGAACCCAAATGCTATTTTACGCAACGGGTTAAGAAATTATTTTGACTCAATGTATCCGAATATAGGACTTCATGATTTAGAAAAAGCGGCTAACATGCAACATAAAGAAGCATGCTATGCTTACGGGTTAGTAATGTTCGCTTCTCACCAAAGTGAGAAAAAGAACATCGGGCTACAACTATTAAACAAAACGTTCCCACAAGTGACGGAGTCGGTAATTGGGGTAAGAAATGAGGTTTTTAGGTTATTACGAGACTGTTGGTCATTACGTAACCCTCGTTCCTTTGACGACGTTACAACACGCTGTCTTATCAACGGCCATAACGGTTATGTTCCACAAGACCAAGGATGGGAAGTAGTCCTAGTAAAACCAGAATGCATGACTTGTTTCTGGACGTATGAATTACGTGCCTTTATTGACTTTGCTGAACGACTGAACGACTTGTGTACTAGCTAGAATTATCTTCACAACTATCTTGTATCAAAGTTATTGTGTGCTTTATTTCATGCTTTATGTAAAATAAGCGGTATTGTAAGTTTGTAAAATATTGTATAAAAGTTTGAACGCGAAATATTATTATAATCAGTTTTTCATATAGAATTGTAGTAGTTGAATTGTATATTAGCTACTAAGTATGAACTTAACGGGTAGGTACTACCCGAATTTAAACTTATAAAACGCTAATATGAAGAAAAAGCTTTTATAAATGAGTTCATATTATGCTACGAAATACTATTAACTACTCTTAATATTCTGTATGATTAACTTGTTCCATTTGACTATTTTGAAGGAAATGGCACCGACTACTCGACACACCGTGAATATGAATGAAGAGGAATTTCGTACTTTTCTAGCTTCAAACATAGTCGCGGTACAGGCTGCGCTACATACCAACAATAACCTTGGATCTAGCAGTATAGGAAATCGTGTAGGATGCACCTACAAAGAATTCACTGCCTGCAAATCTTTGGAATTTGATGGAACCGAAGGACCGATCGGATTGAAACGGTGGACCGAGAAGGTCGAATCGGTGTTTTCCATAAGTAAGTGTACTGAAGAGGATAAAGTGAAGTACGCTACGCATACCTTCACAGGTTCTGCGTTAACATGGTGGAATACCTATCTAGAGCAAGTGGGACAAGATGATGCGTACTCACTACCGTGGTCAGCATTCAAGCACTTGATGAACGAGAAGTACCGTCCCAGAACCGAGGTCTATAAGCTCAAGACAGAACTTAGAGCGTTACGAACCCAAGGATTTGATATTACCACGTACGAAAGACGATTCACAGAATTGTGCCTATTGTGTCCGGGAGCGTTCGAAGATGAGGAAGAGAAGATCGACGCGTTTGTGAAAGGATTACCGGAAAGAATCCAAGAAGATATAAGTTCACACGAGCCCGCCTCCATACAACAGGCATGTAGAATGGCTCACAAACTAGTGAACTAGATTGAGGAAAGAATTAAAGAACAGACGGCTGAAGAGGCCAATGTGAAGCAAGTCAAAAGAAAGTGGGAGGAAAACGGTGATAAGAATCACCAATACAACAACAACAGCAATTACAATAATAATCGCAACAATTATCCCAACAATCGCAACATCAATCGCAACTACAACAAACGACCCAACAACAACAACAACAACAATAACAGCAATAGCAACTACAACAATCATCCCAACAACAATAACAACCGCAACAACAACAACAATCAGAAGCAGCTATGCCAAAGGTGTGAAAAGTATCACTCGGGGTTCTGCACCAAATTTTGCAACAAGTGTAAAAGAAATGGTCATAGCGCGGCGAAGTGTGAGGTCTACGGACCAGGGGTTAACAGAACGAAAGGAACAAATGGTGTCGAAACGAGTAATGGCGGAGCAAGTAGTGTCGGAACAAGTTATGCCAATGTAGTTTGTTATAAATGTGGAAAACCGGGCCACATTATTAGAAATTGCCCGAACCAGGAGAACACGAATGGACAAGGCCGCGGAAGAGTTTTCAATATTAATACGGCAGAGGCACAGGAAGACCCGGAGCTTGTTACGGGTACGTTTCTTATTGACAATAAATCTGCTTACGTTTTATTTGATTCGGGTGCGGATAGAAGCTATATGAGTAGAGATTTTTGTGCTAAATTAAGTTGTCCATTGACGCCGTTGGATAGTAAATTTTTACTCGAATTAGCAAATGGTAAATTAATTTCAGCAGATAATATATGTCGGAATCGAGAAATTAAACTGGTTAGCGAAACATTTAAGATTGACTTGATACCAGTAGAGTTAGGGAGTTTTGATGTAATAGTTGGCATGGACTGGCCGAAGAAGGTGAAAGCAGAGATCGTATGTTATAAAAATGCAATTCGCATTATACGAGAAGAAGGAGAACCCTTAATGGTGTACGGAGAAAAGGGCAACATGAAGCTACATCTTATTAGTAATTTGAAGGCACAAAAACTAATAAGAAAAGGTTGCTATGCTGTTCTAGCACACGTCGAGAAAGTAAAAACTGAAGAAAAGAGCATCAATGATGTTCCCGTCGCAAAAGAATTTCCCGATGTATTTCCGAAAGAATTACTGGAACTACCTCCACATCGATCTGTTGAATTTCAAATAGATCTTGTACCAGGAGCTGCACCAATAGCTCGTGCTCCTTATAGACTCGCACCCAGCGAGATGAAAGAACTGCAAAGCCAACTGCAAGAACTATTAGAACGTGGTTTCATTCGACCAAGTACATCACCATGGGGAGCTCCTGTTTTGTTTGTCAAGAAGAAGGATGGTACATTTAGGTTGTGTATTGGCTACAGAGAGTTGAACAAACTTACCATCAAAAACCGTTATCCACTGCCGAGAATTGACGACTTATTTGATCAACTACAAGGCTCGTCGGTTTATTCGAAGATCGATTTACGTTCTGGATATCATCAAACGCGAGTAAAGGAGGATGATATTCCAAAAACTGCTTTTAGGACGTGTTATGGTCATTACGAGTTTATGGTTATGCCGTTTGGATTGACTAACGCACCAGCTGTGTTCATGGACCTTATGAACCGAGTGTGTGGACCATATCTTGACAAGTTTGTCATTGTTTTCATCGATGACATACTTATTTACTCAAAGAATGATCAAGAGCACGAAGAACATTTGAGAAAAGTGCTAGAAGTATTGAGGAAAGAAAAACTGTACGCTAAGTTTTCAAAGTGTGCATTTTGGTTGAAAGAAGTTCAATTCCTCGGTCACATAGTGAACAAAGAAGGTATCCAGGTGGACCCAGCAAAGATCGAAACCGTTGAAAAGTGGGAAACCCCAAAAACTCCGAAGCATATATGAAATGTCCCGTTCTTATTGATTAAAAACGTTCCATATTAATTGATTTCGTTGCGAGGTTTTGACCTCTATATGAGACGTTTTTCAAAGACTGCATTCATTTTAAAACAAACCATAACCTTTATTTCATCAATAAAGGTTTAAAAAGCTTTACGTAGATTATCAAATAAAGATAATCTAAAATATCCTGTTTACACACGACCATTACATAATGGTTTACAATACAAATATGTTACAACAAAATAAGTTTCTTGAATGCAGTTTTTACACAATATCATACAAGCATGGACTCCAAATCTCGTCCTTATTTAAGTATGCGACAGCGGAAGCTCTTAATAATCACCTGAGAATAAACATGCTTAAAACGTCAACAAAAATGTTGGTGAGTTATAGGTTTAACCTATATATATCAAATCATAATAATAGACCACAAGATTTCATATTTCAATACACATCCCATACATAGAGATAAAAATCATTCATATGGTGAACACCTGGTAACCAACATTAACAAGATGCATATATAAGAATATCCCCATCATTCCGGGACACCCTTCGGATATGATATAAATTTCGAAGTACTAAAGCATCCGGTACTTTGGATGGGGTTTGTTAGGCCCAATAGATCTATCTTTAGGATTCGCGTCAATTAGGGTGTCTGTTCCCTAATTCTTAGATTACCAGACTTAATAAAAAGGGGCATATTCGATTTCGATAATTCAACCATAGAATGTAGTTTCACGTACTTGTGTCTATTTTGTAAATCATTTATAAAACCTGCATGTATTCTCATCCCAAAAATATTAGATTTTAAAAGTGGGACTATAACTCACTTTCACAGATTTTACTTCGTCGGGAAGTAAGACTTGGCCATTGGTTGATTCACGAACCTATATCAATATATACATATATATCAAAGTATGTTCAAAATATATTTACAACACTTTTAATATATTTTGATGTTTTAAGTTTATTAAGTCAGCTGTCCTCGTTAGTAACCTACAACTAGTTGTCCACAGTTAGATGTACAGAAATAAATCGATAAATATTATCTTGAATCAATCCACGACCCAGTGTATACGTATCTCAGTATTGATCACAACTCAAACTATATATATTTTGGAATCAACCTCAACCCTGTATAGCTAACTCCAACATTCACATATAGAGTGTCTATGGTTGTTCCGAAATATATATAGATGTGTCGACATGATAGGTCGAAACATTGTATACGTGTCTATGGTATCTCAAGATTACATAATATACAATACAAGTTGATTAAGTTATGGTTGGAATAGATTTGTTACCAATTTTCACGTAGCTAAAATGAGAAAAATTATCCAATCTTGTTTTACCCATAACTTCTTCATTTTAAATCCGTTTTGAGTGAATCAAATTGCTATGGTTTCATATTGAACTCTATTTTATGAATCTAAACAGAAAAAGTATAGGTTTATAGTCGGAAAAATAAGTTACAAGTCGTTTTTGTAAAGGTAGTCATTTCAGTCGAAAGAACGACGTCTAGATGACCATTTTAGAAAACATACTTCCACTTTGAGTTTAACCATAATTTTTGGATATAGTTTCATGTTCATAATAAAAATCATTTTCTCAGAATAACAACTTTTAAATCAAAGTTTATCATAGTTTTTAATTAACTAACCCAAAACAGCCCGCGGTGTTACTACGACGGCGTAAATCCGGTTTTACGGTGTTTTTCGTGTTTCCAGGTTTTAAATCATTAAGTTAGCATATCATATAGATATAGAACATGTGTTTAGTTGATTTTAAAAGTCAAGTTAGAAGGATTAACTTTTGTTTGCGAACAAGTTTAGAATTAACTAAACTATGTTCTAGTGATTACAAGTTTAAACCTTCGAATAAGATAGCTTTATATGTATGAATCGAATGATGTTATGAACATCATTACTACCTTAAGTTCCTTGGATAAACCTACTGGAAAAGAGAAAAATGGATCTAGCTTCAACGGATCCTTGGATGGCTCGAAGTTCTTGAAGCAGAATCATGACACGAAAACAAGTTCAAGTAAGATCATCACTTGAAATAAGATTGTTATAGTTATAGAAATTGAATCAAAGTTTGAATATGATTATTACCTTGTATTAGAATGATAACCTACTGTAAGAAACAAAGATTTCTTGAGGTTGGATGATCACCTTACAAGATTGGAAGTGAGCTAGCAAACTTGAAAGTATTCTTGATTTTATGTAACTAGAACTTGTAGAATTTATGAAGAACACTTAGAACTTGAAGATAGAATTTGAGAGAGATCAATTAGATGAAGAAAATTGAAGAATGAAAGTGTTTGTAGGTGTTTTTGGTCGTTGGTGTATGGATTAGATATAAAGGATATGTAATTTTGTTTTCATGTAAATAAGTCATGAATGATTACTCATATTTTTGTAATTTTATGAGATATTTCATGCTAGTTGCCAAATGATGGTTCCCACATATGTTAGATGACTCACATGGGCTGCTAAGAGCTGATCATTGGAGTGTATATACCAATAGTACATACATCTAAAAGCTGTGTATTGTACGAGTACGAATACGGGTGCATACGAGTAGAATTGTTGATGAAACTGAACGAGGATGTAATTGTAAGCATTTTTGTTAAGTAGAAGTATTTTGATAAGTGTATTGAAGTCTTCCAAAAGTGTATAAATACATATTAAAACACTACATGTATATACATTTTAACTGAGTCGTTAAGTCATCGTTAGTCGTTACATGTAAGTGTTGTTTTGAAACCTTTAGGTTAACGATCTTTTTAAATGTTGTTAACCTAATGTTTATAATATCAAATGAGATTTTAAATTATTATATTATCATGATATTATCATGTATGAATATCTCTTAATATGATATATATATACATTAAATGTCTTTACAACGATAATCGTTACATATATGTCTCGTTTAAAAATCATTAAGTTAGTAGTCTTGTTTTTACATATGTAGTTCATTGTTAATATACTTAATGATATGTTTACTTATCATAGTATCATGTTAACTATATATATATCCATATATATGTCATCATATAGTTTTTACAAGTTTTAACGTTCGTGAATCACCGGTCAACTTGGGTGGTCAATTGTCTATATGAAACATATTTTAATTAATCAAGTCTTAACAAGTTTGATTGCTTAACATGTTGGAAACATTTAATCATGTAAATATCAATCTCAATTAATATATATAAACATGGAAAAGTTCGGGTCACTACAGTACCTTCCCGTTAAATAAATTTCGTCCCGAAATTTTAAGCTGTTGAAGGTGTTGACGAATCTTCTGGAAATAGATGCGGGTATTTCTTCTTCATCTGATCTTCACACTCCCAGGTGAACTCGGGTCCTCTACGAGCATTCCATCGAACCTTAACAATTGGTATCTTGTTTTGCTTAAGTCTTTTAACCTCACGATCCATTATTTCGACGGGTTCTTCGATGAATTGAAGTTTTTCGTTGATTTGGATTTCATCTAACGGAATAGTGAGATCTTCTTTAGCAAAACATTTCTTCAAATTCGAGACGTGGAAAGTGTTATGTACAGCCACGAGTTGTTGAGGTAACTCAAGTCGGTAAGCTACTGGTCCAACACGATCAATAATCTTGAATGGTCCAATATACCTTGGATTTAATTTCCATCATTTACCAAATCGAACAACGCCTTTCCAAGGTGCAACTTTAAGCATGACCATCTCTCTAATTTCAAATTCTATATCTTTTCTTTTAATGTCAGCGTAGCTCTTTTGTCGACTTTGGGCGGTTTTCAACCGTTGTTGAATTTGGATGATCTTCTCGGTAGTTTCTTGTATAATCTCCGGACCCGTAATCTGTCTATCCCCTACTTCACTCCAACAAATCGGAGACCTGCACTTTCTACCATAAAGTGCTTCAAACGGCGCCATCTCAATGCTTGAATGGTAGCTGTTGTTGTAGGAAAATTCTGCTAACGGTAGATGTCGATCCCAACTGTTTCCGATATCAATAACGCATGCTCGTAGCATGTCTTCAAGCGTTTGTATCGTCCTTTCGCTCTGCCCATCAGTTTGTGGATGATAGGCAGTACTCATGTCTAGACGAGTTCCTAATGCTTGCTGTAATGTCTGCCAGAATCTTGAAATAAATCTGCCATCCCTATCAGAGATAATAGAGATTGGTATTCCATGTCTGGAGACGACTTCCTTCAAATACAGTCATGCTAACTTCTCCATCTTGTCATCTTCTCTTATTGACAGGAAGTGTGCTGATTTGGTGAGACGATCAACTATTACCCAAATAGTATCAAAACCACTTGCAGTCCTTGGCAATTTAGTGATGAAATCCATGGTAATGTTTTCCCATTTCCATTCCGGGATTTCGGGTTGTTGAAGTAGACCTGATGGTTTCTGATGCTCAGCTTTGACCTTAGAACATGTCAAACATTCTCCTACGTATTTAGCAACATCGGCTTTCATACCCGGCCACCAAAAATGTTTCTTGAGATCCTTGTACATCTTCCCCGTTCCAGGATGTATTGAGTATCTGGTTTTATGAGATTCTCTAAGTACCATTTCTCTCATATCTCCAAATTTTGGTACCCAAATCCTTTCAGCCCTATACCGGGTTCCGTCTTCCCGAATATTAAGATGCTTCTCCGATCCTTTGGGTATTTCATCCTTTAAATTTCCCTCTTTTAAAACTCCTTGTTGCGCCTCCTTTATTTGAGTAGTAAGGTTATTATAAATCATTATATTCATAGATTTTACTCGAATGGGTTCTCTGTCCTTCCTGCTCAAGGCATCGGCTACCACATTTGCCTTCCCCGGGTGGTAACGAATCTCAAAGTCGTAATCATTCAATAATTCAATCCACCTACGCTGCCTCATATTCAGTTGTTTCTGATTAAATATGTGTTGAAGACTTTTGTGGTCGGTATATATAATACTTTTGACCCCATATAAGTAGTGCCTCCAAGTCTTTAATGCAAAAACAACCGCGCCTAATTCCAAATCATGCGTCGTATAATTTTGTTCGTGAATCTTCAATTGTCTAGACGCATACGCAATCACCTTCGTTCGTTACATTAATACACAACCGAGACCTTGCTTTGATGCGTCACAATAAATCACAAAATCATCATTCCCTTCAGGCAATGACAATATAGGTGCCGTAGTTAGCTTTTTCTTCAATAACTGAAACGCTTTCTCTTGTTCATCATTCCATTCAAATTTCTTCCCTTTATGCGTTAATGCAGTCAAGGGTTTTGCTATTCTGGAAAAGTCTTGGATGAACCTTCTGTAGTAACCAGCTAGTCCTAAAAACTGGCGTATGTGTTTCGGAGTTTTCGGGGTTTTCCACTTTTCAACAGTTTCTATCTTTGCCGGATCCACCTTAATACCTTCTTTGTTCACTATGTGACCGAGGAATTGAACTTCTTCCAACCAAAATGCACACTTTGAAAACTTAGCGTACAATTCTTCCTTCCTCAATACTTCTAACACCTTTCTCAAATGTTCACCGTGTTCTTGGTAATTCTTTGAGTAAATAAGTATGTCATCAATGAAAACAATGACAAACTTGTCAAGGTATGGTCCACACACTCGGTTCATAAGATCCATGAATACAGCTGGTGCATTAGTTAAACCAAACGGCATGACTATAAACTCGTAATGACCGTAGCGTGTTCTGAAAGCAGTCTTTGGAATATCATCTTCTTTCACCCGCATTTGATGATACCCGGAACGTAAGTCAATCTTTGAATAAACAGACGAGCCTTGTAGTTGATCAAATAAGTCGTCGATTCTCGGTAGTGGGTAGCGGTTCTTGATGGTAAGTTTGTTCAACTCTCGGTAGTCGATACACAACCTGAATGTACCATCTTTCTTCTTGACAAACAAAATAGGAGCTCCCCACGGTGATGTGCTTGGTCGAATGAAACCACGCTCTAAAAGTTCTTGTAATTGGCTTTGCAGTTCTTTCATCTCGCTGGGTGCAAGTCTGTAAGGAGCACGAGCTATTGGTGCAGCTCCTGGTACAAGATCTATTTGAAATTCAACGGATCGATGTGGGGGTAATCCCGGTAATTCTTTCGGAAATACATCGGGAAATTCTTTTGCAATGGGAACATCATTGATGCTCTTTTCTTCAGTTTGTACTTTCTCGACGTGTGCTAGAACAGCATAGCAACCTTTTCTTATTAGTTTTTGTACCTTCAAATTACTAATAATATGTAGCTTCGTGTTGCCCTTTTCTCCGTACACCATTAAGGGTTTTCCTTTTTCTCGTATAATGCGAATTGCATTTTTGTAACAAACGATCTCTGCTTTCACTTCTTTCAACCAGTCCATACCGATTATCACATCAAAACTCCCTAACTCTACTGGTATCAAATCAATCTTAAATGTTTCGCTAACCAGTTTAATTTCTCGATTCCGACATATATTATCTGCTGAAATTAATTTACCAATTGCTAATTCGAGTAAAAATTTACTATCCAAAGGCGTCAATGGACAACTTAATTTAGCACAAAAATCTCTACTCATATAGCTTCTATCCGCACCCGAATCAAATAAAACGTAAGCAAATTTATTGTCAATAAGAAACGTACCAGTAACAAGCTCCGGGTCTTCCTGTGCCTCTGCCGCATTAATATTGAAAACTCTTCCGCGGCCTTGTCCATTCGTGTTCTCCTGGTTCGGGCAATTTCTAATAATGTGGCCCGGTTTTCCACATTTATAACAAACTACATTGGCATAACTTGCTCCGACACTACTTGCTCCGCCATTACTCGTTCCGACATCATTTGTTCCTTTCGTTCTATTAACCCCTGGTCCGTAGACCTTACACTTCGCCGCGCTATGACCATTTCTTTTACACTTGTTGCAAAATTTGGTGCAGAACCCCGAGTAATACTTTTCACACCTTTGGCATAGCTGCTTCTGATTGTTGTTGTTGTTGCGGTTATTATTGTTGTTGGGATGATTGTTGTAGTTGCTGTTGCTGTTGTTGTTGTTGTTGTTGTTGTTGTTGTTGTTGGGCCGTTTGTTGTAGTTGCGATTGATGTTGCAATTGTTGGGATAATTGTTGCGATTATTGTTGTAATTGCTGTTGTTGTTGTATTGGTGATTCTTATCACCGTTTTCCTCCCACTTTCTTTTGACTTGCTTCACATTGGCCTCTTCAGCAGTCTGTTCTTTAATTCTTTCTTCAATCTGGTTCACTAGTTTGTGAGCCATTCTACATGCCTATTGTATGGAGGCGGGCTCGTGTGAACTTATATCTTCTTGGATTCTTTCCGGTAATCCTTTCACAAACGCGTCGATCTTCTCTTCCTCATCTTCGAATGCTCCCGGACACAATAGGCACAATTCTGTGAATCGTCTTTCGTATGTGGTAATATCAAATCCTTGGGTTCGTAACCCTCTAAGTTCTGTCTTGAGCTTATTGACCTCGGTTCTGGAGAGGTACTTCTCGTTCATCAAGTGCTTGAATGCTGACCACGGTAGTGCGTACGCATCATCTTGTCCCACTTGCTCTAGATAGGTATTCCACCATGTTAATGTAGAACCTATGAAGGTATGCGTAGCGTACTTCACTTTGTCCTCTTCAGTACACTTACTTATGGCAAACACCGATTCGACCTTCTCGGTCCACCGTTTCAATCCGATCGGTCCTTCGGTTCCATCAAATTCCAAAGGTTTGCAGGCAGTGAATTCTTTGTAGGTGCATCCTACACGATTTCCTGTACTGCCAGATCCAAGGTTATTGTTGGTATGTAGCGCAGCCTGTACTGCGGCTATGTTTGAAGCTAGAAAAGTACGGAATTCCTCTTCATTCATATTCACGGTGTGTCGAGTAGTCGGTGCCATTTCCTTCAAAATAGTCAAATGGAACAAGTTAATCATACAGAATTCTAAGAGTAGTTAATAGTATTTTGTAGCATAATATGAACTCATTTATAAAAGCTTTTTCTTCATATTAGCGTTTTATAAGTTTAAATTCGGGTAGTACCTACCCGTTAAGTTCATACTTAGTAGCTAATATACAATTCAACTACTACAATTCTATATGAAAAACTGATTGTAATAATATTTCGCGTTCAAACTTTTATACAATATTCTACAAACTTACAATACCGCTTATTTTACATAAAGCATGAAATATAGCACACAATAACTTTGATACAAGATAGTTGTGAAGATAATTCTAGCTAGTACACAAGTCGTTCAACAAAGGCAATAAAGACACGTAATTCATACGTTCAGAAACAAGTCATGCATTCTGGTTTTACTAGGACTACTTCCCATCCTTGGTCTTGTGGAACATAACCGTTATGGCCGTTGATAAGACAGCGTGTTGTAACATCATCAAAGGGACGAGGGTTACGTAATGACCAACAGTCTCGTAATAACCTAAAAACCTCATTTCTTACCCCAATTACCGACTCCGTCACTTGTGGGAACGTTTTGTTTAATAGTTGTAGCCCGATGTTCTTGTTCTCACTTTGGTGAGAAGCGAACATTACTAACCCGTAAGCATAACATGCTTCTTTATGTTGCATGTTAGCCGCTTTTTCTAAATCACGAAGTCCTATATTCGGATATACTGAGTCAAAATAATTTCTTAACCCATTGCGTAAAATAGCATTTGGGTTCCCCGCAATATATGCGTCAAAGTAAACACATCGTAACTTATGGATTTCCCAATGTGATATTCCCCATCTTCCGAACGAAAGCCTTTTATAAACCAAGGCATTCTTGGAACGTTCTTCGAATGTCTTACAAACTGATCTCGCCTTAAATAGTTGTGCCGAGGAATTCTGACCGACTCTAGACAAGATTTCATCAATCATGTCTCCGGGTAGGTCTCTTAAAATATTGGGTTGTCTATCCATTTTGTGTTTTTATACTGTAAAATAGACAAGAGTTAGATTCATAAAAAAAAATACTTATTAATACAAGCAATTTTTACATATATCATAAAGCATAAGCACACTATATTACATATATTACACCACACGAATATAACTATCTTATTCTGACTCGCTCGTTTCTTCTTGTTCGGTTTTGGTTCGTTTTGCCAAGTTTCTAGGGATATATGATGTTCCCCTAATACGAGCCGTCGTTATCCACATTGGTTTAGAAAAACCTGGTGGTTTAGAGGTTCCCGGGTCATTGTTACAACTTAAGGACTTCGGGGGTTGACGATACATATAAAGTTCATCGGGGTTGGAATTAGATTTCTCTATTTTTATGCCCTTTCCCTTATTATTTTCTTTTGCCTTTTTAAATTCAGTTGGGGTAATTTCTATAACATCATCGGAATTCTCGTCGGAATCCGATTCATCGGAGAATTGGTAATCCTCCCAATATTTTGCTTCCTTGGCGGAAACACCATTGACCATAATTAACCTTGGTCGGTTGGTTGAGGATTCTCTTTTACTTAACCGTTTTATTATTTCCCCCACCGGTTCTATTTCTTCTTCCGATTCCGATTCTTCTTCCGGTTTCGACTCTTCTTCCGGTTCCTCTTCGGGAACTTGTGAATCAGTCCACGAATCATTCCAATTTACAGACTCTTCATTATTATTAGGTGAGTCAATGGGACTTGTTCTAGAGGTAGACATCTATCACATAATATCAAACACGATAAGAGATTAATATATCACATAATATTCATATATTAAAAATATATAGTTTCCAACAAAAATGTTAAGCAATCATTTTTAAAGAAAACACGGTCGAAGTCCAGACTCACTAATGCATCCTAACAAACTCGATAAGACACACTAATGCAAATTTTCTGGTTCTCTAAGACCAACGCTCGGATACCAACTGAAATGTCCCGTTCTTATTGATTAAAAACGTTCCATATTAATTGATTTCGTTGCGAGGTTTTGACCTCTATATGAGACGTTTTTCAAAGACTGCATTCATTTTAAAACAAACCATAACCTTTATTTCATCAATAAAGGTTTAAAAAGCTTTACGTAGATTATCAAATAATGATAATCTAAAATATCCTGTTTACACACGACCATTACATAATGCTTTACAATACAAATATGTTACAACAAAATAAGTTTCTTGAATGCAGTTTTTACACAATATCATACAAGCATGGACTCCAAATCTCGTCCTTATTTAAGTATGCGACAGCGGAAGCTCTTAATAATCACCTGAGAATAAACATGCTTAAAACGTCAACAAAAATGTTGGTGAGTTATAGGTTTAACCTATATATATCAAATCATAATAATAGACCACAAGATTTCATATTTCAATACACATCCCATACATAGAGATAAAAATCATTCATATGGTGAACACCTGGTAACCGACATTAACAAGATGCATATATAAGAATATCCCCATCATTCCGGGACACCCTTCGGATATGATATAAATTTCGAAGTACTAAAGCATCCGGTACTTTGGATGGGGTTTGTTAGGCCCAATAGATCTATCTTTAGGATTCGCGTCAATTAGGGTGTCTGTTCCCTAATTCTTAGATTACCAGACTTAATAAAAAGGGGCATATTCGATTTCGATAATTCAACCATAGAATGTAGTTTCACGTACTTGTGTCTATTTTGTAAATCATTTATAAAACCTGCATGTATTCTCATCCCAAAAATATTAGATTTTAAAAGTGGGACTATAACTCACTTTCACATATTTTACTTCGTCGGGAAGTAAGACTTGGCCACTGGTTGATTCACGAACCTATATCAATATATACATATATATCAAAGTATGTTCAAAATATATTTACAACACTTTTAATATATTTTGATTTTTAAGTTTATTAAGTCAGCTGTCCTCGTTAGTAACCTACAACTAGTTGTCCACAGTTAGATGTACAGAAATAAATCGATAAATATTATCTTGAATCAATCCACGACCCAGTGTATACGTATCTCAGTATTGATCACAACTCAAACTATATATATTTTGGAATCAACCTCAACCCTGTATAGCTAACTCCAACATTCACATATAGAGTGTCTATGGTTGTTCCGAAATATATATAGATGTGTCGACATGATAGGTCGAAACATTGTATACGTGTCTATGGTATCTCAAGATTACATAATATACAATACAAGTTGATTAAGTTATGGTTGGAATAGATTTGTTACCAATTTTCACGTAGCTAAAATGAGAAAAATTATCCAATCTTGTTTTACCCATAACTTCTTCATTTTAAATCCGTTTTGAGTGAATCAAATTGCTATGGTTTCATATTGAACTCTATTTTATGAATCTAAACAGAAAAAGTATAGGTTTATAGTCGGAAAAATAAGTTACAAGTCGTTTTTGTAAAGGTAGTCATTTCAGTCGAAAGAACGACGTCTAGATGACCATTTTAGAAAACATACTTCCACTTTGAGTTTAACCATAATTTTTGGATATAGTTTCATGTTCATAATAAAAATCATTTTCTCAGAATAACAACTTTTAAATCAAAGTTTATCATAGTTTTTAATTAACTAACCCAAAACAGCCCGCGGTGTTACTACGACGGCGTAAATCCGGTTTTACGGTGTTTTTCGTGTTTCCAGGTTTTAAATCATTAAGTTAGCATATCATATAGATATAGAACATGTGTTTAGTTGATTTTAAAAGTCAAGTTAGAAGGATTAACTTTTGTTTGCGAACAAGTTTAGAATTAACTAAACTATGTTCTAGTGATTACAAGTTTAAACCTTCGAATAAGATAGCTTTATATGTATGAATCGAATGATGTTATGAACATCATTACTACCTTAAGTTCCTTGGATAAACCTACTGGAAAAGAGAAAAATGGATCTAGCTTCAACGGATCCTTGGATGGCTCGAAGTTCTTGAAGCAGAATCATGACACGAAAACAAGTTCAAGTAAGATCATCACTTGAAATAAGATTGTTATAGTTATAGAAATTGAATCAAAGTTTGAATATGATTATTACCTTGTATTAGAATGATAACCTACTGTAAGAAACAAAGATTTCTTGAGGTTGGATGATCACCTTACAAGATTGGAAGTGAGCTAGCAAACTTGAAAGTATTCTTGATTTTATGTAACTAGAACTTGTAGAATTTATGAAGAACACTTAGAACTTGAAGATAGAACTTGAGAGAGATCAATTAGATGAAGAAAATTGAAGAATGAAAGTGTTTGTAGGTGTTTTTGGTCGTTGGTGTATGGATTAGATATAAAGGATATGTAATTTTATTTTCATGTAAATAAGTCATGAATGATTACTCATATTTTTGTAATTTTATGAGATATTTCATGCTAGTTGCCAAATGATGGTTCCCACATGTGTTAGGTGACTCACATGGGCTGCTAAGAGCTGATCATTGGAGTGTATATACCAATAGTACATACATCTAAAAGCTGTGTATTGTACGAGTACGAATACGGGTGCATACGAGTAGAATTATTGATGAAACTGAACGAGGATGTAATTGTAAGCATTTTTGTTAAGTAGAAGTATTTTGATAAGTGTATCGAAGTCTTCCAAAAGTGTATAAATACATATTAAAACACTACATGTATATACATTTTAACTGAGTCGTTAAGTCATCGTTAGTCGTTACATGTAAGTGTTGTTTTGAAACCTTTAGGTTAACGATCTTTTTAAATGTTGTTAACCTAATGTTTATAATATCAAATGAGATTTTAAATTATTATATTATCATGATATTATCATGTATGAATATCTCTTAATATGATATATATACATTAAATGTCTTTACAACGATAATCGTTACATATATGTCTCGTTTAAAAATCATTAAGTTAGTAGTCTTGTTTTTACATATGTAGTTCATTGTTAATATACTTAATGATATGTTTACTTATCATAGTATCATGTTAACTATATATATATCCATATATATGTCATCATATAGTTTTTACAAGTTTTAACGTTCGTGAATCACCGGTCAACTTGGGTGGTCAATTGTCTATATGAAACATATTTCAATTAATCAAGTCTTAACAAGTTTGATTGCTTAACATGTTGGAAACATTTAATCATGTAAATATCAATCTCAATTAATATATATAAACATGGAAAAGTTCGGGTCACTACAATATACATCAATTTTTAGGATTGGCTGGTTACTACAGAAGATTCATCCAAGATTTCTCCAAAATAGCAAAACCCTTGACTGCATTAACGCATAAAGGGAAGAAATTTGAATGGAAGGATGAACAAGAGAAGGCGTTTCAATTATTGAAGAAAAAGCTAACTACGGCACCTATATTGTCATTGCCTGAAGGGAATGATGATTTTGTGATTTATTGTGACGCATCAAAGCAAGGTCTCGGTTGTGTATTAATGCAACGGACGAAGGTGATTGCTTATGCGTTTAGACAATTGACAATTCACGAGCAAAATTATATGACGCATGATTTGGAATTAGGCGCGGTTGTTTTTGCATTAAAGACTTGGAGGCACTACTTATATGGAGTCAAAAGTATTATATATACCGACCACAAAAGTCTTCAACACATATTTAATCAGAAACAACTGAATATGAGGCAGCGTAGGTGGATTGAATTGTTGAATGATTACGACTTTGAGATTCGTTACCACCCGGGGAAGGCAAATGTGGTAGCCGACGCCTTGAGCAGGAAGGACAGAGAACCCATTCGAGTAAAATCTATGAATATAATGATTCACAATAACCTTACTACTCTAATAAAGGAGGAGCAACAAGGAGTTTTAAAAGAGGGAAATTTAAAGGATGAAATACCAAAAGGATCGGAGAAGCATCTTAATATTCGAGAAGACGGAACCCGGTATAGGGCTGAAAGGATTTGGGTACCAAAATTTGGAGATATGAGAGAAATGGTACTTAGAGAAGCTCATAAAACCAGATACTCAATACACCTGGAACGGGGAAGATGTACAAGGATCTCAAGAAACATTTTTAGTAGCCGGGTATGAAAGCCGATGTTGCTAAATACGTAGGAGAATGTTTGACGTGTTCTAAGGTCAAAGCTGAGCATCAGAAACCATCAGGTCTACTTCAACAACCCGAAATCCCGGAATGGAAATGGGAAAACATTACCATGGATTTCATCACTAAATTGCCAAGGACTGCAAGTGGTTTTGATACCATTTGGGTAATAGTTGATCGTCTCACCAAATCAGCATACTTCCTGCCAATAAGAGAAGATGACAAGATGGAGAAGTTAACACGACTGTATTTGAAGGAAGTCGTCTCCAGACATGGAATATCAATCTCTATTATCTCTGATAGGGATGGCAGATTTATTTCAAGATTCTGGTAGACATTACAGCAAGCATTAGGAACTCGTCTAGACATGAGTACTGCCTATCATCCACAAACTGATGGGCAGAGCGAAAGGACGTTACAAACACTTGAAGACATGCTACGAGCATGTGTTATTGATTTCGAAAATAGTTGGGATCGACATCTACCGTTAGCAGAATTTTCCTACAACAACAGCTACCATTCAAGCATTGAGATGGCGCCGTTTGAAGCACTTTATGGTAGAAAGTGCAGGTCTCCAATTTGTTGGAGTGAAGTGGGGGATAGACAGATTATGGGTCCGGAGATAATACAAGAAACTACCGAGAAGATCACCCAAATTCAACAACGGTTGAAAACCGCCCAAAGTCGACAAAAGAGCTACGCTGACATTAAAAGAAAAGATATAGAATTTGAAATTGGAGAGATGGTCATGCTTAAAGTTGCACCTTGGAAAGGCGTTGTTCGATTTGGTAAACGAGGGAAATTAAATCCAAGGTATATTGGACCATTCAAGATTATTGATCGTGTCGGACCAGTAGCTTACCGACTTGAGTTACCTCAACAACTCGCGGCTGTACATAACACTTTCCACGTCTCGAATTTGAAGAAATGTTTTGCTAAAGAAGATCTCACTATTCCGTTAGATGAAATCCAAATCAACGAAAAACTTCAATTTATCGAAGAACCCGTCGAAATAATGAATCGTGAGGTTAAAAGACTTAAGCAAAACAAGATACCAATTGTTAAGGTTCGATGGAATGCTCGTAGAGGACCCGTGTTCACCTGGGAACGAGAAGATCAGACGAAGAAGAAATACCCGCATTTATTTCCAGAAGATACGTCAACACCTCCAACTGCTTAAAATTTCGGGACGAAATTTATTTAACGGGTAGGTACTGTAGTGACCCGAACTTTTCCATGTTTATATATATATATTAAATGAAATTGTTATTTACATGATTAAGTGTTTCCAACATGTTAAGTAATCAAACTTGTTAAGACTTGATTAATTGAAATAGGTTTCATATAGACAATTGACCACCCAAGTTGACCGGTGATTCACGAACGTTAAAACTTGTAAAAACTATACGATGACATATATATGGTTATATATATAGTTAACATGATTTTATTATAAGTATGTATCTCATTAGGTATTTTAACAATGAGTTATATACATAAAAATGAGACTATTAATTTAAGAAACTCGAAAACGATATATATAACGATTATCGTTATAACAACGTCTTACTAGGTACATATGAATCATATTAAGATATTGATACACTTGGTTAATTATGTTAAATGATAATTAAATATATTATTAAGTGTATTAACAATGAAATACATATGTAAAAATAAGACTACTAACTTAATGATTTCGAAACGAGACATATATGTAACGATTATCGTTGTAACGACATTTAACTGTATATACATCATACTAAGATATATTATATATCATAATATCATGATAATATAACAATTTAACATCTCATTTGTTATAATAAACAATGGGTTAACAAAATTCAACAAGATCGTTAACCTAAAGGTTTCAAAACAACATTTACATGTAACGACTAACGATGACTTAACGACTCAGTCAAAATGTATATACATGTAGTGTTTTAATATGTATTCATACACTTTTGAAAGACTTCAAGACACTTATCAAAATACTTCTACTTAACAAAAATGCTTACAATTACATCCTCGTTCAGTTTCATCAACAATTCTACTCGTATGCACCCGTAATCGTACTCGTACAATACACAGCTTTTAGATGTATGTACTATTGGTATATACACTCCAATGATCAGCTCTTAGCAGCCCATGTGAGTCAACTAACACATGTGGGAACCATCATTTGGCAACTAGCATGAAATATCTCATAAAATTACAAAAATATGAGTAATCATTCATGACTTATTTACATGAAAACAAAATTACATATCCTTTATATCTAATCCATACACCAACGACCAAAAACACCTACAAATACTTTCATTCTTCAATTTTCTTCATCTAATTGATCTCTCTCAAGTTCTATCTTCAAGTTCTAAGTGTTCTTCATAAATTTCAAAAGTTCTAGTTTCATAAAATCAAGAATACTTCCAAGATTGCAAGTTTACTTCCAAGTTTTCTAAATCCATTCCAAGTAATCATCCAAGATCAAGAAACCTTTGTTACTTACAGTAGGTTATCTTTCTAATACAAGGTAATAATCATATTCAAACTTTAATTCAATTTCTATAACTATAACAATCTTATTTCGAGTGGAAATCTTACTTGAAATTGTTTTCGTGTCATGATTCTGCTTCAAGAACTTTCAAGCCATCCAAGGATCCTTTGAAGCTAGATAAATTTTTCTCATTTTCAGTAGGTTTATCCAAGGAACTTGAGGTAGTAATGATGTTCATAACATCATTCGATTCATACATATAAAGCTATCTTATTCGAAGGTTTAAACTTGTAATCACTAGAACATAGTTTAGTTAATTCTAAACTTGTTCGCAAATAAAGTTAATCCTTTTAACTAGACTTTTAAAATCAACTAAACACATGTTCTATATCTATATGATATGCTAACTTAATGATTTAAAACCCAGAAACACGATAAACACCATAAAACTGGATATACGCCGTCGTAGTAAAACCGGGGGCTGTTTTGGTTGGGATAATTAAAAGCTAAGAAAAACTTTGATTTAAAAGCTATACTTCCGGAAAAATTATTTTTATTATGAACATGAAACTATATCCAAAAATCATGGTTAAACTCAAAGTGAAAGTATGTTTTTTCAAAATGGTCATCAAGATGTCGTTCTTTCGACGGAAATGACTACCTCTTTCAAAAATGACTTGTAACTTATATTTACGACTATAAACTTATACTTTTTCTATTTAGATTCATAAAGTTAAGTTCAATACGAAACCGTGGCCACTAGAATCACTCAAAACGGATTATAAACGAAGAAATGGCGAGTAAAACAAGATTGAAAAAAACTACTCATTTTACCTACGTGAAAGTTAGTAATAAATCTATTCCAACCATAACCTAATCAACTTATATTGTATATTATGTAATCTTGAGATACCATAGACACGTATACAATGTTTCGACCTATCATGTCGACCCATCTATATATATATATATATATATATATATATATATATATATATATATATATATATATATATATATATATATATATATATATATATATATATATATATATATATATATATATATATATATATATATATTGCGGAACAACCATAGACACTCTATATGTGAATGTTGGAGTTAGCTATACAGGGTTGAGGTTGATTCTAAAATATATATATAGTTTGAGTTGTGATCAATACTGAGATACGTATACACTGGGTCGTGGATTGATTCAAGATAATATTTATCGATTTATTTCTGTACATCTAACTGTGGACAACTAGTTGTAGGTTACTAACGAGGACAGCTGACTTAATAAACTTAAAACATCAAAATATATTAAAAGTGTTGTAAATATATTTTGAACATACTTTGATATATATGTATATATTGTTATAGGTTCGTGAATCAACCAGTGGCCAAGTCTTACTTCCCGACGAAGTAAAAATATGTGAAAGTGAGTTATAGTCCCACTTTTAAAATCTAATATTTTTGGGATGAGAATACATGCAGGTTTTATAAATGATTTACAAAATAGACACAAGTACGTGAAACTACATTCTATGGTTGAATTATCGAAATCGAATATGCCCCTTTTTATTAAGTCTGGTAATCTAAGAATTAGGGAACAGACACCCTAATTGACGCGAATCCTAAAGATAGATCTATTGGGCCTAACAAACCCCATCCAAAGTACCGGATGATTTAGTACTTCGAAATTTATATCATATCTGAAGGGTGTCCCGGAATGATGGGGATATTCTTATATATGCATCTTGTTAATGTCGGTTACCAGGTGTTCACTATATGAATGATTTTTATCTCTATGTATGGGATGTGTATTGAAATATGAAATCTTGTGGTCTATTGTTACGATTTGATATATATAGGTTAAACCTATAACTCACCAACATTTTTGTTGACATTTAAAGCAAGTTTATTCTCAGGTGAATACTAAGAGCTTCCGCTGTTGCATACTAAAATAAGGACAAGATTTGGAGTCCATGTTTGTATGATATTGTGTAAAAACTGCATTCAAGAAACTGATTTCGATGTAACATATTTATATTGTAAACCATTATGTAATGGTCGTGTGTAAACAGGATATTTTAGATTATCATTATTTGATAATCTATGTAAAGCTTTTTAAACCTTTATTTATGAAATAAAGGTTATGGTTTGTTTTAAAAATGAATGCAGTCTTTGAAAAACGTCTCATATAGAGGTCAAAACCTTGCAACGAAATCAATTAATATGGAACGTTTTTAATCAATAAGAACGGGACATTTCAATTGTTAGTGTTTTTATTGTCAAAAGGTGTTTCTGGAGTGCTTATTCTAGCTTCTGTCAAGAACACACTCGGCCGTGTGTGTCCTGACAACCGACGGAGTGAGTCCTAAGATCGACCATGTGTATTGTTTCACCGATCGTGTGAGTTTTACTAGAGCCGTGCCAGATTCCCTAAGTCAGTCAGCCGTGTGAGTTTGTCACTCGACCGTGTGAGAGTTTCAATCGACCGTGAGAGTTAGACAATCGGCCGTGTGTGTTTGCAATACCCAAGGCTTATATAGTAACGAAGTGCTGCCAAAATTTTGTTAGACAATCGACCGTGTGATAAGTACAATCGATCGTGTGTCTTATACAGTCGACCGTGTGTCAGAGATAGTCGACTGTGTGACTTAATCAGAATCTTAATTAATCTTTTATTTTCAAACTTAATCAGTTAACATGTCGGACACTAATGAACAAGTGACAAATGAATATAGCGCGTTAGTAATTGCACCTGGACTACAAAAACTGTTACTTAACGAAAGCGAATCTTGATCGACAAATAAAGTACCTCGACTTGACAATCTTAAAGACTTCTTGGACTGGAAAGTTAGGTTTGTTATTTACTTAAATGGTGTTGACTCTAGACTTTGGGAATGTATTGAGAATCCATTTGTTTGGCCTTGTGGAGGTGATGGTGAACCCAAAGAAACTCAACAGTTTAGTCCTACAGAGCGTGAACAATATAATCTTGAGTGTAGATGTTATGCTCAGCTAATGCAAGCGTTGTCAAAGGACATTTTCCAGCAGTTCAAAAACCGTAACAAAACTGCGTATACTCTTTGGTTAGCCCTTCAATCTGCAACAGAGGGTACTGCTACTTATCGGGCAACAAAAGGTAAGGTATTGAAGGATGAATGAAGGGCATTTGCTGCTCTTCCATCAGAGTCACTGGGATAAACTTTGGAGAGATATCGTTTACTGGTAGCAGAGATGGCGGATTATGGGATTGATGTACCTGATGATAAGGTAGTCAGGGTGTTGAAAGATGGTCTTCCAGAAAAGTGGGACCATGAGATTGAAAAGATTCAGAACATGTACAGCACAACAGGTCGTACGTTAATGTTGACAGCTTTTACTTCTAAGTTGATGGAGAAGGATATTCAGGTAGAAGCTAAGAGGAAGAGACTTGGTTCGGTAGTTGCTTCTGCATCCACTTTAGCTTCATCTTCTGGTCATGCTCCATTACAAACAGCCTATATTACAGCAAATGCTTCTCAAATGTCTGCTCCACAATCTCAGTCTGGCTACTTTAATGCTAAATCACAAGCTCAGACTCAGAATTCTCCTTCTCAACAGACTCAGACTCAGACTCCTGTGTTTCAAACTGAGAATATCAGGAAGAGGCCCATCGAATCAATTCAGGAAGATATGGCTCTGGCAGCTATTGTTGTTAACTCATACAACGATATGATTAGTGGACAAGTGATTAATAGTCATCTTGAAAATGAAGACTACGATCAGATTGATGAGGACGATATCGAAAGGATGGATATACTTTATTGCATGGGTAGCATTGTTAGACGGGCTAGGAAGTACTTGAAGAAAACCGGACAGAGGTCTTTGAGTTTGAATCTAGATTCGAAGTTTGGTTTTGATATGTCAAAGGTTAGATGCTTCAATTGTGATGAGCTTGGTCATTTTAAGAAGACTTGCACGAGGCCACCCAAGACTGGTTTTTCTAATCCTTTTCACAATACAACCATTTCAGTTACTCCACAACATGTTATTGTTAGGAAAGAATCTTCGGGGTCTATTCAATCTAAGGCCTTGACGACCACTATGCTGATGAAGTGTGTGACTGGTCCATCACGGCAGATACACATTAAGCTAATGTTGTGTTTGTAGGTAGAACTGAAGCTGAAATTGAAGAAGAAAGAATTGCTAGGAGAAATGCAGGTTGTATTGGAAAAGATAATCCGAATTGCACCTGCTATGTGTGCAAATGTGATGCTAGAATGAAAAGAGCTGAGGAGATTATGAAGTTGTGCCTCAGAAAGAGGATTAAAGATCGACTATATGATAAGTTTCGCCAAGCTCGAGACCTATCAGATTTTGAGTTTATGACTGATTCTTCCGATGAGGATGAAGAAAGAAGTTGTCATGTTGGTACTTAGTTCAGACAAGAGTTGGGACACTTGCTCAATTGTGATCTTAAGAGTGGTGACGAGAAGATTGTTACAGTTCGGAGTCCAGTGTGTTCAGACAACAGCGAGAACAAAGGAGGTTATGAAGCTGATTACGCGGATAGTACGAGTTCAGAGTCTGAGTCAGAATCAGATGAAGACACTCAGGTTGGAAGCAACAAATATGCATTTATGGCCAACACATCCCGTAACGATAAGGTATGTAATGACTCAGTTTCTAATTGTTCTAAATGCATTGGTTATGAACAGGAAATTGAGAGGATTGAGTGTGTTATCACAAAGCTTAATGAGATATCCGTTACATGTGAGACCTGTCCTAAGCTTAGAGTTGACCTTAAGAATTTAAATTTGGAGAATCAGACTAATAAAAAGAACTATGATGATGCGCTTTTCTACCTTAATAAATAGAAAGACTATGTTGATGTGATTAAGTCTTTAGAAAATCAGGTGGGTCACTTAAAATCAACGGTTATAGATGATGGAAAAGTGATTACTATGTATTTGGGACAGGTAGAGACCCTTAAGGCTGAAAGGGATTCATTTAAGTTGAAATACGAGTCTGAAAAAGCTAGGATCGACAATTGGCAGAGGATGTCTTATGTGAAACAGACTTTGAATCCTCCTAAACAGCAGGGTTTAGGTTACAACCAGGTTGCCCCGCAACTTTTAGGTGAGTATATTAACAAACCAGTTGAGAAAAGTAAGGGTCCTGTTGTAGAACTAGAATATGGTAAGCCTAAAGAAGCACCTGTTGAGAGTACAGTTAAGATAGTTGCGTCGAAGAAATCTTTTGATGTTGTCTATGAAACAGAGTCAGATACTGATATCGACACTGAGAAAGACAGCAAACCATTTGAGCTTGTCACTAAACCAGTTACCATTCTGAAAAATCCTGTTAAGGCAAGTAAGATGACTGAGAGTCAAAAGGCTCAGTCTAAGAAAACTGTGACTCCCAAATAGAATAAGAAGAAGAACACCCAGGGAGTGTCACCTAAGTTTGTCAGTAAGGGCAGGATAAATGAATCAGGTCCTAAGATAGAACAATCACCAACAGAGGCGAGTTCCAAATCTGGGGGTGTGTCCAAGTATGTTCCGCCGGGTCGTCGACATACTGTTATGCAACAAGTATCATCATCCCCTATGACTAGACAACATACTGAACCACCTAGGAGACAGTATTCACCAATTAGACGCAAAGTGTTTAATTCTCATGATTTTGATAATGTTAACTGCTTTAATTGTGGGAGGTTGGGACACAGGGCTATGAATTGTAGACCCATTTGACAGACACCAAGAAGGAAGGTTGATTTTAGTCCAAATCGGTCCTTTAATAGGAGATAACCTTCACCAGAGTTTAATTCTTTTTCAGTACAAACAAATGATAAAAGGATTTTTCAAACCAATGATTATTATAGAAAACCTTTACCGAATAACACAGTTTGGAAACCTAAATCAGAAGTTAAGAGTGTTCAACGTACTGAAGGTCCTTCTAGATCTAAAGGACAATGGGTGGAATTGCCAGTTATTGGTGTTGATGGGAAACCCACTGCCATTCGGGCATGGGTGGCCCTCTCTAACTAATCCTCTTATTTTAATGTGCAGGTCGCCTACAATCCACACTGCAGTACTTGGATTGCTGATAGTGGGGCATCCAGGCACATGACAGGGAACTTGTCTTTGCTTTCTTGTGTGAAAACAGTGGATGGAGGACCAGTTTCTTTTGCAGGTAGTGAAGGAGGATTTATTACTGCTCAGGGTGTTATTGCTAATGAGAATGTCAGCTTTGATAAAGTTAATTATGTAGAGCAGATGTCGAACAATCTGCTTTCTGTTTCACAAGTTGCTGATAAGAAATATACTGTTGCTTTTGATGATAAGTTTTGTTATATTTTGAGAAAAGAGTTCGTTATTCCGGAGGACATGATTCTGATGACTGCTCCGAGATGCAAGGATCTCTATATCTTTGATATGCGTAAGGCTCATGTTAAAGCAGCTACAGGCCATCAGGCCTTTGTTTCTAAAGCTACTGAACAGTAGTCGATTATTTGGCACAAGCGTATGGGTCATCTGAGTCTAAGGAAGATGAATAATCTAGTACACAATGGATTAGTTGATGGTGTGAATGTTAAGAGTTTTCATATTCCTGAAGTATGTATTCTGTGTAAACAGGGGAAGTAGACTAGAAAGTCACATACTACCAAAAAGCATCATTCTGTCAATATCCCTTTGGAGCTGCTACACATGGATCTTTTTGGTCCAGTTAATTGTAAAACTCTCACTGGAGAATCATATTGCTTGGTAGTTACAGATGAGTATTCCCGGTTTTCGTGGGTTGTGATGTTGAAACTCAAGTCAGAAACGTTTGAGTATATTAAAGTGTTGATTCTGAAGCTCGAAAGTCTATATAACTTGAAGGTAAGAAAGATTCGTACTGATAATGGTACAGAATTTAAGAACATTCAGATGCAGCTGTTTTGTAATGAGAAGGGGATACAACAACAGTTCAGTCTGGCTTATACACCTCAATCAAACGGTGTTGCTGAACGAAAGAATAGGACTCTAATCGAAACCGCAAGAACTATGCTAGCTGATTCATGTCTTCCAATTGTTTTCTGGGGAGAAGCTGTGAGTACTGCTTGTTATGTAATTAACAGAGTTCTAGTGGTGAAGAGACATGGTAAAATATGTTATGAGCTGTTGCACAAGAGAAAGCCTAATATCAAACATTTTGAACCTTTTGGTGCACCTTGTACTATCCTGGTACGAGACGCTGGAGGGAAATTCAATTCAAAGGTGATCTCTGGTATCTTCTTGGGATATGGGAATCCAAACAAACGGGTGTATAACACTGAGTCTAGGCGTGTGGAAGAACGTTATGAGGTGGATATTCAGCGCAATGCTCCACCTCGTGTCAGTAAAGGGTTCGCTTGGCAATTTGAATATGATAAACTGTTTGATTCCTTCAATCTTCTGCCCTATGCTACAGAGGAGGAGATTTTAACACAGGTTTTGTTTGATTCTCAAAACTCAACTGACAATGTTGTTACTATTCCACCACAGGTTCAGAATCTAGTTTCTAGCTTGCAACCTAGTCCACAGAGAGTGACAGATACTTTTGATTCAAATGAGGACGGGGTAGTATATACAGATGATGATAGTGACCTTGAAGATGATGAGGAAGTTAACCTATCACGATTGGCAGAGGAACATCTTAATCCTCTATATAATCAACCACCAACTGTGACAGTGCCTGTACAGCCAACTGAAGTAGGAGGTGTGAGAAGATCCAATCGTGTTATTTTACCGCCAAAACGTCTACAGGATTATTATGTGGACGTACGAGGAATTCCTCATTTTAGTATTCCCCAAAGTACGACAACTGAGGCATCAACTTCTGAGGTTCCGACCACATCAGAGGTCCCGGTGATTAACAATAGTTCAACAGCAGCAGATGATGTTCAGACTGAAAGTGCGAATGTGGTTACAGCATTTTATTCTTCACTGAATAAGACAGGTAGGATATTTGTGCATGCTCACTCATGCTATGTATGTCAAATTGAACCAAAATATGCTTATGAGGCACTGAAGTATGATGAGTGGGTTAGTGCAATGCAAGAGGAGCTGTTACAGTTTAAACATTTGAAGGTTTGGAAGCTAGTCAATCCACCACATGGTTGTGTGCCCTATGGTCTTCGATGGGTTTTGAAGAACAAGAAGGATGAACAGGGTATAGTTATCAGAAACAAAGCTAGATTGGTGGTAAAGGGATATCAACAAATACCTGAAATTGACTATGATGAGGTTTTTGCTCCGGTTGCACGACTGGAAGCAATCAGGATTTTCTTGGCCTTTGCATCCTTCATGGGTTTTAAAGTTTTTTAGATGGATGTGAAAAGCACGTTTTTGTACGGAGAGATCAATGAAAGGGTGTTTGTTGAACAACCACCCGGTTTCGAAGACCCTCATTTCCTAGAAAAGGTTTATAGACTTGAAAAGGCACTTTATGGTCTTTACCAAGCTCCTCGAGCATGGTATGCAACGTTGTCCAATTATATGATTGAAAACGGTTTTCGGAGAGGTGTCATTGATCAGACACTTTTCATCAAAACGAAAGGACAACATCTTATGTTAGTGCAGGTTTATGTTGATGATATTATATTCGGTTCAACAGATCAGGGTATGGTTGATGAGTTTGAGAAGGTCATGCAGCAGAAGTTCAAGATGAGTTCAATGGGAACGATTAAGTTTTTCTTGGGTCTACAGGTAGCTCAGACAGATAAAGGCATCTTCTTGCATCAAACCAAGTATGTTGTTGATATTCTGAAGAGGTTTCAAATGGAAGCAGAAAGACCGGCTAAGACTCCGTTGTCTGTGAACCATGGTATTTCACCTGAGTGTGAGGGTGCCGCAGTAGACCAAACATTATACAGGGCTATCATAGGTTCTCTAATGTATCTTACAGCTTCTCGACCAGATATCATGTTTGCGGTTTGTCTGTGTGCTCGTTATCAGGCAAATCCTAATGTTCATCATATGTTAGTGGTTAAGAAGATTATGAGGTATTTGAAGGATACACCGAGTTTAGGGTTATGGTATCCATGTGAGGATGGGTTTGATCTCACAGCTTACAGTGATTCTGACTATGGAGGATGCAAGAAGGATTTCAAGTCAACATCATGAGGTTGTCAGTTCCTTGGCAGCAAACTAGTTACATGGCAGTGTAAGAAGCAGACAGCAGTGGCTCAGTCCACTTGCGAAGCAGAGTACATTGCCGCGGCCAGCTGTACATCACAGGTCATCTGGATTTAACAGCAACTACATGACTATGGTTTGCAAATTTCTAACACTCCTATTTATGTTGATAATACTGCTGCCATAGCTGTCACTAAAAATCCCGTAAATCATTCTTAAACGAAACACATAGGGATTAAATACCATTTCATTAGAGACTGCTATGAGAAAAAGTTGATAGATGTTGTGCAGATAGACACTATGTTCCAGAGGGCTGATCTTTTCACAAAAGCTTTTGATAAACCGCGTTTTAATTACTTGTTAAGCGAAATAGGTATTAAATTGCTTTCAGATGTGGTTCCTGAAACTGAGGTTCCTGACACAGAGGAACCTAAACCTGAGACTGAGTTGTGAATTGTTAAGAAACTGCTTGTAGTGTATATATAGTTTTGCATGGTAGTTTGTAGATAATTTGAATGTTTACTTTTCATTTGCATGATAGATTCGTTTTTCCTGATATTTCTGCATGTTTGCTTATGTTTTTTTTATAGATAAATTTATACTTTTGTACAGAGAAAATAGAAAAGCCATAAAAATCAGAAAAACCAGAAAAACAAATAAAAAAATTAAAAAATGAAAAATCTATAAAAATTGAAAAGCCTGAAAATGAGTTGCTTATTATATTTGTGGGGAAGTGATTGCAATACTGAACTGACATGTAAGTTGTATAAAACAAGTAATACATGATGATTGATAATGTGTTAGTAAACTTTATTGGCCTAAGTCTAGATAGAGATGATCACACGAACAAAGCGTAAATATCATGATAAGAAAATCATGGAAAGGTTTACAGCGGTTGAGGGTAGTCACCTACTTATCACTGAATATGTACTGAGAAATGGTTGTTCAGAAACTCAACAGACAGTTGAGGTCTCCCCTACTACGATTTATACTCGGTAGCAACAGGATAATTTTTGTGAGTCCCCAAGGTGAGTATACTTTGTCTAGGAAGCATACTTGTTTCTATTTACCTGTATTACTTGGACAGAAACTCAACAACATACATATCGGGTACCCGAAGGGAGGTGTTTTCTCTAAAAGGGTTGAGAAGTGCAGTCCTGTATCACAGACATAGAATGATTTGTATTTTGCAACGTCATTGGTTTCTAGATTTCAACATCAGAAGATTGGTTTCCGTACAGTTACTACTAAAGTCAAAGACAGTAGTGCATCATGTATAGGTGTATTTACTTATTTATTTTGTTTGTTTTATTTATTTTCATTGTACTATAGCATGGAGAAATGGCAACATCAGAAAATCCAAAAAAAAAAAAAAAAATTGAACTGTAGTGCAAGTTATGGTTTGTTTGTGTTTGTTCATTTATGTTTTAAATTATTTGATGCGCCACCAAGCTGCACGAGAATCATGGATCAAGAATTGAACAAAGCTTCAGAGATTCCTCGGTTATCTAAGTCTGAGACAACATATATTCCAATCGGAGACTTTTTGAACGATTTAGTTATCTACATCTGAGGGGGAGAATTTATCTGATCATTAGATATAGAGAACTTAAATCATTCAGTTCATATCTTAATTAGTGAACTTTAAATCGTTTATCTATGATATGGGATTGTGCATGTTGACCTGGATAGAGGGAATATTTTCTGGAAGGTATCTTAGCGTTACATCACTCAAATATATTTATCACTTCCATCCATCAAACATCATACATCATACGATTTCCGTTTAAGTATGGGGTTTATAGCGGCCGGTATGTGCCTTAACAAAGTATGCAATAAATTTGAGATTCACAAAGTTATCTGAAACGAAAAGTGTAAGTTTAAGGTAGAAGCTCATGGCTGACAGGGTTGCTAGAAACATCGTGAGATGGTTCTGTTCAATCAGATTGAAAGTACATTGATGTGATAAGAGGACATCGTCAATATGTTGTGCTCAATTGTTCTACCTGAAACATCGTGCGATCTCAAGTGAGGACTGACTTCTTGATTAAAATCTAACATTGTAAAATGTTAAAGTAATTAATCAACGTGATCATCGAAGTCTAGGGTGAAAGTCGGTAAATGTTTATTGATATGTTTGAAAGTTGTTTTTGTATATTCTTTATCAAGTACTTTATGAATGAGGCGTGAAATTACATGTCAAATTTAGTTCAGTTCTGATCCCCAAATCATAAGATTAAATCAGTGTGATATGCTAACTCACAAAAACATGTGTTATGCTTTTCGTACTGGGTTTCATGATAAGTTGTATTATTTTTCCTTACGCTGATAACCTCATTTATCTGCTAATCATGATATGCTGGATCTTGTACAGTAGTTTTCTTTATGAATTTGCATATGCTTTCCTATCTGAAAAGTCCATATTTGATTACTTGAATTAGATTAGCTGCATGTGCATCTTTGTGTAGTGTATTATGTCAAGCAACTCAGTTCTCAGAAAGGTTTATTGTGAAAGGAATTCTTTATTTTTAGTTAATTTTAAAACCAAGTTGTTTGGAACATAAAGGTACAAAGCGTGTTAAATATTTACTGTGGAGATCAGTCTCAGGGGGAGTGGAATAGGTAAGGGTTTTGTAAAATTGAAATTGATATTTCCTAAGTTGTAAACCCTAAAGACAGACAATTGACCGATTGAGTCTACACACTCGACCGAGTAAGTGTACACACACGACCGCATGCGTAAACCACTCGACCGATCAAGTTTTAAATAATGTGTTGTGTTCATAACACACTCGACCGAGTATGTATACTCGCACGGCCGAGTGAGAGACACACTCGACCGAGTGTGTCTGTGGGTATAAATAGACTGAGGTCTCGAACGGCTCAGAACACTTTGGTGATTTTGAGCGGATTTTACCTAGATTTTTTGAAGTTAAAGGAGGAGTTTTTGATCTTGCTTTTTATCTACATCTTTTTCTTGTGATTACAGCGCTACTAACTAGGTATTCTAACTCGTTTTAATTTGTTCGTAATCTTTGATTTTATATTCGAAGTGCAAACCTCAAATCGAACGATGTTAAGACTTAATCTGTTATAATTAATGCTATGAACTTGTTAGTCGGCCTGTTTAGATGTTATTGTGACCAGATCTTGAAGCAAAATCAATAGATTCGATCGATTTGGAAAATTGGAGGTCTCAGATATAATGAAGAACACGATCGACCGAGTGTGCAACACACTCGACCGAGTGAGTTCACACATTCGACCGTTCCAAAACACACACGACAGTGTGTGCATTCACACTCGACCGAGTGTATAGAAACCCTAATTTTTAAGATTTTGCTATTTTTGATTGTTTTGTTATGATATCATGTTTAAACTGAATGTGTTACATAGTTTTGCTTTTAGAATGTCAGGTCCAAGTAGTAGGTTAAGTGGAACATGGAAGTATGACCTGGAACGTAGGAAAGCATTGGCCGAACATAGGCCTATCCTTGTAGAGACCAAAGTTGTTGCATCCCAGTTCATGAAGGATCAGTGGAAAGGTTTAGATTGCTTGACGTTTCTTCAGATTGGGAATCATTACTGTCCTAAGCTAATCCAAGAGTTCTATTCTAGTGTGACCATAGAGAAAAAGTATGTTCAGGCTAATTTCTTTGGTGTTGACTATAAGTGGACCATAGATGACTTTGCAGATAACCTTCTATTGAATTACTGGGGAGCCAAGTAAAAAGATTTACTGTTCTAGTAAAGATCTTAGGAAGATTTCTAGCAAGTTTGATGCCGGTGGGGTAGCTTCTCACATCACTAAGCCAGGATATGTAATTGGTTCTAACAGTATTGAGGTCAGAGAGAGCGATGTTAGGGATGACTTGATGCTTAACATGAGAATTATCAAAAGAAATGTGGTGTTTAGAGATCCTCATGATGATATACTATCTGGTACTGAGGTTTTTCTATTGTACTGTCTTATGGAATGTATCAAGGTGAATCTTGGGCAGATAGTCGTTAATGTCATGAAAGATGCTTTGGATGATGAGGAAAAACCATTTCCTTATGCAGTTCTTTTAAATCATTTGTTTGATGAGATTGATCTGGATGAGGACACGAATTATGAATGGAATCAGGTTCCAGAGGAAGTTATTGAAGGATAGTTCTCATGCTTATGATTTTATGTGCTTATGTTTATTTATGGTTGTTTTGTAATTTGATCAGGCTAGCTTGTTAGCCCTTATACTATGGTGTGTAATAAACAATAACTTGTGGATGACGTAACTGTGTGATTTATTTAATGTGTTTGTTATGTTTGTTAATTCATTGATTCATATAATTCATTAGATACCCCATGATACATGGAGGTAAATGCTTATTCGTTATGTTGTTTTGAGTGTTTTTCAGCTATTCACTATGTCTCAAGAACAACAGCAGATGTCTGATGAAGAACGTGAACCACGAATCCCATTATCTTCTGAGTTACCGGGTCTGATTGGTCGAGAAGATACAAACGTACTTGCGTGTGTTGATGAAAAGGGTTCAGAGGCCCAAAGAGGAGGTTTTGGTCCGATCATTGCTTTCTTGAAACGTTCCAGGATCTTTAAAGCTATTACTGCTGAATGCACTCCGTATTATTCTCATCAGAAAAAATTCTGGGAGGTTGCCCAAGTTGTTACTGAAGATAACAAGAAGGTGATATTGAGTTCTGTCAACAACACGATTGTTCGTATTTCTGCACAGGCTATCAGGGAAGATTTAGGGTTTCTGGACAATGATAATATGCCAACTGATTTGCCGATTCTGAAAGTTAGAAGGTGTTTAAAGAGATGTGGTTATGCTGGTGACATAACCAAAGCTGTTAAACGTACAAAAATTCCAAGGCAGTATCGATACTTTACATACGTTCTTCTTAGATATTTAAGCCCGATGCAAGGAGGTTTTGATGAGATGATAGTGAAATACAGCTCTATGTTTGTTACGTTGGTTTTGAACGCTGAGTTTAACTTTTCACAGGTGATATTTGATGCAATGGTTCTAAATGTGAAGAGAAAAGTACATCTGGTGTTCCCGAGGTTTCTTCAGATTATGTTAGAGAAGCAGGTTCAAGGGTTGGTAAAGATACCTGAGGATGAACTAAAGCAGAATCATTTAAATGATCAATCTTTCAACAGGTTTTTGCAGAGCCGAGTGGAAGTACCGGAGAAAGGGCTGATTGGTCATCTGGTTAATGAGAACTATGTGTGTCCAGAAGGCTTGAGTTGCCGACATGAAAACAGTAATTCAGGGGATGAGACTGATATTACTATTGCAGGTGAAGAAGAGGTGAATCAGCCTTCACCAAAATCAACTGGTCCTCGATTAGTTGATGAAGATGATGTAACAGCGCTTGATGATAGTCAAATGGATTTAGTGAAATGAAAGTTAGCTGAAGCTCCCAAGGTGTCAACAAGAGGGAGACATAAACGTTTGAAGATTTTGGTTAAAGATGGAAGTTCGTCTTCCACAACAAAGTCCCAGCCGAAGGTTGCTCAGACTGGTCCAGCTACTGGTGGATCTACTCAAGCTGCACCCTCTCAACTACAACAAACTACATCTTCTCAGCAAGTTCAAATTTCTCAACGTTTTGAGACTACTGCAGGTGATATGACATGAATTGTTAACCGAAAGTTGATTCAGTTGTCTACCGATTTTGCTAAGTTCCAAAAGGCAGTTGATGAAGATAAGAAAAAGACAACATCTGAAATGTCTGCATTGAGGTTGAAGATTGGTGAGCTGGAGAAAAATATGGAAAGTCAGGCTGGATAAATTTTATCTCTTCAGACACAAAACCGAGATCTGACGGATAGATTGAACGAATGGGAGAAGAGGATTGTGGTTGAAGAAGAGGATGATGAACCAGATCCATTTGGTACTTTTGGTGAGGAAGAAGAGGACAGAGCTGTTGAAGTTGCTAAAGGATACACGGAGGATAACCCGCTGTATGTAACTCCTCTTCAAGTTTTAACAGTTTCTGAATTTTTAGCTATGCAGGATCGTCTTAATCATACAACTGTTTACACTGATTTAGAAGAAGGGGAGATCCCTCTGGATCTGACCGAAACTGAGCAGGAATTGATGGAGCAACTAGAGCGAGAAGCTAAGGAATCTGCTGACGCTACATCAAAAGCTGCAACTGAGGCTTCGACATCAGGAGCTCAGAATTTTGATGATGAAATGAGTGATACTGATGTTTTTGATGAAAGTGATAACAGTTTTGATGAGATTGTTATTGAGGATGAGCCAACTGAGCCTTATCCTCGTTATGAAGGCGTTGGTGATGATCTTCCAACTTTTGCTGATTATTTTGAGATGAATGATGAGCTTTTGAACAGAAAATGTAAAGAAAAGGAACAGAAGGAAAAAGAAAGTGTGTTACCAGAAGGATTCTTGCCGGTGAAGATCAACAAAGAAAAGGTTGAAGTGTTGGAAGAAGAATGGAAGATTCAGATGCGGATTAGGAAGTATGTGATGAAACCTGAAGTAGAGCCGCAGTTTTTGAAGTTTATCGAGCACTGTGAGAGTTTACGTGCTAAAGGAAAGATCATAGCCTGGGCCTATATTAAAGAATTCGATATGTATGCAATCAAGAAAGAATATGGAGTGGATTATATCAAATCTCCATTTGAATTCAAAATGTTACCTTATTTTGAGTTTATGCAGGTGGCCAGGCTTAAGATGTTGTATCAGGATTATAGTGGAATTCCTGATGTTTTGGTTCGTAAGATAAGGAGATCATATCATTCACCTAATTTCATAGGTTTTCGTCCTTAGTTCCCGAAGATTTCTTATCGAACGAACAAGAAAACAGGGATTAGAAGGAAGATAGTAAAATATCGACCTGTGAAGTATATGCGGAAGGTTCCTTTGAGAAAGATGCCGCAGCACTTCAGTCCTCGTTTTCGTTGGTGGTATTATGATGAACGCTCAGAGGAAGCAGTTATTGTGTTAGACAAGGATGGTGGAGATGAAAATGATAGTATAAGGGTTCTAGATCCAGTTTGGTTGCGAAACTGCTGTGAGGAAGATATGTTTACCCTTTACTACAATCGGATGCTGTATCGCCCAGAAAATCATGTGTAGGCTGAACAGTACTGCAGGGTTGTGAAACTTTGCTATTTGAAGAACTGGGTGACAGATCCGTTTACTGATTGATAATCGAATTTTTATTTCTGTTCTACGGCTAGGTCTTAGGGGGAGTTTGTTGGTGCATGAATCCCCAGCCGTAGTTTATTCTTACGTTTAGTACATTCGGTTATGTAATAATGTTATTTACTAGTGACTATTGATTACTATGGTGATTGTGCGTTCTTAGTTTATTAAATAATCAATATGTTAAACTGCACACAGTCGACCGAGTGTGTGTACACACTCGACCGACTGTGTAAGTCAGTCGACCGACTGACAGACACACTCGACCGAGTGTGTCTGACTTGCAGTATATATACGGGTTTAGACTTCTTTGATGAGGTTACTCGTCCCATTTGTTCCAAGTCGTTGTTTTTTGTCTTCAGAGAACCCTAACACCGAATACCACCGAAATACATCGTCTAGGTGTCGATCTAATCTAGGTTTTGCACTAGGTTCGACCAATTCGATCCCGAAACGACCCGTATCTCGATTTACCTCTATTCTATTGTGTTCCACCTTTAGTTTAGAGTTCAAGCGACCTAAGATCCATAGAATCATCGTCTACAGTATACTTTACGGATTTAAAGGTTAAACAACCAATAAGCTAGTTTAAATTAGATTATAGAAACTGTGTGAACGTACAAGCCGGTAATCACCTTAAAAAAATAAAAAAAATAAACAGAGAGCTGTTGATTTTGATGATTGTTGTCTGAACATCATGTTTGTGTTATATCGTATCCTTTTGTTCCACCTAAATTTCTAGCTCGCTTCAAAAGCGTGTCTAGCTAAGATCCTTTACCGATCGATAGTGCAAATTCAATATTCTTCAATCTTTTATATATCTACTTAACCATACGTAAACAGAAATCTGCTTCGTGTCAGCTGCTTCCATTTGTAGTTTCGTTGTTGTCGGTGTAATAACTAACACGAGCACCATCCCGTTGTTGTTTCCATGCATATATGGTGCTGCTTCAATCGAAACTAACTATCTAGAAATCGGCTTCATGTCGGGATTCTTCCAACATGTGGGAGTTGTTATGTTGGTTCCCTCAACGAGTTTGGCTGGGGTTTTAATAACTCTGCTCACATTAATTTATTTATAGGATTACATTTACAGATTGATGTTGTTGATTTTAAATTAGGATCATAAGTTAGTTTCTAATCCCATCAACTTAGCTAGCTAGGCCACTGGGTGGTGTCGTGATCGAGTCTCGATCAGATCCTTAATTGTCGGTCAGCATCATCAAATTTTTAGGTTTTCGAATCAGATGTCTTAATTAATGGGTACAAGTGAAACAGAGTTAAGTGTCAGTATGGGTATGCATGGATCGTTCTTTACTATCGAAACATAACTTTGGTATAGTAGTTCTTTTACATTTTTTTCTATAAACAAATGGCTAGCTACTTTGATCACTCCCATGAAACGAAAAATCGAGGATAATCTTTAGATGGAGTAGTCAGAAGAAAACGGTAGCCCGTATTTGAACAGCTGCAAAGATTTTGATCTTGATATATACTTATGTTCTTTCCATTAATCATAACAATACTGTTTACTTACTTGACGCTTTTTTAAACATAGTTTTTGTTGTGATTTAGCGCACTTTCAAGACCCGAGAAATTAATAGAACAATTAAGCAATAAATAAAGACACAAGTATTTACGTGGTTCGGCGTGAGGCCTAGTCCACAGGCGGAAGCAGAGATGGATTTTACTAGCAAATATGACAAACCCGAGGTTACAATGTATCACTCTAATCTAGGCTCCAAAAATACTAACAAAGTATTTGGACTACTCACTAGATTATAACACTTCTCTCGTAACTCACTCGTATAGAATTTTATTTAACAATTCTATACCCTCTCTATTTTCTACACTACTCCTCACAAGAGTTATTATTGAACTCTTTCAAGTATGTGTTTTTGATGTGAGATTTTGTGATGGGATGATCAAATGAGGCAAATCTAATTTCCTTTTATAGGAAAAAAAATGGTTGGTGAAGATTGTATGAACACTAGACTTTGCATGGTCTCCTTTGTACAATTACCATATGGTGAATGCATATTTCAACCAATGTTGTAGGCTACTTTAGACTTCTATGCATGCCTTGTTGAATGTAATTTGAGCCAACAAAACATGTGGATTTAATCCACCGTCCAACAGTTTTATGTGATAAAAACCACGTCCCATAGCACAGGCCTCTCTTTACAACGAGTCTTAATTTGACTACATCCATCTCGAAGGTCAACACTTTGACGGTTCATTTGTCCCCTGGTACTTGAATCTAGATATGAGAAAGTAGATGGCAGAGACCATGATGATAAACAAAACCAACAATCAATATGGTAAACCGTACTTACTTAAAAAATATCTTCTATAATCATCATTAGAATAGAATATATATTTATGTGAATTGTACGTGCAAATTAATTAATTGTATTTTCCTTTGTTATGTATCTTCAATTCAATTGAGCTTCTTTATACTAGTATATTTTAGGGTTATTACTGTTTCTATCTTTGTGATCTAAATTTGAATGCTGTCTGTGGTTGTGTTTATATATATCAGTTTTTTTTTTTTTTTCCTTAATTAGGCCATTTGCAATAAGATTTCATTATTAATTTTATCATTATCATTATTATATTTTTCATTGTGTAAATTTTACTATGAGACATCTGTTTTGTAGCTAGCTGTCTTTACTGAACTTGAACTTAGGTAAGGGGTGAGAAGATTTTAAACATTTTATGCTGGTTATTATTATTGATTGATGAATTGATGATTTGGCGCACAGTTAAGATATGATGATGTTAGTTATTATAGTTTGAGTTAGACAGTTCAAGACATACAAAACAAATGGACTAGTATTTATTATTTTTCATTACATACAAAACATATATTTGTGGTGGTTGATTGATTGATTGATTCATAGTTTTGCTAATTAGCTGTTGTTGACTGACTGATGCAATAACTTAACTATTATTATTATTATTTCTTCTTGTGTTGCAGAAATTGATCCGTGCTGCTATGTGAAATTTTGGTGATCTCATAGCAATTTGAAGATGAATGTTGGATCTCATTTTCCTTCTATTGTCTCTATCTTACTCTTAGTAATAATCAATCTATGTTTCTTAATTTACTTACAATGGTCATTTTGTTTATTTGATGTTGATACATCTTTAACCTTTTGAGACGCTCTTCGTATATCTATGGATACTATTCTACAGGCCGAAAGTAACCTACTTTTTGATTTTTTTTTTTTTTTTTTTTTTTTTTTTTTTTTTTTTTTTTTTTTTTTTTTTGAAAGGCAAGCCCCCAAAGTGTAGCAAGTGAGGATTGAACTTGGGTCCCTTTGGAACTTTCCAAGCATCCTACCACCAAGCCAACCCCTTGGGGTTTTGATTATTATTATTATTATTTTTTGTTTTATGACAATGCATGATTTAGTTTGTGATCATGGAAATAAGCGTTAAAAAAACAAAACAAAAAAGAATATGTGCTCACCGAGCAGCAATATAATACTAATATGTTGTATTGTATGAATGAATGATGAAGCAAGATCTTGACCAACTTCTCGGTTATTACTGCGTAAATATGGATGATCAACCACTGTCATATATCATCAAGAGCGAGCGGGCGGGCGGGCGGGTTGGTAAACAAGCCAAAATGAGTTCAAGTTTAAACGGGTCAACTTTAACTACAAGATGATGCACTTGGCCGGACCTGGACCCTGATTGTGTACGTTGCCCACATACACTTACTCAGTTTTTTTTTTTTTTTTTGGCACAAGCAGACATATACACGGGAGCTACTTTAATTAATGATTATTATTATAAAACTACTGAACAGAGAACCGCCATACAACTGTGTTGAACAAACGATTTCTTACATGTTAATTGGAATTTTTTTTTTTTTTTTTGGAATTATCAATCATGATACAAAGAGCGTTATTTTAATGGCCAATTTAACTTTCTATTCTCACATAATCTCATGAGGGTTTTTCTACTGTATAATCCTAGAACCTCTATTTTTCTGAAAAACTACAAGGCAAATATACGAGGTTCAAAATAGTACCCAAATCTAATCTGGACACTGATTAATATGTGATATAGTGATATATATTAACAACTACTATATTTAGAAAGTTTTGTAATCCTTGACTAGGGCTTCAAAACGAACTAAAGCGTGTCCAAATCGGTTAAATGGTGAATGAAATATCGAGTATCAAGTTGCTAGTTTAATAGAAAGTAGAAGGTTTGAAACATTTCCCACATCGGAGTGTTAAGAAACTTGTAAGTGGAATATAATGACGTTAGTCAAAATTATGTTAAGATCTTTTCTTATGTTTACTTTGTTCACGCAATTCTTATGCTATGCTTTCACTTTGAATTTCTTGTTTTCCGGGTAAAAATATAAACCTTATTGTTAATCGGTTGAAGCTGAGTTTTTTGTTGGTTCATTTCTATATTTTTGCCAACGATAAGCTTGCTTCCTTTTTAAACCGCCGTGGTGTCATCGTTAATGATATATGTCGTTGAGGTTCCTACGGTTTCATAGTGGTTTTTTCGGATGCCGAGCATATGGAAAAAATAATAATAATGGCTGACCATCCACAAGTCAGGAGGATTTGCTTGTTATTGAACTCGTTTGAATCATTTCTTTCGACACTCGTGGCTAGCCATCACCGGTTTCCCGACTAACTTTCTTAAAGGATATTAGCCAAGTTGCGAGCTTCTTTGGTAAGGTTATTTTAGTGAATTAATTAAGCTTCTTATGAGCTTTCGCAACTCGGTGTGGCTCTCGTGTTTGTCGAGTTGGATAGCCCCTCTTTGATCACGAACGTGGAAAAAGAAGTTAAGAACAACAACATGAACTGCCATTTTATTTTTATTTTCATTCGGGTTAATGAGGGTTCCGATTTTAATGAAGTGGATCGGTTCTACCATAAAAGGTTTCCTTCGAAATTTTGTAAATAAGTTAAACAGGTCTATTTAGCTTGGTGATACGATCCCTGTTGCGGTTCCATGTGAATTAAATAAAGAATTCTTGGATGTTGCAGCTTCTGGCTCGATTCATTTGATTAATCCTGATAGGCTTAGGCCTTATTACAACCATTTTGATAATGTAATACACAAAGTTGCAATCTCATATTCATCATTATGTTGTTAACGATGGAGGAGTAAATGATTCGGTTACCGTGGCCGATCAAAACCATCATCATTGCAATCTCATATTCATCATTCTGTCGTTACCGTGGATTGTTAAGTCAGGTTGAGATTTTAGATAATGAAAATGATACTTTTGTTCCAAGTGAAGGAGTAGGAGTTGGTCCTTCATTGAGTTCGGCTCATTTTGATTCATCATTGCTTCCGGCATATGAATAGGGGGATCAAGTTGGGAGTAGTAAAGTTGTTCGTTCGGATGAACAGGAGGTTGTGGGTAACTAATTTTGCCTTCATCGCCCCTAAATTCGATAAATCCCAATGGAAGAAGCAAATGTCCGCGGAGGCATTTGCGACTTTCGATGATATGATGAAGAGCATGGAGGGCGAGGGCGAACCGGTGAAGGTGATTATCTTCAACTCCAACGACCCTCCTAAGGCCCCGACCGAAAGTAAAAAACAAAAGAAGAAACATTCGGTGGTAGGTGCCGAGAGAGATCAATTCGGCGAGCTTATTAAAGACATTTGAGTTCGGGTTCAACGGTTTCACTTTGTTGTTAGCTTTAGAGGGTTTCTAATCTTTTTGTTTGCTTGTTAAGTTTGGTCACCCTTTTGTTGTAGTTTGTTTTTTGGTTTGGTTTTGCTTGTATTGTTGTGGTTCGTTGTAGGTTTGTTTTTTGTCCGATTATTAGCATTGTGGTTTTTGATCTTTTAGAGGCTTCATTATTTTGATGAACTCTTAATCCCTAATTGGTTATAAAAGTCGTGAAATATTCATTTAAATGCTTAATTTTGTTTGAAATCTTACGATAATATGTGATTGTCCAGTGTTTTTAATCCTAGCTAATCACATATGATTGTTGTAAGATCGCATAGCCCAAACACAATGTCCTGCAATATAAGCCCAAGAGCCCATCCTTTTCTAAAACCAATTGGTATTAGAGGGACTTCCCCTTAAACTTATATACATACATTTGTTTTTGTCTCCCTCCTATGTGGGATAAGTTTGCACCCCAACAATCCTCCCCTCAAACCGAAGACCACATCACCGAGCCTCCCCTTCAACGATACTCCCGCCATCTTATATCACCGGTCTCTTTTTCTTTCACTTTTCTTTCACTACCGGGACACGCCTCTTATACCGCCGATCTCTTTCTTTCACTTTTCTTTCACCATCGGGACACCCCGCACTTCCACGCCTTGGGAAGGAAGACTTTCGATATAAGGCACCATGGCTCCATTATCGTTGGCAAACTGAGGGGTGTGCTATGTCGCACCGTGCGCTTAGGGGTGCGCCACCACTGCGTCGTTCACCACATCAGGCTATAGCCTAGCTCTGATGCCATTTGTAAGATCGCATAGCCCAAACACAATGTCCTGCAATATAAGCCCAAGAGTCCATTCTTTTCTAAAACCAATTGGTATTAGAGGGACTTTCCCTTAGACTTATATACATACATTTGTTTTTGTCTCCCTCCTATGTAGGATAGGTTTGCACCCCAACAATTGTCCTGCATTTTTAATCATAATCATTGATTATATTGATTCAAGTACTGAGATTTATTTTTTTGAATTTCTAAGTAAAATTAAGAATATAAATGACTAGTTCTTTATAAAATTCTTGTAGTTTTTTTAAAAAAGATAAAAATAATTTTATTTTGAGACCTCTGACTTTTTCTAAGTAACTTCATACACGGTATGTTAAAATATAAACACATCATATAATAAAACCCCAATTGTAAAACCCTAATTTATACCCCATCTTTCTCATACACAAACGCGCACTTTTTTAGGGTTTGCAATGGCCGATGCTGTGGACAAAATCAAAGCTTTCATGAAATCTCAAATTTACGATGAAGAAAATTGGGCTATTAACTCGGTAATTTCTTTCATTTGTTGATTATCCATACATATTGTTTTGCGTATATTTAAAAGCCTATAATCATTACAATATATGTGAATTGTGCAAATTGTATTTTCGTTTGGTATTTTCAATTGAGCTTATTTTTTTAGGGTTAGTTTTTGTATCTTTGTGATCTACATTAAATGCTGTTATTATTAGTGTATATTACGAGTACTAGTTTTTTAGGCCATTTGCAATAAGATTTGTTTTATTATATGCTTTGTGTAAATTTTATGTTGTGTTGATTTTATGAGACATCTGTTTTGTAGCTGTTCTGTACTGAACTTTAGCTAATACATCTACAAGATCTCATGCAAACTTAGGGGGTGAAATTTTGATAATGATAAGCATTTTATGTTGGTTATTGATTTGGCTGTTAAGATGATGTTAGATATAGATCGTGTTAGACAGATCAAGACTGATAGTTGGATTGAGTTGATGTGGTTGATGTATATATAAATATATAGAAATGGGTCTATATGGGTTCTAGATCATTGATTATGTTTCAAATATGGAAAACTAGTGAGTGATGAATGAATCAAATGGGTCGAATTAAATTAAAGAAGTTATCTCACTATAGTCCATAGAGTTTCATACGTGGTAATACAGATTGTACACAGGGTAGAATGTTGGTTAAGGAGTCTTTATGGTCAATTTTTATCATTTTGGTTCTGTTCTTTTTACCGATTATCTTGAGATCGAATGTTTACAAGTTGAGGTTGTCGACGTGTTGTATCGATATTGCAAGCGATAAAATCATCCTTGAGCATAATCAGAAATAAAAAATCAAAAAAAAAAAAAAAAAAAAAAAACAAATAGTATTGTTTTTCATTACATAGACATATATTTGTGGTTGACTGATAGTTTTGCTAATTAGCTGTTGACTGATGCAAACACTATTATTATTTTTTGTTATGTTGCAGAAAGTGATCCGTGCTGTAGGCCTGTTTGCTGGATCCATCGTTCTGATGCGAAATTTTGGTGAACTAATGACAATTTGAAGATGAATGTTGTATCTCCTCTATTGTCTCCTATTAATCCATGTTTCTTATAATGGTCATTTGATGCTTATAGATCTTTAACCTTTTGAGACAATCTTTATTTATGGATACTTTTCTAGAGGCCGAAAGTAACCTACTTTCTGCTTCTTCTTTTTTTCTGACAATGATTTAGTGTGTTATCATGGAAATGCCAACTATTTTGGGTAATAATGTTCTGTTGTAGCTCCTTTACTTGCCAAAGAGCCATATTATTAATGATCATATGTAGTCATTAGCGTATTCTAACGAGTAATCTGTTAGCTTCCCCAAAAGAAACGTTAAAGGCTCAAGCTTTTTCACCAGGAAATGAACAATTTCATTACTTTTACAATAGTTGGTTGGTTGGTGTACAAAGGTTTTTATAAACCTATAAGACTTCATACATTTGCATCAAACAATCATGTGATCATGTAGCATCATTTGAGCTTAAAAATTACTATAAATAAAACTTGCCTTTACATTTTCCATTTTTGCCTGCATAAATGACTATTGATTATTGACGGGCCCCACCAGAAGTGGAGCCATTCACCTGATCATATTTGTGCTACGTGTCGGGAGGAAATCACGGTTCCCGCACCCAAAAGGTAACACGGCTAACAGGAATTCCCTCATGAGGTTCAAACGCAAGACGTTACGCTACCTCAATACATCACCGAGTTAGGAGCACAAGTGTATTTTCTGTCCACGACGGAACTATAACTTATAACCTCAAGGTTAATGAGCCTCTTTGATACCGCTGGGCCAGAGAAGCCCTTTGGTATAATTGAAGTTGGGTTGGAATCTTGAAAAATCAAAGTTCGTCTAGTGACTTTGGGTTTGGAACGTCTGGAATGTCAGAGCGGGAACTCATAGCAGAGTAGGGAACACAGGATCTCGGCGTTCTTGAAGGGGAATTTTGAAGGAATCTTGTCCACTTCTGGTGCTCTAAGGACCTTATAAAGGCTCAAAGTAGAGTAATAATTTGCCAACAGTAACAACTAACAACTCTCCATGACCGGTGAGTATGTAACACTATAATGGTGCAACGAAACCGAAACAGGGACCATAATTGTTTATCCGGTTCAAACGTTTAGCCTAATGGTTCAAAGCAAATTCTTGCATCTATTAGTGTTAAAGAAAACATTACAAATAGTTTTGGCAGGATGGTTAATTTAACCGAAAGTGTATGCAGCTCATTTTGATAAGGTGATAATATGTACACAACCACTTTTTACACATACACAACCAAACATGCTTTACAGTATTGTACAGTACAATACTGTAAAGCATGTTTGGTTGTGTATGTGTAAAAAGTGTTTGTGTACATATCACTCCCCATTTTGATATGGTTTGGTTTGATGTTACCGTTTTTAACAAGTGTTTGTACACACGCTCCTATGTGGAAACATAATAGACTTATTGATATTTAGTGCCACATCATATATGCTGTTTTTGAATATGGGTAAAGTTGCTTTAAAACTGTTCGTCAGTAATAATATTTTATTTATATCTCTAAGTGTATGTATGTTTTTAGTACAAACTAATTTTATTATGTCAAAATATCAAACGAAGCAGAGCAGACATATCTAAATATCTATACGTATTACCAAACAACTATTTAAACTTTAATTGACATATAATCGATAAAACACTAAACAAGAGCCCTTAAAAGTTGTTTTCACCTTTTAATCGATGACGATGACTGGACAAACTTATCTATTACTGGCAATCATATTTATAGTAAAAACTTAAGTTGTAGCTCACATATCATATAAGCATAATATATGTTTCTTTTATTGAAGTATGTATCAGTTTTTCTACGATATCATAAAAACTTAAATTGTAACTCAAATATATGTATAAAAAAAGTTATTAAAAATAAACCAGTACCGGTAAATCTTATGAAATTACATTATCATATATAGAAATCTTAAATTAATAAAAGAATTAAAAAAAAAAAGTACACCGTAATTAATATCATAAAATCCCATTATCATATATAGAGACCTTAAATCTATATCTATATAATCTAATAAACCTCTAAAATGATGATGTCATCATTAAGTTTAATTTTCATAATGATGATGTCATAATTATATATTAATTTAATTTAAAAAATAATACAAAATCTTTTATAAAAGGAAATATTAATCTCTCCTAAATTGTAATTTTATTTTTCTAAAAAAATTTAAAAGACATTTATTATTATTAATTATTATTATTATTAAAAATATAAATATAAATACTTAACTTTTAGCGAACTTTATGTTTATAAATCAATGACAAGTTTCTTAGTCATAATCCGTGATTTCACGGGTCAATAAACTAAATGACTTTAACATTTACATTCACTTAATACGTAAAACATATCATTAAATTGTTTCATGTAAACAAACCCGTGTTTTCACGGGTCATTTCACTAGTTAATAATAAAATTCGTTAGATTATATATAAATATAAATCAACAATATCCTAAATATAGAAATGGTTGGTACTGTGAATAAAAATCGAATACAATATTAAAATTTTTGTAAAATGGGAAAGTGATGATAAATTTTATTTAATTGAAAAATATTATTTAATTCAGTTTAATTGGAACAATGATACATGTGCAAATCTATTTCATTTTAATTGAGAAACTGTCACGTGTACAAATTTAATTCAGATTAATTGAGAAATATACACGTAAGATTATTGATACGCGCTTTATAATAATGTATAAATAGATAGAATGTATATATTATACAATAATATATGAGTCTAGGCTGTCTAGCACAACTACAATATCAATTTATAAACTAGGATGCGAGTTTGAGCTATTTGCAATTTAAATGAACCGAGTTTGAACATAGTCAATATCAAGCTCTTCTCAACACGTTTACAACCCAGGTTTTCATGTGCATCGATGTTCCTTGGAAGAAAATAGGTAGGTATCAAAATTTTACTCTACTACTAAATGTGAAACCTGTTACTGTTCACATGATATAATTGTAATTTCATGCCTTAAAGAATTTATCAATGGATACAAGAGGATATCAATTGAGAGAAAAACTTTCTCACATTCATTTCACATAACTAAATCAGATCAATTACAACCATGTATTTAACTACTAACAAACTCACTAACTAACCAAAACTGTAGCCCTAACCGTCTGTTAACAAACTAATGTACACTTTGACCCTCGAAGTTTATACAATTATAAATTAGACCCTAAGAACACCAGTTCTAGATATTGGCAGAACTAGTCCCTGTACTTTTATACTCCCCCTCAAGTTGGGAGTTAGGTGGAGAAGCAACTCCCAGCTTGGATAACAGATGACTTTGTTGATCGACTGTAACAACCTTTGTAAAGATATCAGCTAGCTGTGATTTTGTGTACACATATTTCGGTTTAACAACACCAGCTTTTACTTGATCTCTAACACAGTGACAATCAATTTCTATATGTTTCGTGCGTGCATGAAAAACTGGATTAGCTGCAATGTAAATTGCAGCTTGATTGTCACAATGTAGGTCAACAGGACCCAAATCCTTCACACCCAAATCTTTTAACAAATTCACAAGCTATGTTATTTCACAACAAGTAAGAGCCATTGCTCTGTATTCAGCTTCAGCAGAAGAACGAGCAACAACACTTTGTTTCTTTGACTTCCATGAGATTGGAGAGTCACCCAAGAGAACACAAAAACCTGTGGTTGACCTTCTACTCATGGGACAACTAGCCCAATCTGAATCACAATATGCTTTTAATTGAACTGAATCATTGTTTGCAAGCAAAATACCTTGAGCAGGAGCTTGAAGCAAATACCTCAGTAGATGCTTTACAGCTTGAAGATGAACAGAAGTAGGAGCTTGCATGAATTGACTCAATAACTGAACACTATAACAAATGTCTGGGCGTGTAATTGTCAAGTAAATGAGCTTACCTATGTATCTCCTATATACCTCTGGATCTGGCAATGGGGTACCAACATCATTCTGCAATTTAACAGTTGGATCAAGAGGAAGCTTATAAGGTTTATTGTTCAACACCCCTGCTTCTTTTAACAGCTCCAGAGTATATTTCTTTTGAGAGATGAAAATCCCTTGAGATGATTTAGACACCTCTAATCCCAAGAAGTAACTAACAGCACCTAAATCCTTCATGTGAAACTGAGTTTTTAGCTTGAGTTTTAGATCATCAATGTGACTAGAACTATTACCAGTTATCAAAAGATCATCTACATAAACCAAGATTGCTGTAAATTGCTCCTTATCCTTCTTAGTAAATAAGGAGTAATCAGCTTTGGACTGTTGAAATCCAAAAGAAATTAAAGCAGAAGACAATTTTGCAAACCATTGTCTTGGAGCCTGCTTTAATCCATACAATGACTTTTGTAGTTTACATACTTTATTGTCAACAGACTTGACATTCTTAATACACTCCCCCTGTCCTGTGTATCCCATTGGCAATTTCATGTAAACTTCTTCCAACAGGTCACCATGTAAAAAGGCATTTGAGACATCCATTTGACAAACATTCCAATTGTATTTAGCTGCAACTGCAAGTAATGATCTCACAGTCACCATTTTTGCTACTGGAGCAAAAGTTTCTTCAAAATCAATTCCCTTTCTTTGTCTATTTCCATCAACTACTAATCTAGCTTTCTTCCTTTCAACAGTTCCATCAGCTTTTAACTTTGTTTTGAAAATCCAATGACAACTAATGGCTTTCTTACCAGCTGGCAAATCTGTAATCACCCATGTATTATTGTTCTCTAAAGCTGCTAATTCATCATTCATTGCAGCAGCCCAACCTGGATCCACTATAGCTTCTTTAAAACTTGTTGGATCTGAATGAGCCATTAGAGCAGTCACATAGTGATGGAATTCATCATTGAGACTAGGAGAGAAAAATTGATTAGCCACAGGTGTATGAGACAAAGTGGCAGAACTAGATGAAATGATATAATCCTGATGCCAAACAGGTGGTTTTGAAGACCTAGATGACTTCCTGGGTTCAGTTTGATTCATTACATGCACAACAGGAGGATCAGGTGGTTGATCAATTATAGGTTCTTCAATAGGTTGATGTTGAGTAGCTGGTGCATTACTAGTAACATATTCATCATAAACACTAGGATGAATACTTGATATAACAGTAGGTACAGGCTTGACCAACTGTGATACACAAGCAGGTGAAAAAGGAAATATGTGTTCATAGAACACCACATCTCTTGACACAAAAGAAGAATGTGTTAAGAGATTATACAATTTATATCCCTTTTGATGCTGAGGATAGCCCAAGAAAACACAAGGAACACCTCTTTCTTGAAACTTATCAACATTTCTAGTTAGATTACTTGACATAGCTAAACATCCAAATACCCTGAGATGATCATAGCTGGGTAATTTCTTCAATAAAACTTCATAAGGAGTTTTATTGTGAAGAACAGAGGAAGGATATCTATTGATAAGATAAGTAGCAGTAATTACACAATCTCCCCAGAACTTTAGAGGTAAACTAGCTTGAAATCTGAGAGCTCTAGCAACCTCTAAAATGTGCCTGTGTTTTCTCTCTGCTCTACCATTTTGTTGAGGCCTATCTGGACAGGAAGTTTGGTGAATAATGCCCATATCAGAAAGAAAGCTACCCAGTTTGCCTTTTACAAATTCTAAGGCATTATCAGATCTCAACACCTTTATCATCTTATCAAATTGATTCTTAACAAACTTAACAAAATTCTTGAAAACAGTAAAACAATCATCTTTGTTAGCTAACAAATACACCCAAGTAACTCTGCTACAATCATCTACAAGTGTTAGAATATACCTGTACTTTCCTTCAAACAACACCTTATATGGTCCCCAAATATCCATGTGCACCATATCAAAAACATCATTAGAATGTGATTCACTTAAAGGAAAAGGTAACTTTGTAAATTTTGCCATAGGACAAGTCATACAAACATCTGAAACATTCTTTACAATGTTTGAAGGAATAGCTGAGATGTGTTTCATTTTAGAAATGGATGCATGCCCTAACCTACTGTGCCAAAGACTAAAACTCAGTACAAGTTTACTAGCATTTGCACAGCCTTGCCTTATTGAAAATAAACTTCTAGAAGATACTGTGGAAGCAACAAGATTAGCCAGCTTCTTGTCAATTTGATGAAATGGCATATTGACAAGATAGTACAGGTCATTTCTCCTTTCACCCAGTCCCATTACATTCCTTGTTATCAAGTCCTGGATAACACAAAACTGTGAGTAGAAGAAAACTACACAGTTGTTATCCTTAGTCAACTTAGGAACAGATAACAAGCTAAATTTAAATGAAGGGACTACCAACACATCTTTTAGTTCCAATTTATTGTTCAACTTCAGTTTTCCAATATGAGTAATTAATGAAGTATTGCCATTTGGTAACCTAATGTGTGGTTTAAGAAATAAAGACTTGGCTTCAATTAAATCATCATAGCTAGGTGTCGTATGATCTGTGGCACCAGTATCTAAAATCCATTCACAAGATGAAACGAGATTTTTTGATATACCTGCTGCAAAATGAGGATCAAGTTCATCATCAGAAGTGGACAAGGTACCTTGAACATCACCTTGTGTCATTTGTGGTAAGCATTTTAACAACTGCTCAAATTGTTCAGATGTAAAGATAACATTGTTTCCTTGCACACTAGCACTAGCAGCAGTTTTCTTAGAAGCATTCATAGGAACAAAAGTCTTGGACTTAGCATTCTTGACTTGAGAACCTTGTTTTGATTGCTTATATTTGTAATGCCAAGGTGGATACCCTATCTTCTCCTAACATTTATCAGATGAATGCCATTTATTACCACAAATGCTACACTTATCTTGCTGATTTCCTTTACTAAACAAAGCAGTAGGTTCAATCACAGACAACACCTCCCTCTGTGATTCTTCTTGTTGAAGCATAGAACAAGCAGTTTCAACAGTAGGAAGAGGATTCATCAGTAGAAGCTGAGATCTTATAGCACTAAATTTCTCATCTAATCCATTCAAAAACTGAAACAAATGTTGTTCTTCCTTCTGCTTGTTCCAAGCATTCAGAAAAGTCACAATCTCAGGATTAAGTGTAGTAATCCTAGGCAATTCATTCATTGAATCTAATTCTTCCCAAATACATTTCAACTTAGTATAGTACTCATGAATCTGTATACCTTGTTGATCACAAGCATACGATTCCTTATGTAACTTGTATTTCCTAGATCCATTACTTAGAGCAAACCTTTTTTCTAACTGAGACCATATTTCACTTGCAGTACCAATGAACATGATAGACTTAGCTATAGACTCACATACAGATGACATAATCCAGCTAATCACCATATTATTGCAAGTATCCCACATTTCTGCCTTATTATCATCATTAATAGGTCTAGTAACAGTACCTGTCACGAAACCTAGCTTGCGTTTAGTAGAGAGAGCAATTTCAAGCGATCGCCTCCATGATCTGTAGTTTGAAGCTCCAGTTAGCTTCTCTTGGACAGAAAGTGATCCTGGACCATCAGAAGGATGCAAGTACAACGGATTTTGAAACAATTGTTGATCCATAGCCATGCGGAAGCAAGAAAAATGCAATCAGGTAACAATCAATTCGAATTTGATGCAATCAATTCGCATAACAAACGAATCAAAGCCAGAATCAAATTACGCGAACAATTGACCTAATTACTCCATTGATACTCTCTGATACCATAAAGAATTTATCAATGGATACAAGAGGATATCAATTGAGAGAAAAACTTTCTCACATTCATTTCACATAACTAAATCAGATCAATTACAACCATGTATTTAACTACTAACAAACTCACTAACTAACCAAAACTGTAGCCCTAACCGTCTGTTAACAAACTAATGTACACTTTGACCCTCGAAGTTTATACAATTATAAATTAGACCCTAAGAACACCAGTTCTAGATATTGGCAGAACTAGTCCCTGTACTTTTATATGCCTTATATATACATATTATATCCAACAAGTATAAGAATTATCAGTATGCAGGGAATTGCCTCTTTTATTTATATTGTATATTCACCATCAATATTAAAAAACATATGATTCAAGAAAATGGGTGATTAAATCGAAGAAAGAAATCAAAGGATACGACCAGTCAAAGCTCTCGTATAAACTTGCACCTCGCACCATGCACAATGCGTGTTACTCATGTTTGATGTGAGTTGTGAGGATATTATGTTGTTACGGTGAATAGCTCGGTAACATGCGTGACGAGTTGTGAAGATATTATGTTGTTATGGTGAATAGCTCGGTAAAATGCCGATGCGTGGTGCGAGGGCAATTTCCCGCTTACATTTTTTAAGAGCACGAGGTATCCATATGTCAATTTCGGTGTCCATTAATTGACACTGAAATTGACTAAGTGTGCGTCAGGTGGAAGTGTCCACAATGTCCATTTTTTACTTTTTACTTTTTTAATATTTTTTATATTTTATTTATTTATTTAACTATATATAAATGATAAAAAAATAAATAAAACACACATATTTTATTAATTAAAAAAAGTGTACATTCCTAAAATTAAAATTAAAAAACACGACACATTCCTAAACAAGATTTATTCATACTAACACACAAATGTTCGCTCTCCTTTTCCTGTTGCCATTGAATAAAATTTGCGTACTCTTCGGGTGAAAATTGAGGTGGTCGTTCTGTTTCAGGTGGCTCAGGATACTCCTCGTTAAAATCGGACCAATTAAAATTGTGACCGTATATGTTACTTTCATTATATATGTAATTGGAATCTTTTGAATTGTTGGTATTGGGATTGGGAAACATTTTTGGTGAATTGAAAATGAATATGGGTGAATTGAGGAGTATATTGAAGAGTAATGTGTGAAAATGAGTATGAAATGTGTAGTATATATAGAGGAAATAAATTAAATTTGGGAAAAAAAAAGAAAATAGCCGTTAAACGGCTATTTTTTTCAAAAAACCAAACTCCAACGGCTAATTGACCACCGTCCCTGGCACGACTTCGACCAACGACGGCGAGATCGACGCCGGTCCGGTGTCGGACGACGGTCGATCTCACCGTCGATTTCCTCCGACGCCAAAAATTTTTTAAACGATACCGACTGCTCTAAGGGCATTTTGTTAAAATTATTAACTGCAATGAAGGGCTTTTATAGCGATTTTCCTATTTTAAATTCCTAAGTAATACGGGCTCTGTAAAATAAACCCAGCCCATGTACTCAACCTCTGTAATCCAGCCCAGCTAACCTAACAAACTCGACCCATATCGGCATATCCCCTTCTTTAAGTTTAAACCTCATACATGAGTATTATTTTCTGCTGTTATAATTCAGTAGGCTTATAACTACCTTTAGTGGATTGGTTCTTGAATATAGACTTTGAAAATCTTAAGAACAAGAGTATATGAGTAAAGAGAGAAAGGAAGAAACACTATGGATGTAAGTGTGAGAAATGGTACATCTTTACAAGCATAACTCATGGGTATTTATACTACAAAAAGATACTATGGAAGTGACCCCAAGTTGACTATAAAATTGTACCAAAATTGACTATCCATACTTGCATTATTGTAGTTCCATACTTGCACAATTATTATTATTATCATAACACTCCCCCTTGGATAGCAATTTTGTTTGTTAAAGATCAACTGTAAGTTACTGCCTCGTTAAAAACCTTGGCCAAAGAAAAACCCAGTGGGATAAAAACTTTAGCTAAGGGAAAAAGAGTGCAGCATATAGTTGACTCCCCCTCAAGTAGACATTGCTGAGCTGTTACATCTTTTGAACTTGCCTCATGCCAATATTGTGAACATGCGTTCTGAAAATAGCAGTTGAAAGTGCTTTGGTGAAAAGATCAGCAGAGTTTTGATGGATTGGACATATATCATTTCAATCTAGTTGTCCTTAATGATGTCTTGAGTGTATGAGAAGAATCTAGGAGGTATGTGTTTTGTTCGGTCACTTTTGATATATCATTCTTTCATTTGTGCTATGCAAGCTGCATTATCTTCATAGATAGATGTTGGACTTTTATCGGGTTCTAGTCCACAAGAATAAGTAATGAGTTGTGTCATTGATCTCAACCAAAAACATTCCCAAGTAGCTTCATGTAATGCAATCACTTCGGCATGATTTGATGATGTTGCAACAAGTGTTTGTTTTTTAGAACGCCATGATATTGCAGTACCTCCATTTAGGAATACATATCCAGTTTGAGATTTAGCTTTATGTGGATCAGATAAATAACCTGCATCTGCATAACCAACCAAAACTTGTTTTGATTCGTTAGAATAAAATAATCCTAAATCGGTAGTTCCTCGAAGGTATCGAAATATGTGTTTGATCTCATTCCAGTGTCTTTTGGTAGGAGCAGAGCTGAACCTTACCAACAAATTAACTGCAAAAGAAATGTCAGGTCTTGTATAATTTGTAAGATACATAAGAGCTCTAATTGCACTAAGATATGGTACTTCTGGTCCAAGAATATCTTCATGATCTTCACACGGATGAAATGGATCAGCTTCAACATTGAGTGATCTAACAACCATAGGAGTACTTAATGGTTTCGCCTTTTTCATATTGAAACGTTTCAAAATCTTTTCAGTATATGTTGTTTGATGTACAAGTATACCATTAGGCATATGCTTAATTTGTAAACCAAGGTAATACTTGGTTTTTCCGAGATCTTTCATTTCAAATTCTTTCTTTAGAAGTTGAATGGCTTCATGGATCTCTTTATTTGTACCTATGATGTTAAGATCATCGACATAAACAGCTATGATCACATATCCGGATGTTGTTTTCTTAATGAATACACATGGGCAAATATAATTATTTGTATAACCTTTGCTTATCAAGTAATCACTTAATCGTTTATACCACATGCAACCCGATTGTTTCAACCCATATAAAGACCTTTGTAACTTGATTGAGTACATTTCTTTAAGTTTTGCATTGGTTGCTTCTGATACCTTAAATCTTTCAGGTATCTTCATATATATATATATATCACTATCAAGTGATCCATATAGATAAGCAGTCACAACATCCATGAGATGCATTTCTAAATTTTTAGAAACTGCCAGGATGATTAAGTATCTAAAAGTAATTGCATCCATAACAGGAGAATAAGTTTCCTCATAATCAATTCCTGGTCTTTGAGAAAAATCTTGAGTTACAAGTATAGCTTTACCTTGTAACTTCATTTTTTTTTTTCTCATTTCCTTTTCGGGTAAAAATTCATTTGTGTCCCATACGTTTCACATCTTTAAAGTGAAAATGATTTATCCGAAAACTTTTCTTTTATTGAGCAATTCTAATTCAGCTCGTATATAGTCATGTCTATTTTGACATTCAATGACAGATTTTGGTTTCAGCTCATCATCTTTATTCATGATGTCATTATATGAAAAATTCTCATCAATATTTGTCATTCCATTTCGATTCCATATTATTGCATAATTTATTGCAATTTATGTATTTACATTTATCAATACCCTCTGCAGAAGGAATATTGATTTGTGGTTCTTCTTGAACACTTTCTTTTACCTCATTATCAGCTGATTTTTCTTTTCGAGGATTTTTATCTTTGGAACCAATTGGTCTCCCACGTTTCAGGCGTGGCAAAGACTCATGAGTGACATTTCCAACTTTTAGAATTTCAATTCTAGCTGAAGCATTTACTGCTGGTATACATGATTTAGTCACTCCTTTTTGTATCTGTAAATGCATCAGGTAATTTATTTGCAAGTTCTTGCATATGCATTATTTTTTTTTTTTAACTTTCTTTTCGCATTCTTTTGTGCGATGATCAAGATACATTAATTTATGTTCACACCATGAAACATCCTTTTCTTTATTTTTCATTTCTCTCCCTAATCTAGGGAACAATGATAATCAGCAAAACGTGCTGTAAAAACATTATCCGTTATAGGTTCAATATATCTTATAATTGAAGATGTTTCATATTTAACATATATATATATCCCCATCCTCCTTTGAGGACCCATTTTAGTGCGTTGTGGTTGTGTAACTAGAATATACACTGCACAATCAAATGTTCTAATGGTGGGAAATATTTAGCTCTCGGCCAAAATCAAGTTGTAGGGGAGAATATTTATGAGTTGCACTTTGTCAAAAGTGAAATAATATCGCAGCATGTAAATTTGCATGTCCCCATATATATCACCTTGAATTCTTTCAAGAAACATTGGTGATTCTTTCTCAATGTGTTTTTCATTAATCACCATATGTGCTTTTCATTAATCACCATATGTGCTTTTCATTAATCACCATATGTGCTTTTCATTAATCACCATATGTGCTTTTAATTAATGGTTTTTCATTAATCACCATATGTGGTTTTCATTAATCATCATATGTGCTTTTTATCATATGCGCTTTTAATCATATGCGTTATGGTCTAAAACCATTTATTTATGAGTGATACATAACAAGCTAGGAATCTTAGAAAATTCAAACCATTCAAGTCTCAAGGTAGCTCATAGTTTATTTAATTAAGATTTTTCAACAGATTCACTCTCGTTTTCTTTTCTTTTGGGACTTATTTGTAGAGCTAAATAAGATGTTCATGTATTCAAGAAATAGTTACGCACAAGGAATTCAAATGATTCCAAACTTTAATCACGCTCACAATTTGAGCATCATCTTCCCTTTCATTAATTTGGGGAGTGGTTCAGCCAAGAACCTCGCAAGATTCGATCAAGAACCTCGCAAGGTTCAACATGAGTAAAAACCACATTCGACATTCGTAGTATTGTCCCAAAAGTGTCAATAAGAAAATAGCATATCTCATAATCACTTGAGTGCTCATTATAAATTATAAAGCCAATTAAAAAGCCAAATTTATAATTAATAATTAATATAAACGTAAATTAAATAAGGTTCAATCTTATTTAACACAATAAATTAAATATAAGATTTCGTATCAAATATGTAAAATATCATGGAGATCGCTTCTTACATATAGAATATCTATGGATATATAGATATACAACTACTTGATGCATACACCAAATATATTTGAAGTCATAAAAGGTCATCATCATTATCAATTATGCATAACAAATCGTTCAACAAATTAAAATAATTAATGTTCAATAAACATTAAAACATTACATGGTTGAATCAATTATGCATTCGAGCTGGCATTTATATAACAATATGTACAGATATTCAAGTTTACATGTACAAATATACAAATCTTAACCAACTACTCCACCACTTAATAAAAGGGAATATTATAATAAACATTATACAACACCAATATTATATGCCGAATAATAATCGCAAGTTGGTCAGTTTATATTGTATCAATATCACAGTTAAATATTGAATTTAATTATCACCAATAATTAAGATGTCAACAACTGCACTAAGATAGCACTAAATAGGGTACATTCACGTTACGGAGTATTCAATATTAATATATTTAGCTCATAAGATGAAGATAAAGATAATTTAACAAACAACCCATTATCATCTAATTCATTAATAATAGATAAATATAGTGTATTTAAATATTATCCTAGTCACCCATATAATTAGTAACCAAATTTAATTAGAATAATTTAACAAGTAGCTGTCAAAACAAATTTAGTTGAAATCTTGGCATGTGTGTATATAAACAAACATATTAATCTTAGCACTTACACCGAAGCCCGTTTTATCAGTTTATTATGATACAACATCATGATCTATATATTAAGATTTTATATATATATAAATAATGGGCAATCTATTTTACCGAATTAAATACTTGAATCACCTTTTGGTTAGCCAATTTGGTTATAAAGCAATTTACGCATAACCGTAAGTATGAAGTTGTAGATATATGGATTATCGTAAAAACTAAAAAAAAAATTAATATTAGTAAGTCCATATATAGCTGTAGATAGAAGATCAGTTTCATAAATCATAGCAGACATATACACCTAATAAAACTATCATCATATCTCAGTTTCGTACATGAAATAATCAATTTCGTGAACAAGAGTCTGTTTAAGTTTGTAAGAAAATTGTATACGAAACTGAAACAACCAAGTATATAATCAATCAAACAGAGGAAGTTAAAACGATCTAACCGAATTGGAGGTTTTAACCGGGCTTGTGTTTGACACAATTCCCTTAAACATATTCTTCGTCTGTTCCCAGGGTACACCGGTCCGAAGCAGCGTACTGCTGGACTTGAATATTTATCTTGATTAGTGACTTGTACTTGCTTAGATAAACCTTGTTTATACGGAGCACTTCGTGCTGATAACGTGTTATAATTCAGTAGGCTTATAACTACCTTTAGTGGATTGGTTCTTGAATATAGACTTTGAAAATCTTAAGAACAAGAGTATATGAGTAAAGAGAGAAAGGAAGAAACACTATGGATGTAAGTGTGAGAAATGGTACATCTTTACAAGCATAACTCATGGGTATTTATACTACAAAAAGATACTATGGAAGTGACCCCAAGTTGACTATAAAATTGTACCAAAATTGACTATCCATACTTGCATTATTGTAGTTCCATACTTGCACAATTATTATTATTATCATAACATCTGCAAATTTGTTGAAATCTTTTGTTCCACAACAACACCCCTGTAAGTCCTTTTTTTTTTTTTTTCCTTTCTTTTAGTTCTCACGAATAGATAGATTCTGAATCGATTTTCAAGTTACAGTTATTGGACATGCATACAGGTGATTATATATGGCAGCGATGAAAGGCATAAAGGGGATGATGATGAAGCCTCACTCATTGATTCCTATTCGTAATGCATCTCGTAGTTCTGTGAGTCTTATCACTAAGCATATATATACATGATATGGCTGGATTGATTGATTATTATAAGTTTTAAAAATTAGGGCTCCGATCTTGCTCATAGTATAAAAGAAAAACTAGAAAAAAGCAAAACTTTTTTTTTTTTAATAAAATTATCATCAAGTGTTGTAGTAGAGTGTAATAACTAGTCAATTACCAAGTAAGGAGTGAGCTTTTACATTATATGTGATTGCTAATTCTTGGATTTGAGGTTTCGTTTCTGATATGTTTTGTGCAAGTGCAACCACATACACCTTTTTTTTTAGTTCAATTCTTTATTAATAATGTAATAATTGGCATTAAGAAAAGATTTGTGGTTGAATTTCAACTTCAAATTTTAACTTGGCTTTGTTGTTAGCTTAAAAATTTTGTATTTTAACTTATTACTTACAATGTTGTTCGATATTCAGGCTTCATTCCATAATCCTTGGGATGATAATTCTCTCCAGGCTTCGTTACGAAATCCTTGGGATGATAATCCTCATCATGATACTTACAATCCAAATAACAACACTCTTGCTAATGCTAATGAATTCAACAAAACAAAACGATTCAGTTTAATCCTCCCCAGAAGCACAGAGTCACTAAGTGGGATGAAAAAAGGGAAAAATCTCAAAAAATCGGGTGTGATACTCGAAACCGGAGTTGTTCTTCTGAAGAATTACGTCAGCGTGAGTGATCAGGTATATCTTTGGTTGGTAAACTTAACATTATAGTTATATTGTTGTATGCTAAAGAAATGAAAGATCTCTTATTTTTCTTACTTACTTTCGGATACATATAATGTTTGATTACCTAAAAATATGATATGCTATAATCCTACTTGCTCTTAGGTTAAAATAGTGAATACTTGTCAACAATTTGGCATGGGTCGCGGGGGATTCTACCAACCTATAACCAATAATGGAGGAAAAATGAACTTACATATGATGTGCTTTGGTCGAAATTGGGACCCAAAAACAAAGTATAATTCAAAATACAGAAGCGATGGTTCTCATGCACTACCCCTTCCTCATCAACTCATTTCATTGGCTGAAACCTCAATTAAAGATTCTCAAGCATATGATGATCGCATGCCTTCAATGGACCCAGACATTTGCGTTGTCAATTTTTATACTTCCACCGGCAAACTTGGTCTTCATCAGGTTTTTTTTACCCACTTGACCTTTTATCATGGTAGTTACGTTTATATATTTAGCCATCACAAGATAGCCCAGTGGTTTGGCCCTGAGTTCTTTACAAGAGGTCTCAGGTTCGGTTCGAATCCTGTTTAGGACGAATATATTGTGGTGGCCAGGGAAGGGTTGGAAACAGCCGGGGAGTAATCTTGTCAGGCTGTGTACATCAGAGTATGGGGTCGGTTTACTCACCTTCTCGGGTAGCCCTAACCCATAAACAGTGTTTAAGTTAGTAATATTTTTTTAGACTATGATACGCATGTGAAAGACCTCGACTCATTTATAGATATGTATCCCTTAAAATATTCAGTGTTAGTTTTATTGTATATTATATTTGTTGTGTATATTAATTATGTATCCACAATGCAGGATCGGGATGAAAGCGAAAGTAGTTTGAAAAAAGGGTTGCCGGTGGTTTCCATCTCCATTGGTGACTCTGCAAAATTTTTGTATGGTAATAGTAGAGAAGTGGGCAAGGCAAAGGTGGTTTTGTTGGAATCGGGGGACGTATTGATATTTGGGGGAAAGTCTAGACTTGTATATCATGGGGTGACGAAAATCATCCCGAATTCAGCTCCTTTGTCGTTGCTTCAACAAGTCAAGCTTAGACCTGGCCGTCTTAACCTTACACTCAGACAATATTGAATCTTCTGAATCGGTTACGAGTTTCTTTAGATTCAGTAACGAGTCGTCTTAACCTTAAGTTTAAGTTTGGACCTTGGTTTTTATTTTACAAGTTGTTTTATTAAATATTTAACTAGGTTTTGAGGGGGGGGAAAAAAAAAAAAAAAAAAAAAAAAAAAAAACAGCAAATGTGAAAAGTAAGGTTCTTGAATTTGGACTCAGTTCTGTTACCTTCATAAGCATAGCAGTTGCCATTGGTTTTTTTTTTTTTTTTTTTTTACTAGATCATTTTCTGAACTACTTAGATACTTGAAAACTCACTAAACCCATCTCAAATAACGCAATAGTTACACTTACAAGGAATGGATACCAAAAATCAAAATTTATCAATGCTAGACTACTAACCTTAAATAAATTGAAGGAAGACCAAGTGACCAACTCTTTATGCAAATATTCCAATCAAGATTGTTAGCCGGTTTATCAGTAAGAAGCATTCACAAATACAAATTTGTGTAAAAGAAAGATTGAATTGTTTAATAGAACATATATACCCTTGAAAATGGTATTGCACGAGGTGGTGATTTGTACACCACCAATTTTTATTCATACACCACCAAACATGCTTTACAGTGTAGTAGTGGTAAGTTAACAAAAAAAGCTTGTAAGGGTTGGGATAACTCAGTTAGGCTGCTGTAAAAGTACTCATCTTCTTCGGGTAATAAGAACAAGGAAAATTTTATACAATTCCTAACCAAGAATAGGCATAAGAATACAGTGCGTGTGTATCAAACGGATCAGTCGACCTGGTCTACGAATCTATTCTAACTATCAACGAATTCTTCCAATTTTAGGCGAACTCATTTAACACAAGCAATACAGATCTATATGTTTCATTCAACAACAATAGATATGTCCAAGTGCACAAAAATGACGATTAAACCAAACAAACCAACAACTTATTTTCCAAAAAACCAAACCAATCAAACCTAGTCTGGTTTCAGTTCACTAGTTCGAACTTGTAACAGCTTTTTACAAACCATAACCAAATGTTCCATTTCAATAAGAAAATTTCCCATTTTTGCAAGTAGTGTATGTTAACAGATGTACTAATGAATTGTCACAGATCAAAAGTCTTCCCCTTTCACTTACAAATTAGAAACCAACGATCACTGATAGATATCAGCTTGTCATCTTCCTTCCAGCCCATCAAGGCCCAAGCGAAGCCCAATGTCTAGGGTTAGAGAAATAATAAATAGAAGTAACCATGGTTGTATTTGGGCAGTCATGAATTAAGTATGTGTTTGGCTCTTTGAGCTTGGGCAGGAAGTAAGCTATGGAGCTTCTTCTCTGATTAGGCAGAGTGTTTTCCGTTTGTATATTATATATGTTGTGTATATTAACACGTCCGTGCACAAGATGCGTTTCAAATCATCCACTTGCTCCTCGAGGTTACACACGTTACTTTTCATCTGCATTTGTAATATTTGTGAGTTTCATTGTGGCTGGAGTTAAATCGTTTAAAATTTTGTACCAAATCCTGAATTTTTGTAAGTTTTTCACGGTTGATCTGAGATGAGACCCCTGACAGGTTTTTGTTTGATGAAACATCGCTTGTCCCTTCGTATCGATTTTTAACACTTTCCTCGGTAGGTGTTTTATTAATATTAATAATTTTAACTTTAATTAATTTTCAAAACCTCCATTATTTATAATCTTTTTCTAACAATGCATAACAAAGGATTTCGGGGCAACCCAACCAGACACGTACCAAAAAAAAAAACATTTTGACCCGTTACACAACCCATATGCCCAGACATATTGCCACCTCTTAGAGAAACACACGATTTTACCTCTGGTGTTGACGTAGAACTCTGCGTAGTATTGGTTTCTTCAGAATATTCGGATGCAGTAATCTTCGTATCCATCTTCAAAACTCTACCTTTTTTACCTTTGCTAAGTAAACTACACTTCAAATGCTGCTTATTTGACTGCTTTCTTGATTTACTACAATCTACAGACGACATATGCAGACGAGATCGCCTCTCACTATTCTCATTTTTGCACCTTATTATATCTAGAACCGTTATCAAAAAGTTTTGCAGGTTTCATTTTAACAATTTGATCGTTGTGAATTTGATGATCGTTGTCTGAAGATGTTTCTGTTGTATCCACTCGTTCACCGTTTATAACTTCAACATTGTCCATTGCCTCTAATATATGCTTAAGAGCCCTAAGATCCTTTCCCGATCGTGCAAAATCAAGATTCTTCAATCTTTTATCTACATCACCGTAAACAGAAGACACGGTAGCCCGTCTTTGAACTGGCAAGATTTTGATCTTGAAAGTTGTCTCCCTTCATCACAGTACCGTTTACTTGACTCTTTTTTAAAGATAGTTGTATTATGTGATAAAGCGCGGGCCTCTCTATACAACGAGTCTTTGACTACATCTCGAAGGTCAACACTTTGATGGTTCGTTTGTTTATAGATACTCGAATCTAGATAACCGAAAGAAGATGGTGGAGACCATGAAAAGAAAGAGTCTTTCGATGAGATTCAGTTGATGCCCGATTATTTTCTTTGAATAAAAATGTCATTTTTATTATTTAACTTACAAAATTTAATAACAGCAATTAGTGTTTGTATTGATAACAGTACATTAAACAAACTAAAGCGAATTGAACTTACCGTTATGGGGGTACTGTGGTATATAATACTTGAATCTCTGTCAGGTGTCCTTTTGCTGAAAAGCATACTGCCTGCATGTAATTTTTGGTGAATTGCAATGAGACGCATTATAATGACATCGTTAGAGGCGATAAATGAGTGTGTTCGTGCACACGCACAAATACAAAAGTTGCATAGATTAGCTGCTAACGAGTAAAAATTTTCAAAGATTAGTTTGGAATACACTAGATATGGCAAATTTGACCCATTTGGCTAGAACTGGGTTGATTTGGATACAGGTTATATGGGTTGAACAAGACAAAAGTTATCCAAATGCATAAAACTTCCAAAACACATTACCTAAACTGTTTGATTATGGTTTCGGAAAATTGGACACTTGAGTCACAAAGCAACAAACTTTTGATTGATCATTGACCAGTAGATGCATTACACACATATTGTTAGCCTAATCTTTTAAAAATAGGGGCAAAAATCAAAACAATCAACATTCACTAGTTAAGGTCGTTGCATAAATATCAATAAGACACTAACCGTAGACAAAATCAGCATGGATAACTTAAAAATTAGCGGGGCGAGACCTCTTTGGACAGTGGCCAAGATTACGATTTTCGACAAATATAGGTTGACGGTTCTGTTGGAAGCTTCGACGAGCCCAACACACCCACTATAGAGGACCTAGACTATACTAGACTCACTACACCAACACTTTGACGTTGGTTAGCCTTTAATTTTATAAATCCTTAGTGCACAATGTACTTAGGCGACAGTGTCGACCATATATCTTTAGGCGGTATAACCGACCATGTATTACTTAGGCGGCAGAGCCGACCATATAATAAGAACAACAAAAGTGCACTAAGAACTTAAACACAAACTAAGGCTTGATCGGGAAACTTAATAAAAACACTTATATTAAATTACAATTACAATATTACTTACAAGCTTTCTCTTCTCTACTTTCGCTAACTCACACTCTTCTTCTCTTCTTCACAACTCACTTCTTATTTCACTCTCACAACTTTCACAACTTACTTCACACTCTACAAATGAAATCGTCACCCTTATTTATACTACTCCATAGAAGTTTCTAGAAACTAGATATTTCCATGGATATATATAAATATCTAGATATTTTTATACATATAAATATCTAGATATTTCTTACACACATAAATATCTAGATTTTTCTTTACATTTTAATATCTAGATATTTTTCATATACGTATTAATATCTAGATATTTTACCCATATACATATACTAATTCCATATTATTCTAAATTTGCATTGTATTTTAACACTCCCCCTCAATGCAAATTTTCTTCCAACGATGTCTTGCAGACCATTCCAAGTGCTTCTCTGAATTTTGTAAACTTCGGTTTACTTAGGCTCTTGGTGAATATATCTGCAACCTGTTCATCTGTCTTTGTTGGCATCATCTTGATCTCTCCTTCAAGGACCTTCTCGCGAACATAGTGATAGTGCACTTCTATATGTTTTGTTCTCGCATGAAAGACTGGATTTTCTGCTAGACGAATAGCTGATAGGTTATCGCAGAAAAGCTTTACTTGATAATCTGTTGATTGATGAAGATCTTCCATTAGTTGCTTCAACCACATAATTTCTTGTGTTGCTGATGCTGCCGATCGATATTCTGCTTCAGTGGTTGACAAGGATACTGTTGGTTGTCTCTTGCTGCACCATGATATTACTCCCGATCCAAGACTAAACATGTATCCAGTTGTTGACCGTCGTGTATCATAGTCTCCAGCGTAATCGGCGTCACAATATCCAGTCACGTGACATTCTTTTGTTTTCTTGTATAAAATACCAAAGTTAATAGTGCCTTTAACATACCTTAAGATGCATCGTACAACATCAAGGTGAGGCTTCTTCGGATTGCTCATGTATCGACTAACCACTCCAACTGCATAAGATATATCTGGCCGGCTTATTGTGAGATAAATAAGACTTCCGACCATCTTTCGATACATGGTAACATCTTGAAGACATTTTCCTTCATCTGCTCGTAGTTTTGTATTCGGATCCATCGGAGTTGAGATAGGTTTGCAATTAAGCATTCCGTACTTTTGTAAAAGATCTCGCGCATATTTCTGTTGTCCCAGAAATAATCCTTCTCTTTTCTGCTCTATTTCGAGTCCAAGAAAATGTTTGAGTTCTCCAAGCTCCTTCATATGAAATCTGATAGACAGATTCTCCCTTGTTCTTTGGATCTCCTCATAGTGATCTCCCGTGATGATTAAGTCATCCACATATACTAGCACTATGGCTAGTTTTCCTTGATCTTGTTTCACAAATAAACTAGAATCTGAAGGAGCAACTGTGAAACCACTTTGTACTAAGAACTCGCCAATCTTCCCGTACCAAGCTCTTGGAGCCTGCTTCAAGCCGTATAGTGCTTTCTTTAATTTGAAGACATGCTCAGGATGGATCTTGTTCTCAAAGCCTCTTGGTTGCTCCATATAAATGTCTCTGTCAAGTTCTCCATGTAAGAAAGCGTTCTTGACATCCATCTGCCATAACTTCCAAGATTTGCTAGCAGCTAAAGCTAGTAGAGCTCGAATTGTTGTTATCTTCGCCACTGGACTAAACGTTTCTTCATAATCCAGCCCATATTGTTGAGAAAAACCTCTAGCAACAAGTCGAGCTTTATACCTTTCAATGGAGCCATCTGATCGAGTCTTCACCTTGTAAACCCATTTACAAGATATTGGTTTTACATCTTTTGGCTTTGGAACTAAACTCCATGTCTGGTTTTCTTTTAGTGCATTAATTTCTTCTTCCATCGCTTTCTGCCATTCTTGACTTTGTGCTGCTTCTTCATAAGTGGAAGGCTCAATAGGTATTGATTCATCCACATGAGCAGCATTGGCATACCTCGGATTAGGTTTCCTCGACCTTGTTGATCTCCGTAATTCTTGCACATGCTCCTCGGCATCCATTTGGCTTGGACGAACCTCTTCGGATGTAGATTGATGTACCCCAGTTTTCCATGGACTCGTTTCCTTAGAGTACGATCCATCTCCTTCTTTAATTGGATCCGATATGTGCTCTTTATGTTCTTCTTTTTCTTCTGGACCTTCTTCTAATCCATGAGATTCTGGAAGCTCTATCTTTTGAGGTGACCACCATGAAGAAGCTTCATCAAATACCACATTTCTTGAAGTATGACACTTCCCAGTATTTGGATCACAACATCTCCATCCTTTTCTTGATTCATCATAACCGACAAAAATGCACCGAATTGCCTTCTTATCAAATTTGCTTCGTAGATGATCTGGTACGAAGACGTAGCATACACATCCAAAAACCTTGAGATGGTTGACGGTTGGCTTGATCTTCCATAATCTTTCATATGGTGAAATATATCCCAACTTTGTTTGTGGGAGTCTGTTAATCACGTATGAAGCCGTCCTCATACATTCGGCCCAAAATTTTCCTGGTACATTCTTACCATGAAGCATACTTCGACAGGTTTCAGCAAGATGACGATTCTTACGTTCTGCCACTCCATTCTGTTGTGGAGTATTTGGGCAAGTTAATTGCCTTATGATCTTGTGCTTCTTAAGATAGATATTGAACTCGGTTGATAAATATTCTCCTCCATTATCTGTGCGTAAGCATCGAATCTTAGTATTGAGCTCACTTTCTACCTTGTTCTTGAACTCTTTAAACTTCAGAAAAGTCTCCGACTTCTCCTTCATGAAGTAAACCCACACATATCTTGAGAAGTCATCAATGAATGTCACCATATATTTCATACCTCCAAGTGATGTTTGTTTCACTGGGCCGAAAACATCTGAGTGTATGAGCTCTAGTGGTGTCTTGGACTGATGCGCTGACTCCTTGAATGGCAATTGGTGAGCTTTGCCAAATTGACATCCAGCACATATTGTATCTGTTCGGATATCAATTTGAGGAAGCCCATTTACTATGCGTTTTACCATCATCTCCTTTAACTTGTTGTAGCCCACATGCCCAAGACGTTTATGCCAAAGATTAGCCGTCTCATTTTTTCGAGTCTTATCCACATAAGCTGTTTCAGCAGATAATACATAGACCGATTCTATTCTTCTTCCATGCATAACTGGATTGCCAACCACCTTTACTCTCTTGAATACGGACACATCTTCTGGTCCAAATAGCACATAGTTCCCTTCTGCTGTCAATTGTGGTACTGACAGTAAATTCTTCTTTAGGCCAGGGACAAGATACACCTTCTCGAGTTGGAGCTTATGAGAGTCGCCTTCATTTGGAATTATTGTCTTTCCAATGTGAGAAATAGACAACCTTGAATTGTCGGCTGTCAACACGACTCTCTTTCCTTTGTAATCCTCCATTTCTTGCAGCTTCGTCTCATCATTGGTCATATGATTTGAGCACCCAGAATCAAAGATCCAATCATCTTTGTAGTTTATTTTTGACTTTAAGGTTGCTGCAAGAGCTTGATCATCCATGTCAGCTTCAACGGAGAGTCCTGCTTCTGCATCCCATGTTTCCTCATTAATGGTTGCTTCGAATGTGACCTCTTTCTTCTCATCTCTTGCGGCGGCCACATTTCCTTCAAAAGTTCGCCTTCTGGGGAATCTACAATCTCGAGCAAAATGACCCTTCTTGCCACAATTGAAGCATTCACCATTCTTTCTCTTACCATTTTTCCCGTATTGTTGGCGATGATCTCTTCTTCCTTGTTGAGCTCCCCCTGAAGCGTTGCCTTTTGATTTTGGGTGACCCTTCCACCCATATGTCTTACTTTCTTTCATCGCCTCTTGTTTTCGAGATGTTGCTTTCTTCTTATTTGTGAAGAGTGCATCTTCTCCGTCTTTTATGGTTACTTCATTCATCTGCTTGGCTAATGCTTCTTGATTAGCCAATAAATTCTCCAGCTCTATTAATGATGGTTGAGTAGGCCATCCTCTCACAGCGGCTATAAATCCATTATACTCGGATCTTAAGCCATGGATGATAATTCTCTTCATCCTTGCATAACTCACTTTCTCTTCAGGAGCAAGTTGAGATATCTCACGACAAATAGATTTCACCTTGGTGAAATACTGAGAAATAGATAGACTTCCTTGTGAGATACCTGCGAGCTCATTTTCCAAGAGCTGGAGGCGTGCTTCATTCTTCTTTGAAAATAATTTTTCAAAAGTTTCCCAAGCTGCCTTTGGTGTTTTCTCGTCACGGATGTGCTCCAATAGATCCTCCTCGATTGTAGTCTTCAATATAAATAAAGCCTTCCCGGCCTTGATGTTCCATTTTCTTAAGGCTTCAGCATTTTCTTTCGGTGGAGGCGTTGTGTCACTGCCAGCAACTATTTCCCATAAATCATGTCCTTGTAGGTAGGATTCTATACAAGTCCGCCAATAACCATAGTTGTGGTTATTGAGACTCTTGATTCCACTGCTCGTACTTGCAAGATCTGCCATCATGACGTCCAACGTCCAATAAGCTTGGTCCTAGACCGATGAGCTTTCACAGTTCCTAACTGTGCTCCGACAGAATCTCCCTTAGGGCCTTGGTGTAAACAAGACGATGTAAACCTCCAACGTTTACCGATGAGTACCTCCACTAGCAATGATCCCGAACGACCTGCTCTGATACCAATTGTTGGAAGCTTCGACGAGCCCAACACACCCACTATAGAGGACCTAGACTATACCAGACTCACTACACCAACACTTTGACGTTGGTTAGCCTTTAATTTTATAAATCCTTAGTGCACAATGTACTTAGGCGACAGTGTCGACCATATATCTTTAGGCGGTATAACCGACCATGTATTACTTAGGCGGCAGAGCCGACCATATAATAAGAACAACAAAAGTGCACTAAGAACTTAAACACAAACTAAGGCTTGATCGGGAAACTTAATAAAAACACTTATATTAAATTACAATTACAATATTACTTACAAGCTTTCTCTTCTCTACTTTCGCTAACTCACACTCTTCTTCTCTTCTTCACAACCCACTTCTTATTTCACTCTCACAACTTTCACAACTTACTTCACACTCTACAAATGAAATCGTCACCCTTATTTATACTACTCTATGGAAGTTTCTAGAAACTAGATATTTCCATGGATATATATAAATATCTAGATATTTTTATACATATAAATATCTAGATATTTCTTACACACATAAATATCTAGATTTTTCTTTACATTTTAATATCTAGATATTGTTCATATACATATTAATATCTAGATATTTTACCCATATACATGTACTAATTCCATATTATTCTAAATTTACATTGTATTTTAACAGGTTCAACATATCAAAGACACCAGTCATACATCCTATTTGCTTCCGAAAATCGTTATTATCATCTGCTAATGAACGCAAATACAGAGTAGTTGGAAGCAATGGGGTGCTACTGCAATACAATGCATATCACTATTCCTACATTACTATAATAATATTCCCTCCACAAAGATTAAATCATATTTTGAATTTTTGTGATGAAGTTTTACCATTTGTTACATTAAAATGGATCTTGAACAAAATCCTTTGACCATTCTAAAAGTCAATAAATTCAGTCAACCCTTCTCCATTTCTCTCAAACAAAATCACACTCTTAAATCTCATAGATGTGTAATTAATCCACCATTTTCTCATTCCTGCGATCTCAATAATGATTTTCAAACAATATAAGCCAAAATAAGAATCAATAAAAATTCTTGGTCTCTAGTTTTAGGTGATGTTGTTCCCATTTTATGTTTCTTTTGGTTGGTTCTTTATCATGTTAGCAGGTAGTTTTTTAATTTAGTTGGGTGTTAGTTTTTAGGTTGGCTCCTTTAGTCCTTAGTGATTTTGTTGTCCGGTTGAGTCCTTTTGATGTCTGTGAGTCGTTTGGCCTCCTTCTTTTTGAGGGAGTGTCTCGGTTAATATAAGTTATCTTGCTTTTTTGAAAAATAAAATAATAATAAAAAAATAAAAATAAAAAATCATCAATGCAAATTAAAAAGAACCCATAAAAAAAATATCAAATCTTTTACACTAAAAGAGACGCAAATTTAAATGGGGTATCAAAAAGGGTTATGTCCTTTGACCAAAGTGGTCTAAAGAAGTCAAACAAATTTTTTTATCATCATTACGTTAACTTTGAGTTTTGAATTGTTACTCTCACTTTCATCCACGTGTAATCATTTTAGTGCCACATCTTAATTATAAGGGTGATGATATACGCAGAACTTATTTTTATTATGCAGAGAGTATAACACTACACTGTAAAACATGATAGTTGTATACATAATAAAAATGAGTTATGTACATATCATTCTCGGTTCTCCTAATTATAATGAGTTGCTAATTATAAGGAATGACTTTTAAGGTTACTCGTTTCCCAATACTCTTTTTAACTAAACTGTATAAATTCTACTCGTATTAAAAATTACTCCACAGTAGAGTAGTTTTTACACATAATTATAAAAAAATCAATAAACGTAAAAGTTAATTAAATATATCAAACTAACTGGATAACATATCCTTACGTGGTTTATGGACCACCTTTATGTTTTGTAAATATTTTAAAAATATATTTAATTTAAAAATAAATTAGTTTACGTTAACGTTTATGTTTCTTAGAGCACTAGGAGTCGTTCAGTGTTAAATTTAACACCGGATTTAACACTGAGGTCAAAACAGGGAAAATCGTTCAGTGTTAAATCTCATTGTTAAATCATTATTAAATTATTATTTAACTTATTTTTATATATTTTTATCTATTATTTATTTAATATAATTATAATTATAAATTATAAACTATACAAATAAATAATTCTTTTATTAGAAATATTTATTATTATAAATTATAAGTATTTAAAGAAAATTCAGCCCAAAATATAATGAGCCCAACTGTTTTGGGCATTTTTTGGCCCAACTTTAAACCTATCTATTTATATTTATATTATTTATATTTACTCCGTCCATCGTCTTCTTCACGCAGTCTTCTTCACGCAATCCTTACCTGCAAAACAAATAAATTACAGCAGCAACAACAAAGAAAAAAAAGAAAGAAAAAAAAAAAAAGGAAAAGAAGAAGAATTTTTTTTTAACATTGAGGCTAAAACCACCGTCGCCTGGCTAACGGTGAAATCCGACGCCGGAGTTTAACGGCGAATTAACGGCGGGCCGGAGTGGGGATTCCCACCGTCCCCACCGTTAAATATGTTTAACGCCGAAAAAAGGCTTCGACTCCTGGAGCTCTTATTATGTTTACCAAGGCCATCTTAACAATTTGAAGGCTCTAGGCGAAAACAAAATGGACCATCACACACGTTTAATTTTTTAATTCACATAAAAAGATAATACTTAAATTTATCAATTTGTATATACTTACAATGCATTAAACTATTTAAAATAACAATATTACAACTTTAATTGACAATTTTTTATTTAACTAAATAGAATATTTTGAGAAATATAATTATACTAGTGAAATGACCCGTTGATCCACGGGTTTGTTTAAACGAAACAGTTTAATGATATGTTTTAGGTATTAAGTGAACGTAAATGCTAAAGCCATTAAGTTTAAAGACCCGTGGAACCACAGAGTCCGACTAAGAAACTTGTCAGCTGAACATTTCATCAAACACCTAAAATGCATATTAAACAATCCACATCCAATCATAAGAGATAATATTTGTTGTCATTTTATTTTAAAAGTATAAATTAAAATATAAATTTAGAATTGGTTTCCTTCTACCTAGCTTTTATATTTTCTCGTACTCAATTCAAAATTATTAATTAAAATAATTCAAAATTATTTAAATTTAATAATAAAAATAATTATTAATAACATTTAAAAATAATAATTAATTAATATGATTTAATTTTAATTCAAAATTATTATGTTAATGAGCTTTAAGTGTAAAACTTAAAATAGAAATGAAAAAGTAAATGTAAAACTTAAGAATAGAAAATATAAACATAAAAATGCAAACAAAAAACGTAAATATAAACGTAAACGAAAATAAGAACATAAACGAAAACTAACGAAAACGTAAAGAACGTAAACGGAAGCATAAGTTTAGAACGTATACATAAAACGGCATAATAGAAGTTATCTACTTATTCTTTTTTTTTTTCTATTTATGGTAGTGGCCAATTAATTTGGAACATCTCAAAATGGAATAGTGCACAATAAATTAGGAACGGAGAGAGTAATATTTAAAAAATTTTTAATATTAATTTTATTTATTAATCGTTATTTAAATTTACATAGTAATTATGAGGTAATAATTACCTTATATATAATATTTTAATTTTAATTAATTTTTGATATTAAATATACTTATTATTGTGTAATTGTTATCTAATTACAACCCATAAAGTTATAGGTTTTGGTCTAAAGAAGTCAAAGTTTAGTACATATACATAAAGTATATTAAAAATAAATGTAATGTTAAGGTCACTCCCTATCGTAACTAAACTATTCATCCTCTTAACCTTCCATATCAGCGCCACATCAATAACAATATCTTATAACTTCTCATAACTTGAAATGTCCCGTTCATATCGATTATAAACGTTTTATATTAATTGGTTTCGTTGCGAGGTTTTGACCTCTATATGAGACGTTTTTCAAAGACTGCATTCGATTTTTAAAACAAACCATAACATTTATTTTATCGATAAAGGTTTAAAAAGCATCACGAAGATTATCAAATAATGATAATCTAAAATATAGCGTTTACACACGACCATTTCATAATGGTTTACAATAATATTACACAACAACTTAAGTCTCCGAATGCAGTTTTTAAAACAATATTATACAAGCATGCAGACTCCAATTCCTGTCTTTATTTAGCATGCAACAGCGGAAGCTCTTAATAATCACTTGAGAATAAACATGCTTTAAACGTCAACAAAAATGTTGGTGAGTTATAGGTTTAACCAATATATATCAAATTTCAATTAATAGGCCACAAGACTTCATTTTTCATATCAATCAGGAACACTCATCTGTATAAAAATTATTCATATAATGAACACCTGGTAACCGACATTAACAAATGCATCTAGAATATCCCCAAATATACAAGTACACTCATCTGTATATAAAATCGAAGTACTAAAGCATCCGTAACCTGGATGGGGTTTGTTAGGCCCATAGATCTATCTTCAGGATTCTCGTCAATTAGGGGGTCTGTTCCCTAATTCTTAGGCTATCAAGCTGAAAGGGTGATATCCGGTATAATGATTCAATCTTAGAATATAGTTTCAAGTACTTGTGCCTATTTTGTAAAACATTTATAAAACTGCATGTACTATCATCCCAGAAATATTCGATAGTAAAAAATGGGACTATAACTCACTTTCACAGATTTTCAAATCGTCGAAAATAAGACTTGGCCACGGGTCGATTCACGGACATATAACAAATATATATATATATATATATATATATATATATATATATATATATATATATATATATATATATATATATATATATATATATATATATATATATATCAAAGTATGATCAAAATATATTCACAACATTTTTATTACGTTGACGTTTTATGTTGTTAAGTTAGCAGTCCAACGTTAGTAGTCCACAATTAGTAGTCCACAGTTAGTAGTACATAAATGAATCAATATATTATCTCGAATCAATCCACGACCCTGTGTATACAAGTCTCAGACTCGATCACAACTCAAAGTATATATATTATTTTAGAATCAACCTCGACCCTGTATAGCTAACTCGAGCATTACCGCATATAGAGTGTCTATGGTTATTCCAAATAATATATATAGATGACGTCGATATGATATGTCAAAACATTGTATACGTGTCTATGGTCTATCAAGATTACATAATATATGTTAGAATACATGTATAATACAATATAAGTTAGTTAAGTTATGGTTAGTATAGATTTGTTACAAATTTCACTTAGCTAAAACAATAAAAAATATCCAATTTTGTTTTACCCATAATTTCTTCGTTTTAAATCCGTTTTGAGTGAATCAAATTGCCATGGTTTCATATCGAACCAAAGATTAATAATCTAAATAGAAAAATTATAGGTTTATAGTCGGAAATATAGGTTACAAGTCGTTTTTGTAAGAGGTAGTCATTTCAGTCGAAAGAACGACGTCTTGATGACCATTTTGAAAAACATATTTCCACTTTGAGTTTAAGCATGTTTTTTGGATATAGTTTCATGTTCATAAGAAATATCATTTTCCCAGAAGAACAACTTTTAAATCAAAGTTTATCATAGTTTTTAATTATCTAACCCAAAACAGCCCCCGGTTTTACTACAACGGCGTATGTCTGGTTTTACGGTGTTCTTCGTGTTTCCAGGTTTTAAATCATTAAGTTAGCATATCATATAGATATAGAACATGTGTTTAGTTGATTTTAAAAGTTAAGTTAGAAGGATTAACTTTGTTTGCGAACAAGTTTAGAATTAACTAAACTATGTTCTAGTGATTACAAGTTATAATCTTCGAATAAGATAGTTATATATATAGGAATCGAAAAAGGTTATGAACACCATTACTACCTCAAGTATAGTAGGTAAACCTAATGGAAATGATGAAAAAATAACTTGAGCTTCAAAGGATCTTTGATGGCTTGGAAGTTCTTGAAGTAGAATCATGACACGAAAACAAGTTTAAGTAAGATTACTACTTGAATTAAGATATTTATAGTTATAGAAATCGAATCAAAGTTTGAATATGAATATTACCTTGTATTAGAAAGATAAATTACTATAAATAACAAAGGTTTCTTGATCTTAGATGATTGCTTGAAATGGATTAGAAAGCTTGGAAGTAGACTTGCAAACTTGAAAGTATTCTTGATTTTATGAAACTAGAACTTATAGAATTTATGAAGAACACTTAGAACTTGAAGATAGAACTTGAGAGAGATCAATTAGATGAAGAAAATTGAAGAATGAAGGTGTTTGTATGTGTTTTAGGTCGTGGTATATGGATTAGATATAAAGGATATGTAAGTTTCTTTTCTTGTAAATAATTCATGAATGATTTATAATATTTTTGTAATCTTGCTAAATAATTCATACTAGATTACAAAGAATGGTTCCCACATGTTTGATGACTCATTAAGGCTACTAAGGAGTTGATCATTGAGTGTATATACCAATAGTATATAAAACTAGAAGCTGGGTATTGTACGAGTACGAGTACCGAACGAATACGAGTAGAATTCTTGATGAAAATGTACGAGAATGCAATTGTAACCAATTTTGTTAAGTACGAGAATTTTGATATGTGTCTTGAAGTCTTCCAAAAGTGTATTAATACATCTTAATATACTACATGTATATACATTTTAACTGAGTCGTTAAGTCATCGTTAGTCGTTACATGTAAGTGTTGTTTCGAAACCTTTAAGTTAACGATCTTGTTAAATGTAATTAATCCATTGTTATTATACTTAATGAGATGTTAAATTGTTATGTTAACATGATAACATAGTGTATTAATATATCTTAATATCATACATATATGTTAAAACGTCATTACAACTATAATCGTTACATATATAACTCGTTTCGAAATATTTAAATTAGTAGTCTTGTTTTACATATGTAGTTCATTGTTAACACACTTAATGATATATTTAATTATCATTTTATCATGTTAAACATAGAGTATTAATATCTTAATACAATACATATGTATTTATTTTAATTCAGACGTTGTTATAACGATAATCGTTATATATATCGTTTCGAGTTCTTTAATTCAGTAGTTTTATTTTATGCATATAACTCTTTGTTAATAAACTTTGTGAGATACTTACTTATCATAATATCATGTTAAATACACACACATATATATATATATATATATATATATATATATATATATATATATATATATATATATATATATATATATATATATATATATCATGTCGTTTTTACAAGTTTTAACATTCGTGAATCGCCGGACAAACTGGGTGGTCAATTGTCTACATAAAACTCATTTCAATTAATCAAGTCTTAACAAGTTTGATTGCTTAACATGTTGGAAATATTTAATCATGTAAATATAGATCTCATATAATATATAATCATGGAAAAGTTCGGGTCACTACAGTACCTACCCGTTAAATAAATTTCGTCCCGAAATTTTAAATAGTTGAAGGTGTTGACGCATTTTCTGGAAATAGGTGCGGGTATTTTAGATTCATCTGATCTTCACGCTCCAGGTGAACTCGAGTCCTCTACGGGCATTCTATCGAACTTTAACGATTGGTATCTTTTTTTGTTTAAGTCTTTTAACCTCACGATCCATTATTTCGACGAGTTCTTCAATGAATTGTAGTTTTTCATTGATTTGGATTTCGTCTAAAGGAATAGTGAGATCTTCTTTGGCTAAACATTTCTTCAGATTCGAGACGTGAAAGGTATTATGTACACCGGCTAATTGTTGAGGTAATTCAAGTCGATAAGCTACCGGTCTACCATGATCAATAATATTGAATGGTCCAATGTACCTTGGATTTAGTTTCCCCCGTTTACTAAATCGAACAACGCCTTTCCAAGGTGAAACCTTAAGCATGACTATCTCTCCAATTTCAAATTCTATATCTTTTCTTTTAATGTCCACACAGCTCTTTTGTCGACTTTGGGCGGCTTTCAACCGTTGTTGAATTTGAATGATTTTCTCGGTAGTTTCTTGGATTATCTTCGGACCCATAATTTGTCTATCCCCCAGCTCGCTCCAACAAATCGGAGACCTGCACTTTCGACCATAAAGTGCCTCAAACGGTGCCATCTCAATACTCGAGTGGTAACTGTTATTGTAGGAAAACTCTGCTAATGGTAGATGTCGATCCCAACTGTTTCCAAAATCAATAACACATGCTCGTATCATGTCTTCAAGGGTCTGTATCGTTCTTTCACTTTGCCTATCAGATTGTGGATGATAGGCAGTACTCATGTCTAGACGAGTTCCCAATGCTTGCTGTAATGTCTGCCAAAACCTTGAGACAAATCTGCCATCTCTATCAAAGATAATAGAGATTGGTATTCCATGTCTGGAGACGACTTCCTTCAAGTATAATCGTGCCAACTTTTCCATTTTATCATCTTCTCTTATTGGCAGAAAGTGTGCTGACTTGGTGAGACGATCGACTATTACCCAAATAGTATATGATACCACTTGCAGTCCTTGGCAATTTAGTAATGAAATCCATGGTAATGTTTTCCCATTTCCATTCCGGGATTTCGGGTTGTTGAAGTAGACCTGATGGTTTCTGATGTTCAGCTTTGACTTTAGAACAAGTTAAATATTCTCCTACGTATGTAGCAATATCGACTTTCATACCCGACCGCCAAAAGTGTTTCTTGAGATCTTGGTACATCTTTCCCGCTCCGGGATGTATTGAGTATCTGGTTTTATGTGCTTCCCTAAGTACCATTTCTCTCACATCTCCAAACTTTGGTACCCAAATTCTTTCAGTCCTATATCGGGTTCCGTCTTCCCGAATATGAAGATGTTTCTCCGATCCTTTGGGTATTTCATTATTCAAATTTCCCTCTTTTAAAACTCCCTGTTGCGCCTCCTTTATTTGAGAAGTAAGGTTAGTATGAATAATTATATTCATAGCTTTTACTCGAATAGGTTCCCTGTCCTTTCTGCTCAAGGCGTCGGCTACTACATATTCCGTCCCCGGATGGTAACGAATCTCAAAGTCGTAATCATTCAACAACTCAATCCACCTACGCTGCCTCATGTTCAATTGTTTCTGATCAAATATATGTTGGAGACTTTTGTGGTCGGTATGTATAATACTTTTGACCCCATATAAGTAGTACCTCCATGTCTTTAATGCAAAAACAACAGCGTCCAATTCCAAATCATGAGTCATATAATTCTGCTCGTGAATCTTCAATTGTCTGGACGCATAAGCAATTACCTTCGTTCGTTGCATTAATACACAACTGAGACCTTGTTTTGAAGCATCACAATATATCACAAAATCATCATTCCCTTTAGGCAATGACAATATAGTTGCCGTAGTTAGTTTTTTCTTCAACAATTGAAACGCTTTCTCTTGCTCATCCTCCCATTCAAATTTCTTCCCTTTATGCGTTGATACAGTCAAGGGTTTTGCTATTTTGGAAAAATCTTGGATGAATCTTCTGTAGTAACCAGTCAATCCTAAAAATTGACGTATATGCTTCGGAGTTTTTGGGGTTTCCCAGTTTCCAACGGTTTCAATCTTTGCCGGATCAACCTGAATACCTTCTTTGTTCACTACATGACCGAGGAATTAAACTTCTTCCAACTAAAATGCACACTTTGAAAACTTAGCGTACAATTTTTCCTTCCTCAACAATTCTAACACTTTTCTCAAATGTTCTTCGTGCTCTTGATCATTCTTTGAGTAAATAAGTATGTCATCGATGAAGACAATGACAAACTTGTCAAGATATGGCCCACACACTCGGTTCATGAGGTCCATGAACACAGCTAGTGTGTTAGTCAGTCCAAACGGCATAACCATAAACTCATAATGACCGTAACGCGTCCTGAAAGCAGTCTTTGGAATATCATCCTCCTTCACCCACATTTGATGATACCCGAAACGTAAATCGATCTTCGAATAAACCGACGAGCCTTGTAGTTGATCAAATAAGTCGTCGATTTTCGGTAGTGGATAACGGTTCTTGATGGTAAGTTTGTTCAACTCTCTGTAGTCGATGCACAACTACCATCTTTCTTTTTGACAAACAAAACAGGAGCTCCCCACGGTGATGTGCTTGGTGGAATGAAACCACGCTCCAAAAATTCTTTTGCAACTGAAACATCATTGATGTTCTTTTCTTCGGAATTGACTTTCTCGATGTGTGCTAGAACGGCATAGCAACCTTTTCTTATTAGTTTTTGTGCCTTCAAATTACTAATAAGATTTAACTTCGCGTTGCCCTTTTCTCCGTACACCATTAAGGGTTTTCTCTTTTCGCGCATAATGCGTATCGCATTTTTGTAACAAACGATTTCTGCTTTCACCTCTTTCAACCAGTCCATGCCGATTATCACATCAAAACTCCCTAACTCTACTGGTATCAAATCAATTTTAAATGTTTCACTAACCAGTTTAATTTCTCGATTCCGACCTATTTTATCTGCTGTAATTAATTTACCATTTGCTAATTCGAGTAAAAATTTATTATCCAAAGGCATCAATGGACAACTTAATTTAGCACAAAAATCTCTACTCATATAGATTCTATCCGCACCCGAATCAAATAAAACATAAGCAGGTTTATCGTCAATAAGAAACGTACCCGTAACAAGCTCCGGGTCTTCTTGCGCTTCTACCGCATTGATATTGAAGACTCTTCCGCAGCTTTGACCATTATTATTCATTTTGTTCGGGCATGCAGTTTTGTAATGACCCATCTTTCCGCACCCAAAACAAGTAATGGCAGCATTAAATGTTCTGACATTATTTGTTCCTTTAATCCTGTTAGCCTTTGGCCCATAGAATTCACACTTTGCAGCACTGTGACCTGTTCTATTGCATTTTGTGCATAACTCCCTACAATAATTATCCGGATGGTATTTCTCACACCTTAGGCACCTGGTTTTCTGCCTCTTGTTATTATTATTGTTGTTGTTGAGACGGTTGTTGTTGTTGTTGGGACGGTTGGTGTCGCGATTATTGTTGCGGTAAATGGTGCGATTGTATTTGTGATTATTGTTGTGATGATTGTTGAAGTGATTGTTACAGTTGTTGTGTTGGTTACTCTTGTCACTGTTTTCTTCCCACTTTCTCTTAACTTGCTTCATTTTAGCCTCCTCGGCCTCCTGCTCTTTAACTCTCCCCTCAATCTTGTTTATGAGTTTGTGAGCCAATCGACTTGCTTTTTGTATGGAAGTGGGCTCGTTTGAACTCACATCCTCCTGAATCCTTTCTGGTAACCCTTTTACAAACGCGTCGATCCGCTCTTCTTCATCTTCGAACACTCTTCGACACAATAGGCACAACTCTGTGAATCGTCGTTCGTATGTGGTAATATCGAATTCTTGCGTTCGTAGTTCTCTAAGCTCTACCTTGAGCTTATTGACCTCGTTTATGGGACGGTACTGCTCATTCATCATGTGTTTGAATGCTGACCACGGTAGTGCGTAAGTAGCATCTTGTCCCACCTGCTCGAGATAGGTATTCCACCATGTTAACGTAGTACCTGTGAAGGTATGCGTAGCGTACTTTGTAACAACCCGACTTTTTCCGTTACTATCGTTACTTGTCCGTTAAATATTTAACGGTGATTACTTAGAACCTTATGTGTTTAACAGAATTAAATGTATATTTGATCCTAGTGGATTACTTGAATTAATATGTTATATTAATTTGTGAACTTATTTCGGATAGAGAAATAACTAGAAAACGTTACGATTAAGTTAACCGCCTAGAAAGCTTTTCAGTCTACGGAACTCAGAAAAATGATAAAATGATTATTTCTAATAATTATTGAATTTATGAAAAACTTATTTAATTTATTATTTATTTAGTAAATTAAATCCGGTGAATTCGTTTTAACGACTAGTTAACGTTCCGGAGATCCGGTACGGTTAACGGCACTCGAAATGGACCACGTGCATACAAGAAAATAACGAAACGAATGGTATTTCACTTTTAATAATTATTTTATGTAATTATTATATTTTAAACATACTTTCAATTTATTAGAATTTATATAGATTAAAAACGCGAGAAATTGACGTTTAACGTTCCGGTTTGCGTTTTCGTCTAACGACACTTCAAGGCTCTTAACCGAATCCCATAGAAAGTCATCTAGCATCATATTTGAGTCCATTAACTTCCTTTTAGACCCTCATGGCCAAAATTCCACTCCACCCCATCATATTGGTCTTGTTTTTAGCCCATGGTTACTTGTTACTAGTTTAAGCCCTAACCTAATTAAGGAAATAAGTATAAAAAGGCATTTAATCATAATTCTTTCACCCCTAACCCTAAAACACGACCAAGATCAGCTCCCAACACCCCATACATGTCGACATCTTCATCCTCATCAATCACCATCAAAAATTGCTTGTTTGCTTGAACCTTCAACACGAAAGTGCTTCCTTTGATCGTCCTCTACATGCTAGTACCAATTGATTTGTGTTTTAAGGTATAAAAACTAACCCTAATTATTTTAGATCTGATTTTTTTCCAGTTACATAGTGTAATCAAGTCTATTGCTCAATTAATGGTGTCTTGTGTTATCGTTTATCGTTTAATTGCTCGATTAACGTTGTTTGCATGAAAAACGAATTTGTATTTTAATGATATGATAAAATTGACTTATGAACTGATCTTGGATGATTATCTAGATGGATAGAGATCGAAAAACTATTGAGTTTGGACTTTGATTTTGAATGATTTCGTTACCGTATGCTCAAGATATGATTAATCGAAGTTTTCGTTAGGGTTTGCATGATATCTGAATTTTTTGAGTTGCATGATTTGTGTTTTAGCTTATATAAAGTATACTACTGTATTTCTTGTGAAAATTTATGCAATTTATACTTAAGATTTGCGTCAAAAGGTTATGTAATTCTCCCGTTATGTCAAAACGAAGTTTCGTGTCGTTAAGTGAGCTGAATCTGTTTTCAAAGTTACATAAAAATTGCTAGAGTGAACTAGGAGTTTATTTAGACTTTGATATTATGGAATATGTTAGATTAAGTGTTCCTTGACATGTTTCATTTGTATTCAAACTTGCGAAAACATGAATTTCCATGAGATATATGCTTATCTATGTGATGTGTCCGATTGTTGGTCAAAAACTGACGAGTCTGTAATGTTTTACAAAACTGTACAAATTGGCTAAAGCAATGATTCTGATTATTTTATCACTAAAACTATGAGATGTTTTGAGATGACTCAAATTGGCCGTTCATCAAAATCTATTTTCTATATTTTATGAAGAATGTTTAAAAACTGACTTGCGGGCAGAAATTTCTGTAATGAACTATGAATAGACCCTTTCTGATATTGGACTTTTATTTATCGTATGAGGCTTTGGCTAGACTTTTTGGAATTGATTTTAAGTGTAGTTAAGATCTGGAGTTGGTCATGAATTATTGATTTATGTGCTATGATATATAGTAGGATCTTTCTACGACGTACGAATTTCTAAAGTATGCTACAAGATGCGGAAAATGCAATTTGCTAAACTATGAGCTATAACATGTTATATGACCTAGGTTTGACTTATTGACCATGTTTTTATGACCTACTAAGATGTTTGACTTTAGTTGACCACTTTGGCCGAGATGACTTTTGGTTTGACTTTGGTTGACTTTTGTTGACTTGCTTGGATTAGTTGACTTTTACTTGTTCGTTGAGTCAGTCTGAGCGCTAGGACTTTGCGTACACTATGGGTTGCCATAGTATGACCTATATGTGTATACTTAAGATGACTTACGTGATTAGGTTGCGTTTTTCGGTCGAGATTGTTCAACTACAGTATGTTTTGCTAAGATATTTCAGGTGCTTTTGCTAAGGTGAGTCTACAGTCCCTTTTTCAGCAACATTTTTGGGATGAGATACATGCTACTTTTGAACTATTTCTTAAACTATTTTTACAACTATATTACATATTAGGCACGAGTAACTTACTAAGAATATACATATGAGTTCAGATCAAAAATCCCTTAGCTTGATTATATTAGTTACTTTGTAAGCTCGACTTATAGGGACGGTACCGTTAGGTTTGACAAACCTCACCGCAATGTTAAACAGGTGCTTATGTAGTTGTAACACGTACACTTGATCGGTGTATCTCCAGTATAGGGTAAACTAAAGACGTGTGCTCGGCTCACGCAAAGGTTAAAGCTTTATAATCAAGTGCTCATGATAAGTGTATATTATTACCAAGCTTTTCAGAAATCTCGTGGCCTAACTTACGATGAATGTTACTTAAAGATGATGTTTACAAACTTGAAACTGGATATGGTAATGTCTACAAACAGATGAAACGAAAAGAACTTTTTGATGTCACTCACAGTTGAAACTTGACATCTTACAAACAGTTTATTACTTAGCATTTTCTATATGCAAACTTTTGAGATTAAACCTTAGCAGTTTATTCAGATAAACGATTTTGAGAAATGATTTTTGACAAATGATTTATGGAAACTGTTTTATGAAACATACGAGAACTATTTACTCAAACCTGTAGATTCACTCAACTTTATGTTGATCCGTTTTGCATGTTTCATCTCAGGTATTAGTTGCTTCCGCTGTAGAACACTGCTGTTATGTAGAAGTCTAGCCAAGCATTGGGACCAGAGTTAATACGTCGTTAGTGGATTCTGACTGGGTATTACATACTTTACCCTATCTTCTTCAGTACATTTACTTATGGCAAACACCGATTCAACCTTCTCGGTCCACCGTTTTAATCTGATTGGACCCTCGGTTCCATCGAATTCCAGAGGTTTGCAGGCAGTGAATTTTTTGTAGGAGCATCCTACACGATTTCTTGTGGCGTTAGTTCCATTGCTAGATTCAGAATTATTGTTGTTTTGCATCGCAGCCTGTACTGTGGCTATGTTTACTGCAAGGAAAACACGGAAGTCTTCCTTGCTCATGTTCAAGTTCTGACGAGTCGTCGGTGCCATTTCCTTCAAAAATAGCCAAAAGAATTAAGTTAATCATATAGAATATTTAAGAGTAGTCAATAGTATTTCGTAGCATAATATGAACTCATTTATAAAAGCTTTTTCTTCATATTAGCGTTTTATAAGTTTTAATTCGGGTAGTATCTACCCGTTAAGTTCATACTTAGTAGCTAATATACAATTCAACTACTACAATTCTATATGAAAAACTGATTACAATAAAATTTCGTGTTCAAACTTTTATACAATATTTTACAAACTTACAATACCGCTATTTTACATATAGCATAAAATATAGCACACAATAACTTTGATATAAGGCAGTTGCGAGGACAAATCTAGTTTAACGCAAGTCGTTCAGCAAAGGCAATAAAGACACGTAATTCATAGGTCCAGAAACAAGTCATGCATTTGGGTTTTACTAATACTATTTCTCATCCTTGGTCTTGTGGAAAATAACTGTGGTGGCCATTGGCTAGGCAGCATGTTGTAACATCGTCAAAAGGACGGGGCTTACGTAATGCCCAACAGCCCCGTAACAATCTAAAAACCTTATTTCTCACCCCAACTACTGAATCCGTCACCTGTGAGAATGTTTTATTTAGAAGTTGCAACCCGATGTTCTTTTTCTCAATTTGGTGAGAAGCGAACATTACTAACCCGTAAACATAACATGCTTCTTTAAGTTGCATGTTTGAAACTCTTTCTAATGCATGAAGTCCTATGTTGGGATATGTCGAGTCAAAATAAGCTCTCAACCCGTAGCGTAAAATTGCATTTGGGTTTCCTGCACTCAAAGCCTTAAAGAAAACACGGCGTAACTTAGGGTCTCCCCAATGTGATATACACCATCTATCGAAGGAAAGCCTTTTATAAACTAAGGCATGCTTGGAACATCTTTCAAATGTTCTACAGATTAATCTCTCCGTAAATAATTGTGCCGATGAATTTTGACCAACTTTAGACAAGATTTCATCAATCATATCCCCTGGTAGGTCGTCTAAAATATTTGGTCGTCTATCCTTAACATCCATTTTGTATTTTTATACTGTAAAATAGACGAAGATTAGATTCGTAACAGATAATTAACAAACATTACAAGCAATTTTACATATAACATAAAAGTACAAGCACACTACAATACATATATTACACAGCATGATTACAACTCTTTATTTTGACTTACTTGTTTCTTCCTCCTCGGACTTGGTTCGTTTTGCTAATTTCCTAGGGATACATGGTGCTCCTCTAATATGTGCCGTCATTTTCACAAATGGTTTAGAAAAACCTGGTGGCTTAGATGTTCCCGGGTTATAGTTAAAATTTAAGAAATACGGGTGTTTACGATACATCCCATCAGGGTATTTCATGTTAACATAGAGTTCATCGGGGTTGGAATCAGGTTTCTCTATTTTGATGTCTTTTCCCTTATTGTTTTCTTTTACTTTATTAAATTGAGCCTGGTTAATTTCTATAACATCATCGGAATCCTCGTCGGGATCCGATTCATCAGAAAATTGGAAATTTTCCCAATATTTTTCCTCCTCCGCGGAGACACCACAAACCATTTTTAACTTTGGTCCATTTGTTGATGATTTTCTTTTATTTAACCATTTTTCTGTAGTTATTAATATTTCTTCCTCCGGAACCTTTTCTTATTCCGGTTCCTCTTCTTCCGATTCCTCTTCTTCAGGTTCCTCTTCTTCTGGTTCCTCTTCGGGAATTTGTGAATTTTCTCAAAATATATTTAACTCTTCATTATTATTAGGTGAGTCGACGGGATTGGTCTGGAAGTAGACATCTATCACACATTAACTAACACATTAGTAATACACCACATAATATTTACATGTAAAAATATATAGTTTCCAACAAAAAGTGTTAAGCAATCATTTTTAAAGTAAACACGGTCGAAGTCCAGACTCACTAATGCCTCCTAACAAACTCGGTTAAGACACACTAATGCAAATTTCTAGTTCTCTAAGACCATCGCTCGGATACCAACTGAAATATCCCGTTCATATCGATTATAAACGTTTCATATTAATTGGTTTTGTTGCGAGGTTTTGACCTCTATATGAGACGTTTTTCAAAGACTGCATTCGATTTTTAAAACAAACCATAACCTTTATTTTATCGATAAAGGTTTAAAAAGCATCACGAAGATTATCAAATAATGATAATCTAAAATATAGCGTTTACCTACGACCATTTCATAATGGTTTACAATAATATTACACAACAACTTAAGTCTCCGAATGCAGTTTTTAAAACAATATTATACAAGCATGCAGACTCCAATTCCCGTCTTTATTTAGTAAGCAACAGCGGAAGTTCTTAATAATCACCTGAGAATAAACATGCTTTAAACGTCAACAAAAATGTTGGTGAGTTATAGGTTTAACCAATATATATCAAATTTCAATTAATAGGCCACAAGACTTCATTTTTCATATCAACATACAAGAACACTCATCTGTATAAAAATTATTCATATAATGAACACCCGGTAACCGACATAAACAAATACATCTAGAATATCTCCAAATATACAGGTACACTCATCTGTATATAAAATTGAAGTACTAAAGCATCCGTAACCCGGATGGGGTTTGCTAGGCCCATAGATCTATCTTCAGGATTCGCGTCAATTAGGGGGTCTGTTCCCTAATTCTTAGGCTACCAAGCTGAAAGAGTGATATCCGGTATAATGATTCAATCATAGAATATAGTTTCAAGTACTTGTGCCTATTTTGTAAAACATTTATAAAACTGCATGTACTGTCATCCCAGAAATATTCGATAGTAAAAAATGGGACTATAACTCACTTTCACAGATTTTCAAATCGTCGGAAATAAGACTTGGCCACGGGTCGATTCAAGAACCTATAACAAATATATATATATATATATATATATATATATATATATATATATATATATATATATATATATATATATATATATATATATATTAAAGTATGATCGAAATATATTCACAACATTTTTATTACGTTGACGTTTTATGTTGTTAAGTTAGCAGTCCAACATTAGTAGTCCACAATTAGTAGTCCACAATTAGTAGTCCACAGTTAGTAGTACATAAATGAATCAATATATTATCTCGAATCAATCCACGACCCAGTGTATACAAGTCTCAGACTCGATCACAACTGAAAGTATATATATTATTTTAGAATCAACCTCGACCCTGTATAGCTAATTCGAGCATTACTGCATATAAAGTGTCTATGGTTATTCCAAATAATATATATAGATGACGTCGATATGATATGTCAAAACATTGTATATGTGTCTATGGTCTATCAAGATTACATAATATATGTTAGAATACATGTATAATACAATATAAGTTAGTTAAGTTATGGTTAGTATAGATTTGTTACAAATTTCACGTAGCTAAAACAAGCAAAAATATCCAATTTTGTTTTACCCATAATTTCTTCGTTTTAAATCCGTTTTGAATGAATCAAATTGCCATGGTTTCATATCGAACCAAAGATTAATAATCTAAACAGAAAAATTATAGGTTTATAGTCGGAAATATAGGTTACAAGTCATTTTTGTAAGAGGTAGTCATTTCAATCGAAAGAACGACGTCTTGATGACCATTTTGAAAAACCTACTTTCACTTTGAGTTTAACCATGATTTTTGGATATAGTTTCATGTTCATAAGAAATATAATTTTACCAGAAGAACAACTTTTAAATCAAAGTTTATCATAGTTTTTAATTATCTAACCCAAAACAGCCCCCGGTTTTACTACAACGGCGTATGTCCGGTTTTACGGTGTTCTTCGTGTTTCCAGGTTTTAAATCATTAAGTTAGCATATCATATAGATATAAAACATGTATTTAGTTGATTTTAAAAGTTAATTTAGAAGGATTAACTTTGTTTGCGAACAAGTTTAGAATTAACTAAACTATGTTCTAGTGATTACAAGTTATAATCTTCGAATAAGATAGTTATATATATAGGAATCGAACAAGGTTATGAACACCATTACTACCTCAAGTATAGTAGGTAAATCTACTGGAAATGATGAAAAAATAACTTGAGCTTCAAAGGATCTTTGATGGCTTGGAAGTTCTTGAAGTAGAATCATGACACGAAAACAAGTTCAAGTAAGATTACTACTTGAATTAAGATATTTATAGTTATAGAAATCGAATCAAAGTTTGAATATGAATATTACCTTGTATTAGAAAGATAACCTACTGTAAATAACAAAGGTTTCTTAATCTTAGATGATTGCTTGGAATGGATTAGAAATCTTGGAAGTAGACTTGCAAACTTGAAATTATTCTTGATTTTATGAAACTAGAACTTATAGAATTTATGAAGAACACTTAGAACTTGAAGATAGAACTTGAGAGAGATCAATTAGATGAAGAAAATTGAAGAATGAAGGTGTTTGTATGTGTTTTGGGTCGTGGTATATGGATTAGATATAAAGGATATGTAAGTTTCTTTTCTTGTAAATAATTCATGAATGATTTATAATATTTTTGTAATCTTGCTAAATAATTCATACTAGATTACAAAGAATGGTTCCCACATGTTTGATGACTCATTAAGGCTACTAAGGAGCTAATCATTGAGTGTATATACCAATAGTATATACACCTAGAAGCTGGGTATTGTACGAGTATGAGTACCGAACGAATACGAGTAGAATTCTTGATGAAAATGTATGAGAATGTAAATGTAACCAATTTTGTTAAGTACACGTATTTTGATATGTGCTTGAAGTCTTCCAAAAGTGTATTAATACATCTTAATATACTACATGTATATACATTTTAACTGAGTTGTTAAGTCATCGTTAGTCGTTACATGTAAGTGTTGTTTCGAAACCTTTAAGTTAACGATCTTGTTAAATGTAATTAATCCATTGTTATTATACTTAATGAGATGAGATGTTAAATTGTTATGTTAACATGATAACATAGTGTATTAATATATCTTAATTTCATATATATATATATATATATATATATATATATATATATATATATATATATATATATATATATATATATATATATATATATATATATATATATATATATATATATATATATATATATATATATATATATATATATGTTAAAACGTCATTACAACGATAATCGTTACATATATAACTCGTTTCGAAATATTTAAATTAGTAGTCTTCTTTTACATATGTAGTTCATTGTTAACACACTTAATGATATATTTAATTATCATTTTATCATGCTAAACATAGTGTATTAATATCTTAATACGATACATATGTATTTATTTTAATTCAGACGTTGTTATAACGATAATCGTTATATATATCGTTTCGAGTTCTTTAATTCAGTAGTTTTATTTTATGCATATAACTCTTTGTTAATATACTTTGTGAGATACTTACTTATCATAATATCATTATATATATATATATATATATATATATATATATATATATATATATATATATATCATGTCGTTTTTACAAGTTTTAACATTCGTGAATCGCCGGACAAACTGGGTGGTCAATTGTATACATAAAACTCATTTCAATTAATCAAGTCTTAGCAAGTTTGATTGCTTAACATGTTAGAAATATTTAATCATGTAAATATAGATCTTATATAATATATAATCATGGAAAAGTTTGGGTCACTACATAACTAAATACTCCCTATCATGACTAAAATAATACCCCTCTTAATATATGACATACAAGCAATAAAGCAACAAGTCCAACAATAAAAAGCCACTAAGACCCACAATTCCTATAACTAACCTAAAAACTTCCGTTAAATCCATGGTGAGTGCGGGTAACTAACGCGGGTAACTAAATCGTGCCTATGGTTCATTACGGGTAACTACAGGTAATGAGTGGGTAATGACGGATAATGGAACCATAGGGAGTGGTCTAAGTACTCCGTAACATAAAAAAAAGAAATAAATAAAAAGTCACATTTATTTATATAACACCCCGCCAAATTTCCATCTGACGGTATGTTAATCCAGGTCCCACAGTTAATAGTTACGCCCTCTATATGAGACGTTTAAAGCAATCACATTTAATTTTATTAAAAGTTGACTTTCAAAAACATAAGTCAATAATCCCAAATAGAAACACTGTTGTGATCGTAACCACAAGCCAACAGTATTTAAACAGTTATAAAAGTTTTAAATGCGAAAGTAAATAATGTTCTTTAAAAGTATGCTGACTCCACAGCCAGACCATGCATCAAACACAGCAGAAATCTACCTCTTAAGGATCTGAAAATAAAACACGTAAAACAGGTCAACAAATAATGTTGGTGAATCTACAAGTTTAAATATTATAACAGTATCTGAAAAACAGTTATCAGAAAAATAGTTTAAGTTCCTTGACCACGAGATTTTTCAAGTACAACTCCAAGTTACGAAACGTTTACATAATCTATGAGCACCTGAATACTAGCAATGACCCGAGTATAGAATCCACTACACCCGCCTTTACCTCATAAAATGTTATACACTTGTTCGAGTGTATCTAATGTTCAAAGTAAATGCACCATAATTAATAATGTAGGGTGAGATTGTCAACCTAACATATCCGTCCATCTAAATTCTGCTTACACCGATGGTATTAAAAGTATTCAAGCTAGAGGCTTTGTGAACAAACTCAATATGCATATATAGTACTCGTGTCAATACAAAAACCTTTTGATAATGTAAGTATAACAGCATGTATTCTCATCCCTGAAAACATGTAAAGAGCGGGACTGTAGACTCACCTTTGAATAAAGCTCGGATTGAAAAGTGAACAAACGACTTGTACGGTTTATAGCCGAGTAATGCAACCTAAGTATACGTATTTAGGTTGGTCAATAAATATGTCTTAAACAAGTGTGGTTTCATAGTATAAGTTGTCTTATTGCTCGACTCGACACGTTTCAAGGTAGAAGTCAACATACAGTCAACTAGTTCATGCAAGTCAAACAAAGTCAACCGAAGTCAAACTAAAAGTCAAACTTGGTAAAAGTAGTCAACTAAAGTCAACATCAGTAGGTTCATGTCAAATGTTGGTCAACATGTTAAACCTAAGTCAAACAACACGTTTTAGGTCATAACAAATCAATTTCACAATTTTCATTTATCGTTGTGCACAAAGTTCATGTACATGTAGCAAACTTAGCATAATATCTCATAGTACAAAATTCAAGTAAACATAGCAAACTCCAGATCATAATTATACACAAAATTGATTCCAAAAAGTCTAGCCAGGGTCTCATACGATAATTAAAAGTCAGGAATAAGAAGGGGTACATTTGTAGTTTGCCAAGTCAATTTCTGACCGCGCACTGATTTCGTTCTGGCTATAACCAGAGCTAGGGACATGAAATTGACACAATACTAGTGGCCTTGGTTCAAGGACAAGTCAAATTAACACATATCAAAAGTTGAGAAATTTTTGTTTAGCCAATTTGTACAGTTTATTCGTGCAAGTTGAATGTTCAGTTTTAAGCTCAATTTAGAATTTACTTAATGTGTGGCTCTATTGTGCCCAATGTATACGGTTTCAGAGATTGACATTAACTAACCATATGTCAAATATCATATTAAGATTCATTTTCCAAAATCATACTTGCTAATTCAATAAACACAAACCACAGAGTATAAAATAGAGAGCAAGTTGCTGTTTCGATTCTAGTTTAGCTAGTCACATTCGCACGCAATTATCCGAAGATCTAGATACAATTAGACTATGATATCTGCATGAAAAGTGAATTAATTTTTGTGTACAATTCAAATATGCAAATCTTTAAACACATAAGTTAACACATTTTATCATACAAGGCTGTTTTCATGCAAGTGCTGTATAAATCCACTTTTACACTAAATCAAACATATCTCGAGTTATACCTAAGCAAACGACATGATATCCTAGTGTAAATTGAGTGTTTCTAAATTATATTTCCATTGGTATAAGTTTCACAAGCCAATTCGTGGTCTATCAAACCCAGATTTCTGATTACACAACAAAAACACAACGTTAATTCAAATGGACATAACTTGATCATCCGGAAACGAAATCAAGCGAATCCAAAGCCTAAAATTAATAGTTTTTCGCAAGGAATCTAATTATCACATAATATCATGCATTTTAAAAATTAAAATTCACTGATCATGCAATAAACAATTCGGTTTTAAACCCTAACGCATCAAACGATCAAATTAACGATAACAATTAACATGTACGCGTATAGACTTGAGCAATTGACAACATAAACTATGAAACATCAATAAAATCAAATTTTAAAAGTTAGGGTTCATGTGATTATATCTTTGATCACAAAATTGTTTATACCAATGGATAGAGAACGATGAGATGAACGCGATTCGTGTAGAACACTTTTGCTAATTTTGAAAGATGAAGATGTGATGGTGATGGTGATGGTCGACATGAGCAAGAGAGGGAGGAGAGGATCGACTGCAGCTTTTTCTTGTGAGGGTTTGATTAATTTTTGGCTTACACTCTAATTTATATTAGGGTTTAATTAATACTAATTACAAATAAGTCCCTTAAGTTGCAAAAATTAAAACAAAAAGGGGGAGGGGAGTGGGGTCGGCCGAATGGCCCATGGGGTGAGTCCCCGGGCTCGTGTTTTGCAAAAGCTTGACTCGTGGTCCATTTCAAGTGCCGTTTAATCGTACCGAAGGCCCGAAACGCTAAACCGATCGTTAAAACGCAATCAATCGTTTAATTTTTTAAAAACCCAATAAATTAAATAAATTTAAAAAGTTAATAATTATTAAAATAATTATTAAAATAAACCCGAGCGTTTCGTTGCTCAAAAAGCAGTTATCAAAACCGTAATGTTTTTATCGTATTTCTTTATCCGAAATATTTATTCGAATTAATATCAACCCATATTAATTATTGTAACCCTCCAAGGATCAAGTATGTATTTATTACACATAAACACACAAAAGTCAAGTAATAGCCGTTAAATTAATTAACAGAAAGTTAACGGAAGTGACGGAAAAAGCAGGGTTGTTACAATTTACCTTAAAATTCTGCAATATCAATGCAAGAAAATAGTAATTTCAGGGGAATATATGCCCTGAGTTTGAAGAAGGGTATGTTTATTCTTTTGGAGTTTTGAGTAAAAGTGTTCTGAAATTGGAAGGTGGGAAATTTTAGTTTAGTATTTAACTAGTCCGGAACGGCTCGTGCGTTGCGGCGGGGTCTTCGGCCTGCATATTCATATTTAACGTAATGTTGTGTATTTACAGAGGGGAACATGGCCCATGTGTTAAACGCCGTTTTAGATGTCGTTGTGTTAAGCGTTTTTTAAAAAGTGTCCGTTTCGAACGTAGTTAGTTTTGTTTTGTTTAATAAATTTTTTCGAGTCATACGGTGCTGTCGAAAAAATTTAACTTCCAGCAAACAGAAAGATACGGGCTGTCATTATGTTTAGCGTTTTTTAAAAAGTGTCCGTTTCGAACGTGGTTAGTTTCGTTTTGTTCATAAAATTATTTCGAGTCTGACGCTGCCGTCAGAAAAATTTAAGTTGTGGCGAGCGGGAAGATACGGGTTGTCGTTGTGTTTAGCATTTATTTGAGAAGTGTCCGTTTCGCGTATAGTTAGTCCCGTTGGGTTCGTAAGATTTTTTCGAGTTGAACGGTGGCCTCTGAAAAATTTAACTCTCACCGAGCGAGAAGATAGGGCTCGTTATAAATTCGGGTGGAATTAGTTTCTTTTATTTTAATAAAATTATATATCTACACTTTTTACCCCTGAAAAGTGTAAACTTGAGGGGCCGTTGTGTAAATATAGTCGAAGTTGAGGGACCGTTTGTAATGTGAACCCAAACTCAAAACGACAATCCGATATAACTGAAACGACGACATTCGCCACCACTTTTAGTATATAAGTGTTAATGTTAATGTTAATGTTAATGTTAATGTTAATGGAAATTGAAAATGGAAAGTTACAATGTTTCAGATACATGTGCAATGTAATTACGAGTAATTAAAAATTTTGAGCTAATAAAGGAGTCTTTCATCCAAGAACATACTGCTCTATTTTTGAGTTAATAGTAAGCGTTGATTTATTGACGTTTTGACTGCCGTTTAGAGCCTAACTTAAATTCCAGATAGGATTTAAAACTCATGGAATTTGATTCTACCATTTTCATGGCGTCTCAATTTAATTTTTAATTTTATTTTACTATTTATTTAAAAAAATTCGTACTTATTGGCTGGATGTCAACTCGGAAGCAATCTATTTATCCGTCAAATATAGAGAGAGAGATGACTTACTCTACTTTTGAGAGTGTTTCACTCTGGGTAGAGAAATGACTTGTTTTTTTATTTTCGGATCGAGGAAAGATTGTCTACATTTTCACCTCCACATACACCACTCATGTGATATTGGGTTTTGTTGTTGTTGTTTTTGTGTTTCATCCAAGAACATAGCCAGCGCTAGAGAGCTAGAGTGATGTTAGGTGAAAGGGTAGATGGTATATTGATTTGCTTAGATAAGGTACAAATTACTGAAGAGTTCTCTTTTGTAATGTACAAGCATATTAAATTAAGGGTTTGAATACATTACACACAAGTTATTCTCTCACTTTAAAGGTCGCCTTTCGCGCATTGCGTTACAAAGGCACTGAGAGAATAGATTTACCGAAAATGCCTTTGAATTGGTCCGAGTTTCTTCAATGACAGCAGTTGGGGGCGAGTTATGCAAGAGATGATCACGTGAATGATTTAGTGTCCCTTGGGTGATCCTAAACTGCTGTTAAAAAAAAGAGTATGAGATAAGTATCATTAGATTCACTCAAAATTTTTTTTATAATGTATATAAAAAATACAAGATAACAAGATAAGAGAATAGATCTGCATGTAATCATACCGTCATGGGTTAAGAAAAAAACATGTGCAGGCGATTGTGATGCATTTATGAATAGCATTGTAACACTCTAAATTTTAATACATCAGAAAGTGTCACCAGAAAGTATCACCAGAAAGTGTTCTCAGAAAGTGTCACCAGAAAGTATCACCAGAAAGTGTTCTCAGAAAGTGTCAGGAAAAGTCTACTTACACTTACGCATTTTCAGATTTTATATCAGAATCAGGATCAGACAATTTCAGTCCCTGAACTTCAAAACAAAATCTGTTTCCCAGGTCTGAGCCGCGCCGCGGGCTAATACATGAACTGATGGTGACTTATTTTAAAAGTGTTGACATTGCTTTTCAGCTTTAAGTTGCGTCGCGGGCCCAGGAGCCGCGCCGCGGTCTATAACTGCAGAAAGTGCTGATTCAGCATTTTTAAAAGGGTTAAATGAGGGGCAATTTCGTCTTTTTGCGTATGGACGGTTTTATCACCACAAAACTGATCCAAACCTTATCCCAACTTCATTTCTTCCTCTTTTCTTCACCCTCACACACATCAAACCCTAGAGAGAGAGAGAGGGAGAGGTTCTAGGGAGAGAATTGGAGATTTGGGGAAGAAGAAGAGTGATTCGGGTCGGGTCTCAAGAGTTAAAGTTGTTCACCTCGTTTATGGATATGTTGTGGTAGTGTTGGTAAGTTTTAACTCCGAATTTCAATTGCTTGATTGTTGTTCAATTTAGGGTTTTGAACTTGCATGTTCTTGAGAAAACCCATTTAGATCTTTAATGGAAGTTTGGAGCTAGTAATTGGTGTTGTTGACCCTTGTTGGTGAATTTTGGGTTGGTTGATGATTTAACCATGTTTAAAACTTGTAATTGGGTTTAATCACTAGGTTTAGTGATTTTGGAAGTGTTGAAATCCATTTGGTGTATTTGGATGACTAATTTTGAAATGGGACAAAATTAGGGTTTATGAGTCAAATTGGGGAAGACAAGTATTAATACTTGTGTTTTGGTTAAATTGGCGTTATAAGAGCATTTTCACTTGTGTTAAGTGATTATTGGTTAGTTTGGGCTTTGATTGTGCTCGGAAGTGCATTGGGTCAAAATTGCACTAAGTGTCAATTTAAGTTGGTTTGTAATCCACCATAATTGTGTTATTTGTTATGTGATAAATGGAATAGGTACTTTCCATTGACGATATGATGACCCGAAAAATTCCGACTTAGTTTCAAATCAAAATTCTAAATGATTTAATATTTCCGACACGATAAGCAAGTTTAAAGGTCTCAAAAGTTTAAAAAAAAATTTAAATTAAATTTAGGAAATCATGCACATAAGTGCATAAGTGTGGTTTGTATTAAGTGGCATGGGATCCACTTCACAATTAGTGCATGAAATCATGGAGTTGATTGGGGATCACTTTAATTTGCCTTCTTACATTGTTATAATACGGATAAAATATTTTACATATAATATAATAATAATATAAAGATATAAAGAATTGATTCAATGTTGTGATACTTATTAATTAATAGTCGGTGTATGTAAATTAGTTACTTTCTAACCAAAGTATTAGAGCTTAAAGTTTGATGTAAAGCAAATTGCATCAAATCCATGTCTCCAAGAATATCATATTATTTTAATTATTAATTATTGCTATGTATTACATATACTATAATCATGGACAAAATTTAACGCGTTTACATAAAGTTAAAGGGGACTAGAAATCACCTGCATCCAACTTGTGAATTTTAATACTCCGTGTATATTACTTGGGACTAAAAATAGGTAATAGACAATCTTTTTATGATTAGTTTTACAAGGGTTAAGACCAAAATATGTATACAAATAATACCCAGAAATATGAGAATTTTTATTGAGACTTTTACCCGTCATAGTTTAAAAACGAAACACGATGTATCACTCCGTTAAATATTGTCGGTAATAAAAATCCAAAATATGACAACTAGCCTTGAGTTTCACACGTTTTTAATATTTTCATTTTAATAAGTATTAGTGGAATGCCACTTTAGTGATTGTTACCACTTTTTAATTAATTATCTTGCATATACATGAGCATTACTCGACAACCTTCTATTTAACTTCTATTTTAATTTTGTGAACCAAAGAACTCAAATAAATAAGTTCACTGATTGTACTAGAATTACTATTCTTTTTTTTACTTCTCCATAAAGCTAATCATATATATATATATATATATATATATATATATATATATATATATATATGCACGAGATGCATATATATACATCTCCTTCCATGTGATAATCTTACAACACCACCTCAAACTCATTTAAAACACTATCCTAAAATATGGAAATGTTTTATAATTTTACCATCAATTATTGGTACGGAACATAAAATAACAGTATGCGAAAACACTATCTATAAAAGTGACAATAAATGTTACGGATATAAAAAATGGTGACTAACCCATTTATAATCCATAAATTCAAAGTTCACGTGTGTAACGACACGGATTTTTCCGACTACTTGATTATACTATTTACATGATTTAATTATTCCGACTTAATAAGCAATGAATTTTAATAAGTCTTGAACCTCCGGAAAGAGTTTTACACAAGCTTTTGGTCACCCTTTTATTCCGACGATTCACGAGCGTCATAACTTGATTTAATTGTTTAATTGTTTAATTATTGTGTACATATATGGATTTATATATATTTAACTTGGAAATATGATAATTAAATATCTCATTATGTATATTAACAAAGTATTATATATATATATATATATATATATATATATATATATATATATATATATATATATATATATATATATATTCATACTACTAATTTAAAGAGTTTTTGAACAATATATATGTTACTATTTAAATGACGTAATTAACTTATGTTAAAATGTATTTACATATAAAGTATTACGAGTGTAAATACATCGTTACAAGTATTAAATACACTTTATAATATACCAATTCATATAAAAGATAGCTATACTCGTATTTTTGTTCAATTTACTCAAGAATTCTACTCGCATTCATACGGTATTATTACCCGTATTATACACAGCTTCTAGAAGTATTTATTATTGGTATATACCAATAGAAATCTGCAATTATTTGTGTAATATGTCATCCATGACCTAATCAATTTAATATATCATCCATGACTTAATACATTTTAACTTATCTTAGATATTTTCACTAAAAACCAAATTTTCAAGCCTATAAATAAGTACAATTTCTAACTCATTTTTACACATTCATTTTTCAAATTTTACTTCCAATTTTCACACACACTTGCAAGAACTCTCTCAAGTTTTGTTCTACTACTTCTTTTCAGCAACTTTACATTCTAAACTTGAGGTAAAAACTCTACTTCAACTCTTGTTCAATTCATATGTTTATAGCTATCTATATAAGAGTTTATAAACTAGAACATAGTTTAGTTGATTCTAAACTTGTTTGAAGAACTAATCTAATCTTTCTAACTTAACTCTAATAACACTTATTTATATGTATTATGATGTTATATTAAGTTAATATAAGAACTTATAACTTGTACATATGAAGAACACCTTGAAACTTAACATATATCGTTTAAACTCCATTCGGTTAAAAGCGGGCTGTTTTGGGTTGGGAATTAAAAACCTATCTTAGACTTTGAGTTCGAGGCTAAGACTTTGAAAATATGTTAATATATGTAAATAAGACTTCCAGTATTTTTTTTCATGATTTTAGACAAAGTGGAAGTATTTTATCAAAAATTATATATTGGGTGGGTGTCGGGATTCTTCCAAATTTGTCCACCGGCACAAAAAGAGGGTAAAACTCTGAATATTAATACATGGGCTGAACTTTTCGAATTGTTTTTGAGAAATTAGCTTCTTAAGGAATCCATAGCAATTTGATTCACTTTAAACGGAGTTGTAATGAATATTTGGCGAGCAAAACAAAATCTGCTAAAATTAACGTTGTATGGACGAAATTTATATTGTAAAAACTATATTAACCATATCCTTGCTAACTTTTCCTATATCCTATATATATTTGGACATGTTATCATTAGTATAACAAAATATTATAATCTTAGTTAATTTCGAGATTGTATATATATATATATATATATATATATATATATATATATATATATATATATATATATATATATATATATATATATATATATATATATATATAATAATCTTGGTACATTCCATGACAATAAGTATACAATACGTTTTGATAAATCCTAAGAAAATAAGTATACAATACGTTTTGATAAATTCTAAGACAATACGTATGCAATACATCTCTGGGTTGATGCAAAGACAATACGTATACAATACGTCGTGGGGGTAATTCTAAGATTATATATATACCGATTATTGGATTTTGGACATTTCGAACTATTTTAGACTACTAACAAAGGACTACTAACATAAAAATATTAAAAATTAAAATATAAGTATTCTATGAACTTGTTTTATTTTATTCACATGTCGTATTATTTTCTGAATCATTATTATTGTTATAGGTTCGTGAATCCAAGGATGACGGCCATATTTTTAATAAGATGAAAACTTATTATTAATATACTTTTACTACCGTGAGTATATAGTCCCATTTTTAAACTCTAAAAATATTTTAGGATGAGAATACATGCATTTTATGTTTTACGCCATGGACACAAGTACTTAAAATATATTCTACGTTGAGTTGTACCACATTTCATATCTTCCCTAATAGCTTGGTAACTAATATTTACATGTTGTAAGAACATGTAAGCGCGAATCCTATTGATAGATATATCGGGTTTGACAACCCCAACCGGATTAGTCGCTCTAGTATCGTAAACGGTTGCATAGTACTTCGTTTTTACTACACTTGGTACAGTGTATGGAGATTTCATAATAAAGGGAATATGCCACATTAATGGTTAAGTATGGTTACCGAAGCGCTCAACAACTTATAGAATACTTTTATACACTTGCGAGTGTACATATATTTATAACTATGAAATCTTGTGGTCTATATTTATATCGATGATAAACCTACATATCTCACCAACCTTTGTGTTGACCGTTTACGCATGTTTATTCTCAGGTCCTTAAGAAAGTCTTTCGCTGTTGCATTACCTGAGCAAGCTGTGCATGGAGTCTCATGCTTTAGTTTAAATAAAGTGTTGCATTCAATAAAACATTTGTCATGTATTATATTCGAATGTTATGTCTCGTGTGTAGTATTTGGAAACCGATGTATTTTGAAAAATATTTCTTAAATAATCGTCCACTTGTTTAAAACATGCATTATGTATAATAATGGTGTGTTTTTTTTAGAAACGAATGCAATATTTTCTAAAACGTATCATATAGAGGTCAAATACCTCGCTATAGGACCAATGAATAACGTACCGCGTTTATAGTAATATGGACGGGTCGTTTCAGTTGGTATCAGAGCGGTGGTCTTAGCGAACCAGGTCTTGCATTAGTGTCTCTAACTGATAGTTGTTAGGATGCATTAGTGAGTCTGGACTTCGGCCATGTCTACATGTCAAAAGTTTTGCTTATCATTTCTTGTCGGAAATTATCTGTTTATCATCTTAAGTCTTGACGTGTCTTACTGCAATTATTGCATAGATAGTGTATAGACAAAATTCATATCTTAGTATATCTGCTGAATCATATCTTAGCGTATCTGTTACTGTAAACTTTACCTGACATATTCTGTAAATTCCTTCATAATGTACGAAATCTTTTGTTCTATATATATGTAGATATTCTATGCAATCAGAATACCATTCGATAGCCGGAAATCATTTCATATCGAAAAATCCTTTATTCAATCGTACGAAATGGAACTCGCTACTAGTTCAAGTTCCTCGGATTCCGATATGGAGTCTCACTCGAGCTCCGAAACCAGTGTGACTAGAATGGATCAACCAATTAGCCATCATCTATTCTGGATGAATTGGGGATGGGTTCGCAGTCTACTTAATCATTAGAGATAAGAAGAAGGTGATCCCTTCCATCCACCACATTTCCCTCTTGGTGAAGAACCTGAAGCACTTACTGGCGAACCTGTCCGAAACACCATTTTCTCTCTCATTTCCAAAGTATCTCGTCACGATTATATACTATCTCACATTCTAGATCTTATTCATCCGCTCGTCTGAACCGACAATAATCCTGGTGTAATAGAAGAAGTCAACGAACTTCGCACTCGGGTAGTGACTTTGGAGAATATGGTGCAAAGGTTACAAGCACCAGCAGCATCACGAGCATCAACAGTACCACCATCAGCAACATCAACAGTACCATTACCACCATCAACAACAACATCTGCATCCCACACCTCAACGTCACAATCTGTACCTGGAGCATCAACGTCATACGCACTATAGATACCAAGGAGTACTAATAAAAAAAAAATTAACGATGAAGTATTGATTCATAACTTCATTGGAGAAAACAATTCTGCGGCGATTATGTAATCTCTAAAGTCTTAGAGATTATCTATTCCAACCTTAACGATAAATCAGATGAGTGGACCGAAATGATCAAAGGAAGAGTAGAAACCCTGACAAGAATGGTGCATGATTTACAAGCTAGACTTGTTATACAAGCACCACCGGTAGTATCACCAGCATCACCATCAGTATCACCAACACCGGCAAAACATGTAGCACTACGAGCTCCGCTAATTCCATAATCATCAACATCATCACAAATCAACAACGCGTATATTGTATCAACGAGTTATGAAGTATTAACTCATTTCCCCTGAAGAAATTATATGTATATTTTATATATATATATATGAATTTTGAGATCAAAATAAATCTTTTCGTACTAAGCTATTATGTATGAATTGAAAAAGGGTAGATACTACTCGGTTAAATTCATATTACTAATATGCTATGATGTACATCCTTCCTTAACAACTTAACCATCGTTAACTACGACCTCTGTTTCAACTCCATGAATTCTGTTTCATAATAAACTAAGTGTATTATTCAATTATATGTTTGATTTTACACTTAGATATACTTGAAGCTTTCTAGAAAACATCATTCATATCTTACGAAGTTCGCAAGAATTCACAAGCATCAACATCCGTTACCAAGGAACGTTAATAAGAATAAAAAATAAAGTATTGATTACATTAGTGAAATACTCCGCGAAGATTATGTAATCTCTATTGTTTTAGAGATTATTCATTTCTAATTCCAGCCCAAAATCAAATGAGCATAATTTAATATTAACTCATCAAATCTGTATTACATCAGAAGAAAATATACATATATTTTCATAAAGACTGTAATAAAAATTCTCCTGTACCAAAATATTACTTGTGAAACTTTTAACGGGTAGGTAATACCCGAGAGATATATAAATTCACAATTAATATATTGCATTCTTCGAATCTGATTCAGCAATCATCAACTATACTCACTACTTTCACAACGATATACATTCTTTCATAGAAATCAAAACAATCGTTCTCATCCAAATTCAATTTCATATTCTAATTTTGACGGAACAGAATCCAAGTCAAGACTCAACGGGAGACATCACTCTTAAATCTCTACATCTTTCAAAGCTATACTTTGACTTCAAAACTGTGCTAAAACATCACTTTTATTCATTAAACCCATAAAACAATTTTTGTGTTATTCAAAAATTCATTGCAATCTACATTCAAACCCTTCATGATTCTTGAAAACACCTCAATTAAGAAACAATCGAGATGATGATCCAACCACATGTTATCCACAATCATGCATCTGGAAAACTCCCGGAACCTAAGTAGAAGTTTAACACAAATCCATGAGCCATTAGCGTTGTTGTTGCTGAAAATAACCTTGCATTCCTTTTCAAAGCAGCCAGTTTTGTCACGGCTCCAGCAAGTCAACTTCGACTTTTCAGTCGGATTAGCCGTATTATAACCTCAATATATACGTTGCCCTTTCACCATCGTTAGCGGAGCACCTTTTATATTCCACTATATTATCAGCAGATGTACCAGCAACTTCAGCTTTAGTCTCTTTAAAAAATATCTATATTATTCATGAAACCCCATCATGTACTCACCTACATCCTGTAACAATAATTTCCATACCAATTACCGGGAATCATCAATCATCAATCTCGAATCTCGCAGCGTTTCCACTTCAATTATATGTATACATATAATGTGTAACTCCTGGAAATTTTGATCTTCAATTCTGAATTTCTGAAAAGCACCCAGTCTACGAATCAATACCCTGAATTTTGAAAAAGCTGAATGAAGCAGCAGAAACTGTAGACAACTGTAACAGTCAAAAGTTTGATGATAAAGAATAGTGTGTTGGCAAAGCTCAGAAAAAGAGAAGGTTTAGAATTAGAAAACGGATTGAGCAAACCATGAAGGAGGCTGTGGACAAATCACAAAGACTAAATATGCCTTCAAAGAATCCAAATGATTCATTGTCTGCTGAAGTCATTAATGAATACCTTGCTCCTGACCCTAAACCTTTACGGACAAATCTTCTTCATCACCTTTTGATCTTAGAAATTCTAAGATATCATCGTATCTTTCATTATAAATATCCTCGATATTTTTGAAGATATTTTCGTAACTATTATTATCTAAAATTATTCATTTCTGCACGCTATCTGTGTTATATCATAAAAGAAACTGTTTTAGTTTTTAAATTCTGAAGAAGAAAAAAATTCGGATTTAAAATATGAATGTTTTTTAAGTAGTGTTGGGGACTAAAGCATGAGTTAGTATAATATAATGACACTTGATCAACGTAATTATATTACAGTAAGTCATGCTGAGTTTCTAATGGTACATGATGATTCACAGACCATACCGTCATCATGTGCCATGTTACATAACTTTTTCATTCTATTTAACCTCTAGAATTATCAAGAAAATATTTTTCTTGATGATTCGGTCTTTTCTGTAATTTTCTGGTAATTTAATAAGTCAGATCGTGCTATTACCATTTCTTTCTTAGAACATTAGTATTGTTCATCCGAAGCTTCATACCTACGAATTCTGGACCATTACTCGCCTGACTTGAAGTCGGGAAGAGGAGACAAAAGCATGGAACTCTTAAATATAAAAGAAAATATAAAGCCCGACAACAATTCATAAATTACAAACCGTGCATATCAATACGTATTGCAACGTAAAGGCACAGGAGAATTAAAAACACTATAACCCCAAGGTAATAGTAAAAGTAAATAAATTCCTCCGGTGGTAGATGAAAAAGAAGAATGACAGATATGAAAGTTAGGAGTATATCAAGAATCATAACTGGATGGAGCATATTGACGAATGTTTTGGAAGTATGAATTAAGGAAGAAAGTATAGAAGATGAGAGATGTGGAAATAAGGAAACGAAGGGGGGTGTTAATTTATTACGAAATATCAGACATAGCGATCAAGGCAGATTACGCACCTAATCGAAGAAAATTCTAATTTCCTTAATTACCGAAGAATCAAATCTTATTAAGATTACAAAGATTTTCTTTAATCCGAAAATCAACCGTGACGACGTCAAAAGTTAAAACGAATCTTTACTTTCCTCATTTCACTATTTTGCGATAGCTTCACTCATACACTTCACATAATCGAATTGTTTTATCCATATTACTCACTGATGATAAAACTCTAATTTTCAACTCGTATTCGTCATGAAAACATACTTATTGTCAGCCATGACGATCTCGATCAAATTTCGGGATGAAATTTCTTTAACGGGTAGGTACTGTAACGACCCAGATTTTTCCGACTACTTGATTATACTATTTACATGATTTAATTATTCCGACTTGATAAGCAATGAATTTTAATAAGTCTTGAACCTCCGAAAAGATTTTTACACAAGCTTTTGGTCACCCTTTTATTCCGACGATTCACGAACGTCATAACTTGATTTAATTGTTTAATTATTGTGTACATATATGGATTTATATATATTTAACTTGGAAATATGATAATTAAATATCTCATTATGTATATTAACAAAGTATTATATATATATATATATATATATATATATATATATATACACTACTAATTTAAAGAGTTTTTGAACAATATATATGTTACTATTTAAACGACGTAATTAACTTATGTTAAAATGTATTTACATATAAAGTATTACGAGTGTAAATACATCCTTACAAGTATTAAATACACTTTATAATATACCAATACATATAAAGGATAGCTATACTCGTATTTTCGTTCAATTTACTCAAGAATTCTACTCACATTCATACAGTATTTTTACCCGTATTATACACAGCTTCTAGAAGTATTTACTATTGGTATATACCAATAGAAATCTGCAATTATTTGTGTAATATGTCATCCATGACCTAATCAATTTAATATATCATCCATGACTTAATACATTTTAACTTATCTTAGATATTTTCACTAAAAACCAAATTTTCAAGCCTATAAATAAGCACCATTTCTAACTCATTTTTACACATTCATTTTTCAAATTTTACTTCCAATTTTCACACACACTTGCAAGAACTCTCTCAAGTTTTATTCTACTACTTCTTTCTAGCAACTTTACATTCTAAACTTGAGGTAAAAACTCTACTTCAACTCTTGTTCAATTCATATGTTTATAGCTATCTATATAAGAGTTTATAAACTAGAACATAGTTTAGTTGATTCTAAATTTGTTTGAAGAACTAATATAATCTTTCTAACTTAACTCTAATAACACTTATTTATATGTATTATGATGTTATATTAAGTTAACATAAGAACTTATAACTTGTACATATGAAGAACACCTTGAAACCTAACATATATCGTTTAATCTCCATTCGGTAAAAAGCGGGCTGTTTTGGGTTGGGAATTAAAAACCTATCTTAGACTTTGAGTTCGAGGCTAAGACTTTGAAAATATGTTAATATATGTAAATAAGACTTTCAGTATTTTTTTCATGATTTTAGACAAAGTGGAAGTATTTTATCAAAAATTATATATTGGGTGGGTGTCGGGATTCTTCCAAATCTGTCCACCGGCACAAAAAGAGGGTAAAACTCTGAATATTAATATATGGGCTGAAATTTTCAAATTTTTTTTTGAGAAATTAACTTATTAAGGAATCCATAGCAATTTGATTCACTTTAAACGGAGTTGTAATGAATATTTGGCGAGCAAAACAAAATCTGCTAAAATTAACGTTGTATGGACGAAATTTATATTATAAAAACTATGTTAACCATATCCTTGCTAACTTTTCCTATATCCTATATATATTTGGATATGTTATCATTAGTATAACAAAATATTATAATCTTAGTTAATTTTGAGATTGTATATATATATATATATAATAATCTTGGTACATTCCATGACAATAAGTATACAATACGTTTAATAAATCCTAAGACAATAAGTATACAATACATTTTGATAAATTCTAAGACAATACGTATGCAATATGTCTCTGGTTTGATGCAAAGACAATACGTATACAATACGTCGTGGGGTAATTCTAAGATTATATAAATACCGATTATTGGACTGTTGGACATTTCGGACTATTTTGGACTACTAACAAAGGACTACTAACATAAAAATGTTAAAAATTAAAATATAAGTATTCTATGAACTTGTTTTATTTTATTCACATGTCGTATTATTATCTGAATTATTATTATTGTTATAGGTTCGTGAATCCAAGGACGACGGCCATATTTTTAATAAGCTGAAAACTTATTATTAATATACTTTTACTAACGTGAGTATATAGTCCCATTTTTAAACTCTAAAAATATTTTGGGATGAGAATACATGCATTTTATGTTTTACGCCATGGACACAAGTACTTAAAATATATTCTACGTTGAGTTGTACCACATTGCATGTAACATCCCGCCTTTTTCCATTTACTTTTCCGTTTAACTATTTAAGTTCCGTTATATGTTTATAACACATCTCGTTAATACGCGTTTGAATTATCTCGTTTAGGTAATTCCCGTACCCGTTTCCTAAGTTGAGGGACTAAAGTTGCCAAATGGAGAAAGAGATGACTAGGTCAACTAGTCAACTCTTTCCTCTCCATTCATTTTATCACCTCCCAAATAATACTTCACCTTTTTCTCTCAAAACCCTCAAACCTTCAATCATCATCCAAATTCGTTCAAGAAGGATTCGATCAAAACAAATTGCATATTTGAACTCCTCGTGATCTCCTCTTCGTTTCCATACCGATTTCATCAATTTTGGGTAACTTTCTAAAATCACTAATTCTTGTGTTCTTGAGATTTTTAAGTTATAAGGTTGTTAATTAGTGTCTATGGCTCGAGTCTAGTTTGTTTATGTGATTTGTATGCTCGTTTTTGATATTTTGATGTAACTAGTTCATATTGAAAGATGACATGCTTAATCTTGAAATTTGAGTGTTCATATGTTGTTTGATGCTAAGAGATCATGTTTTAATTGTGTTTCTAGTGTTACTAGCTTCATTATGATGTATAGTTTGATTAATGAAACCTCCTAAACTTGATTATGAAATTTGGTGAATTTAGATTAAGGTTTCATGAACTTAAAATGGACTTTTAATGATTTGAATGACATGGAATGTTAGTTGTAAGTGTTAGGTTGTGTTGTATGCTTAATTACCTTCAAAACGGCATATCATATGTATAAATTGGATTCCCGAAACTTAAATTAAAATTGATAAACTTGAAACTTGAAAATAAACCTCTATTGATCGCTTGACGGGATTTCGGTTATAGTATATGATGTTTTTGCTTGATGAAAAGTGCTTAGTTGCGTTCCTTGTCGAAAGAGCTTTCCGATGATATAAAATACATGTTCTAATTGTTTGCGGTTTGTAAAATGTGTTGGTTTGTGTTTTGGTTCGTGCAATTGAGAAATTCAGCAAACAGGGCCTGGAAGGCATTTGGGACGCCGTCCAGAAACTCAAGACGCCGTCCCACTCTTCAATTTGGGACGCCGTCTATCCAATTAGGACGCCGTCCCACTCTTCAATTTGGGACGCCGTCTAGCTATTTGGGACGCCGTCCCATTGTGCTAAAACTGGCTGTTCACTTGGTCATTTGACATGAAAATGTTTGCTGTGCTACGGACCTCCGATTAACATGAAACTTGGCCAACATGCTCATATATGATTATATAACTTAGAAAAATTGTCGGATATCCAACCCGACCCAGTTGACTTTTCCGTTGACTTTGACCCGACCAAGTTGACTTTTAATCAAACTTAACCAAATAATTGTGCAATCGTTCTAACATGTTTTTATACTTGTACCTTGCATGAAACATGACAACTTGACTCACGTGCTACATTATTGAGTCGTAACGAGCCATAGGACTAATTGAACATCTTTAACCTATCGTGTTTACCGTTATTGATACGACCTATTTGTTTAGGTCAAGACTAGCATTGTTCCTTGCACACGTTTACTTGTCGAAGTACTTTACTACTCGTGCACTCAAGGTGAGATCATAGTCCCACTTTTACTCTTTTTGGAACTTACATTTGGGATGAGAAAACATAAACATTTCTTTTACTAAGTGAACACAAGTACAGGAAAACAAACATTCTACATACGAGTTTAGAACAAAATCCTCAATTCGATTATCATTAGTTACACTTGCCGGGTGTAAGCGAGAACTTATGTTGTATGGATCCATATGGGTTTGACAAACCCTCATTCAAACGGTTCGCTACCGTTTACGAATGAAATATATTTTCGAGAAACAGTGTATGTTCTAGCACTAAGTGATGGGGTTCAATGGAAGGAAATGTTAAGCATTGATAATTGGGTGCTCGTGAAACAAACTTTTGGAATGTATTACTATTACTTCATTGATGCAAATCTTGTGGTTCACTTGTACTTACTTACTTAAACCTATGATTTCACCAACGTTTTCGTTGACAGATTTCTATGTTTTTCTCAGGTCCTTGAACGATACATGATACATGCTTCCGCTCATTATTTGATACTTGCATTGGATGTCGAGTATACGTGCATTTCATGGAGCGTCTTTTGACTTTACTTTAAACCGTGTCGCCTAGATTTCATTCGTATTATAACGTTGTAACTTAACTATTGGATGAACAATTCTTGTAAACTTTGAAACAATCTTTATTTTGAAATGAAGGCGACATATCTTTTGGTCAAACGTTGTTTTAAAGACTTATGACCACGTAACGGGACCTAAGTAGACGACGCCGTCAATGACGATTTGGTCGGGTCGCTACAGATGGTATCAGAGCGTTGGTTGTAGGGATTTAGAGTTCATTGGTGTCAACCTCGAGTCATAGGGTACATTGGTGAGTCTAGACTACAACCGGCATATAGACTTGAAGTAGGAATTACTTGACTACTTGTGCATTTATACTCGAACGCTTCTACTCATATCTACTCTTAGCTCATCTTAACCTCACGTTGTTTAATTTGATTGACGCGCCACCTTGACTATATGAAATGATGTCGAATGCACATATGAATCAGGGTAATATAATTTCCGGGATTATATTACGGTGACTCATATGAACGTTCCGACATTATGACATAAAGAATTTAAGGCGAGTCGAGGAAAAACTTCTCTTTATCTTTATTCTATATCACGGTTAGTATTATTGAGAATACTAATCAATGATATTCTTGTGTCTTGAAGGAACAATGGCTCCTCGTCGTGTACGCCGCAATGAAACTCCCGAACAAGCTCTCGAACGGATGATAGCTACCGCCGTAGATGCGGCCATGGCCGGTCACTCATCCAACAACAATAATAATAACAACCACAACAACAACAACAACAACAACAACAACAACAACAACAACAATGGAGCCGGAAACTCAAACGAGGGATGCTCCTATAAAGCTTTCATGGGGTGCAAACCTCACACTTTTGATGGAACCGGGGGACCGGTCGTGCTCACCCGATGGTTTGAGCAAACGGAAGCCGTCTTTAGCATAAGCGGTTGTCGGGACCAAGATAAGGTCAAATACTCCACTCACACTTTCTCCGGAATTGCTCTAACATGGTGGAATACCTATGTTCAATCGGTGGGTACCGATGAAGCTCATGCCCTCTCTTGGGCCGATCTAAAGGAAAAGATGATTGTTGAATATTTTCCGCGCGAAGAAACCCGAAAACTTGAGGAAGAACTAAGAGCTTTGAAAGCGGTCGGAAACGATCTTAAAGCTTATAATCAACGCTTCGCCGAACTATCCTTGATGTGTCCTAATCTTGTTAACCCCGAATCTCAAAGGATTGAGCTCTACATGCTCGGTCTTCCAAAAAGCATCAAACAAGGGGTGATGTCATCCAAACCCACTACTCATCAAGCCGCTATGAACATGGCTCGCCAACTAATTGAAACGGTTGACGAAATCGTAGTTCCGGCACCTAAGGCCGAGGATAAATCGGGCGGCAACAAAAGAAAGTGGGAACTCTCCCAATCAAGCAACAACAACTTTGCCAAGAAATCTTTCACTTCCGACGGCAAGAAGGGTTATGCCGGGAATCTACCTCTTTGCAACAAATGCAACAAACATCACTTTGGTGAATGTGGCAAGTTAATTTGCCACCGGTGCCAAGGAGTTGGTCATAAGGCCAACGATTGTAAAAGTGCCACTCCCGTTGCTCGAAAGTGGCCCAATGCACCAAAGACGGGCACTTGTTACGAATGTGGTCAAACGGGTCATTATAGAAATGCATGCCCGAAAAGGAAAGATAACACCAATACGCGCGGCCGAGCTTTCAACATCAACACCGAGGAAGCCCGGGATGACACTGAACTAGTCACGGGTACGTTTCTTCTCAACAATTCTTATGTCTCCTGTTTATTCGATTCGGGTGCCGATAAATGCTTTGTATCCAAGACTTTGACTCATTCTTTTAGCACTCCACCTCTTCCATTAGATACCACTTATACCATTGAAGTGGCTAACGGGAAACTATTAAGTGCCGACACATATTACCGGGGGTGTACGATAAACATTTTGGGTAAGGAATTTGAAATTGATTTGATACCCATGGAACTAGGAAGCTTTGATGTAATAATCGGTATGAATTGGTTAGTCAAAACGAAATCTCACATTCTTTGTGATCTTAACGCAATCCGAATTCCTATCGAGAATGGTGAACCTTTGATCGTCTATGGCGATAAGAGTTGCACCGGACTCAACCTCGTTTCGTGTGTTAAAGTTAGAAAACTACTCCGTAAGGGTTGTTTTGCGATCCTTGCTCACGTTAAGAAAGTCGAGCCCGATGAGAAGCACATCGATGATGTGCCAATTGTTAGTGACTATTCCGATGTATTTCCCGACGAATTGCCGGGTCTTCCGCCTCATCGACCGGTTGAATTCCAAATCGATCTTATTCCGGGAGCCGCACCCGTAGCACGTGCACCGTATAGACTTGCTCCATCCGAAATGCAAGAATTGCAAAGTCAAATCCAAGAACTACTTGATCGTGGTTTTATCCAACCTAGCCATTCACCTTGGGGCGCTCCGATTTTGTTTGTTAAAAAGAAAGACGGATCCCTACGAATGTGCATTGATTATCGTGAACTAAATAAATTGACGGTTAAGAACCGATATCCTCTTCCTCGCATCGATGACCTCTTTGATCAACTACAAGGGTCTTGTGTATATTCGAAAATCGATCTCCGCTCGGGTTATCATCAATTGAGGGTTAAAGGGGAAGATGTCTCCAAAACCGCTTTCCGAACTCGTTATGGTAGTTATGAATTCCTTGTCATGCCATTTGGTCTCACTAACGCACCGGCGGTGTTCATGGATCTTATGAACCGCGTGTGCAAACCGTATCTCGATAAATTCGTTATTGTGTTCATCGATGACATATTGATCTATTCTAAAAATGAAGAAGAGCACGAACAACATCTCCGACTTGTGCTTGAACTTTTAAGACAAGAACAACTCTATGCCAAATTCTCCAAGTGTGAATTTTGGTTAAAGGAAGTTCAATTTCTTGGTCATGTTGTAAGTGACCAAGGTATTAAAGTCGATCCAACGAAAATCGAAGCCATTAGCAAATGGGAGACTCCTACTACTCCTACTCACATTCGTCAATTTTTGGGTCTCGCCGGGTACTATCGTAGATTCATCGAAAATTTCTCTTTGGTTGCACGTCCTCTAACCGCATTGACTCACAAGGGAAAGAAATTCATTTGGGCGACCGAACATGAATCCGCATTCCAAATCTTGAAAACGAAGCTAACCACCGCTCCTATCTTGTCACTTCCCGAAGGCAATGATGACTTTGTTGTATATTGCGATGCCTCAAAACATGGTTTTGGGTGTGTATTGATGCAACGAACGAAAGTCATTGCTTATACTTCTCGACAACTCAAAATTCATGAACGAAATTACACGACGCATGATCTCGAACTCGGAGCCGTTGTCTTTGCACTTAAAATGTGGAGACACTATCTTTATGGAACCAAGAGTACTATCTTTACCGACCACAAAAGTCTTCAACACATTTTCGATCAAAAGCAACTAAACATGAGACAACGAAGGTGGATTGAAACCTTAAACGATTACGATTGCGAGCTTCGTTACCATCCCGGGAAGGCAAATGTAGTAGCCGATGCCTTAAGTCGAAAAGAAAGAGCGGTGCCTCTCCGTGTCCGAGCTTTAAACATCACCATCCACACAAACCTTAATAGCCAAATTCGGGTAGCCCAAGATGAGGCTCTCAAGGATGAAAACATCTCTCTCGAACACTTGAACGTCCTCACCTCTCGATTCGAAGTTAAAGAAACCGGACTCCGATATTTCGCCGGAAGAATTTGGGTGCCTAGTTATGGGGATCTACGAAGCCTTATTTTAGATGAAGCCCATAAGTCACGATACTCGATTCACCCCGGTGCCAATAAGATGTACCACGATCTTAAACAACTATATTGGTGGCCGAACATCAAAAGGGACGTAGCTACTTATGTTTCCAAGTGTTTGACATGTTCCAAGGTCAAAGCCGAACACCAAAGACCGTCCGGACTACTTCGACAACCCGAGATCCCGCAATGGAAGTGGGAAAGGATAACGATGGATTTTATCACCAAGCTACCAAAAACGACGGGCGGTTATGATACCATTTGGGTTATTGTTGACCGTCTCACCAAATCCGCACACTTCCTTGCCATGAAAGAAACGGACAAAATGGAGAAACTTGCACAACTTTACATTAAGGAGATCGTAGCCCGACACGGTGTACCTTTATCGATTATCTCCGACCGAGATGACCGTTTCGTTTCTAGATTTTGGCGTACATTGCAAGAAGCGTTGGGAACGCGTTTAGACATGAGCACCGCATATCATCCTCAAACCGATGGACAAAGCGAACGCACAATTCAAACCTTAGAGGACATGTTACGAGCTTGCGTGGTTGATTTCGGAAAAGCTTGGGACAAGCACTTACCTCTCGCCGAGTTCTCTTACAACAATAGTTATCACGCGAGTATTAAAGCCGCACCTTTTGAAGCGCTATATGGCCGCAAATGTCGTTCACCTCTTTGTTGGGCCGAGGTAGGCGACGTGCAAATCACCGGACCCGAACTCATTCACGAAACCACCGAGAAAATCGTTCAAATCCGAGATAGGCTTAGGACGGCCCGGAGTCGTCAAAAGTGCTATACCGACAAAAGACGCAACGACCTTGAATTTCAAGTCGGTGACCGCGTCATGTTAAAAGTCGCACCTTGGAAGGGTGTAATCCGTTTTGGGAAACGCGGGAAGCTAAATCCGCGGTATATTGGTCCTTTCGAAATCTTGGAGCGTATTGGAACCGTTGCTTATCGTTTAGATCTTCCGCCTCAATTGAGCTCCGTTCATCCTACTTTCCATGTATCCAACTTGAAAAAGTGTCTTGCCGAACCCGATATCGTCATCCCTCTCGAAGAACTTACTATTGATGACAAACTTCATTTCGTGGAGGAACCGGTTGAAATTGTGGACACCTCCGTCAAGACATTGAAACAAAGCCGAATCCCGATTGTTAAAGTCCGTTGGAACGCCAAAAGGGGACCCGAGTTTACTTGGGAGAGACAAGATCAAATGCGAAGGAAGTATCCTCATCTATTTGTGAATTCAGAAACGCAAGATCTCGAGAAAGAAACAACGACTACTACGCCTACTTAAATTTCGGGACGAAATTTCTTTTAAGGAGTAGGTAATGTAACATCCCGCCTTTTTCCATTTACTTTTCCGTTTAACTATTTAAGTTCCGTTATATGTTTATAACACATCTCGTTAATACGCGTTTGAATTATCTCGTTTAGGTAATTCCCGTACCCGTTTCCTAAGTTGAGGGACTAAAGTTGCCAAATGGAGAAAGAGATGACTAGGTCAACTAGTCAACTCTTTCCTCTCCATTCATTTTATCACCTCCCAAATAATACTTCACCTTTTTCTCTCAAAACCCTCAAACCTTCAATCATCATCCAAATTCGTTCAAGAAGGATTCGATCAAAACAAATTGCATATTTGAACTCCTCGTGATCTCCTCTTCGTTTCCATACCGATTTCATCAATTTTGGGTAACTTTCTAAAATCACTAATTCTTGTGTTCTTGAGATTTTTAAGTTATAAGGTTGTTAATTAGTGTCTATGGCTCGAGTCTAGTTTGTTTATGTGATTTGTATGCTCGTTTTTGATATTTTGATGTAACTAGTTCATATTGAAAGATGACATGCTTAATCTTGAAATTTGAGTGTTCATATGTTGTTTGATGCTAAGAGATCATGTTTTAATTGTGTTTCTAGTGTTACTAGCTTCATTATGATGTATAGTTTGATTAATGAAACCTCCTAAACTTGATTATGAAATTTGGTGAATTTAGATTAAGGTTTCATGAACTTAAAATGGACTTTTAATGATTTGAATGACATGGAATGTTAGTTGTAAGTGTTAGGTTGTGTTGTATGCTTAATTACCTTCAAAACGGCATATCATATGTATAAATTGGATTCCCGAAACTTAAATTAAAATTGATAAACTTGAAACTTGAAAATAAACCTCTATTGATCGCTTGACGGGATTTCGGTTATAGTATATGATGTTTTTGCTTGATGAAAAGTGCTTAGTTGCGTTCCTTGTCGAAAGAGCTTTCCGATGATATAAAATACATGTTCTAATTGTTTGCGGTTTGTAAAATGTGTTGGTTTGTGTTTTGGTTCGTGCAATTGAGAAATTCAGCAAACAGGGCCTGGAAGGCATTTGGGACGCCGTCCAGAAACTCAAGACGCCGTCCCACTCTTCAATTTGGGACGCCGTCTATCCAATTAGGACGCCGTCCCACTCTTCAATTTGGGACGCCGTCTAGCTATTTGGGACGCCGTCCCATTGTGCTAAAACTGGCTGTTCACTTGGTCATTTGACATGAAAATGTTTGCTGTGCTACGGACCTCCGATTAACATGAAACTTGGCCAACATGCTCATATATGATTATATAACTTAGAAAAATTGTCGGATATCCAACCCGACCCAGTTGACTTTTCCGTTGACTTTGACCCGACCAAGTTGACTTTTAATCAAACTTAACCAAATAATTGTGCAATCGTTCTAACATGTTTTTATACTTGTACCTTGCATGAAACATGACAACTTGACTCACGTGCTACATTATTGAGTCGTAACGAGCCATAGGACTAATTGAACATCTTTGACCTATCGTGTTTACCGTTATTGATACGACCTATTTGTTTAGGTCAAGACTAGCATTGTTCCTTGCACACGTTTACTTGTCGAAGTACTTTACTACTCGTGCACTCAAGGTGAGATCATAGTCCCACTTTTACTCTTTTTGGAACTTACATTTGGGATGAGAAAACATAAACATTTCTTTTACTAAGTGAACACAAGTACAGGAAAACAAACATTCTACATACGAGTTTAGAACAAAATCCTCAATTCGATTATCATTAGTTACACTTGCCGGGTGTAAGCGAGAACTTATGTTGTATGGATCCATATGGGTTTGACAAACCCTCATTCAAACGGTTCGCTACCGTTTACGAATGAAATATATTTTCGAGAAACAGTGTATGTTCTAGCACTAAGTGATGGGGTTCAATGGAAGGAAATGTTAAGCATTGATAATTGGGTGCTCGTGAAACAAACTTTTGGAATGTATTACTATTACTTCATTGATGCAAATCTTGTGGTTCACTTGTACTTACTTACTTAAACCTATGATTTCACCAACGTTTTCGTTGACAGATTTCTATGTTTTTCTCAGGTCCTTGAACGATACATGATACATGCTTCCGCTCATTATTTGATACTTGCATTGGATGTCGAGTATACGTGCATTTCATGGAGCGTCTTTTGACTTTACTTTAAACCGTGTCGCCTAGATTTCATTCGTATTATAACGTTGTAACTTAACTATTGGATGAACAATTCTTGTAAACTTTGAAACAATCTTTATTTTGAAATGAAGGCGACATATCTTTTGGTCAAACGTTGTTTTAAAGACTTATGACCACGTAACGGGACCTAAGTAGACGACGCCGTCAATGACGATTTGGTCGGGTCGCTACATTGCATATCTTCCCTAATAGCTTGGTAACTAATATTTACATGTTGTAAGAACATGTAAGCGCGAATCCTATTGATAGATCTATCGGGTTTGACAACCCCAACCGGGCTAGTCGCTCTAGTATCATAAACGGTTGCATAGTACTTCATTTTTACTACACTTGGTACAATGTAGGGAGATTTCATAATAAAGGGAATATGCCACATTAATGGTTAAGTATGGTTACCGAAGCGCTCAACAACTTATAGAATACTTTTATACACTTGCGAGTGTACATATATTTATAACTATGAAATCTTATGGTCTATATTTATATCGATGATAAACCTATATATCTCACCAACCTTTGTGTTGACTGTTTACGCATGTTTATTCTCAGGTCTTTAAGAAAGTCTTCCGCTGTTGCATCATCTGAGCAAGCTGTGCATGGAGTCTCATGCTTTGGTTTAAATAAAGTGTTGCATTCAATAAAACCTTTGTCATGTATTATATTCGACTGTTATGTCACATGTGTAGTATTTGGAAACCGATGTATTTTGGGGAATATTTCTTAAATAATCGTCCACTTGTTTAAAACATGCATTATGTATAATAATGGTGTTTTTTTTAGAAACGAATGCAATATTTTCTAAAACGTATCATATAGAGGTCAAATACCTCGCTATGGGACCAATGAATAACGTACCGCGCTTATAGTAATATGAACGGGTCGTTTTAACGTGTTTTGTTCCAATTGTTTATTTTATTTAATATATTATATTATAATATTTATGTTATTATATATATATATATATATATATATATATATATATATATATATATATATATATATATATATATATATATATATATATATATATATATATATATATATATATATATATTGTAACGACCCGTCAAAATCGCTATTGACGCGGCACGTTAATCATTGATTCCACAGTGAGGTTTTGACCTCTATATGATACGTTTTGATAAAATATTGTATTCATTAAAATAAGTGACTTTCTAAACATAGAAAGTTATAAACATGTGGGCGAGTGCTTAGGTATAAGCAAAACTCCGAAATACATAAGTCTTTAATTTACAGGTTGACATCACAGTCCAGTTATTTATTACACAACGCAGTTTTATTTTGAATGCAATAAACTTTGTACAAAGCATGAGAGACTCCATGCAGGCAACAAGCACATCACAGCGGAAGCATTCTAAGGACCTGAGAATAAAACATGCTAAAAAGTCAACACGAATGTTGGTGAGTTATAGGTTTAATTGCTCGAGTCATAAACATGTATAAAGATAGACCACAAGATTTCATCAAAAGTTTATCAATAGATTCTACGTAACAGAGCACCCTGGTAACTAAAATTAACGCTATAGTGATAATTACCCCATTCGTTTTAATACACGCAAACCAACGTGTCTTAAACTCAAATAACATACGTCCGTTAAAAGGCTAGCGCTCTAGCTCGGACGGGGATGTCAAGCCCTATGGATCCATATACAATTATTCGCGCCCACCAGTCCATATCCTATGTACTGGCAGCTACTAGTTACCAAAGCTAAGGGATTTTCGGTTTAACTCAGTGTAGAATTTTGTATGTACTTGTGTCTTATTGCGTTTAAAATAAATTGCATGTATTCTCAGCCCAAAAATATTTAAAGTATTTAAAAAGGGAGACTATAACTCACAGTTCAATATTGCGATTCAATATTGTAGGCAAATTGCGTAGACGTAATGATGGTAGACGACTGTATGGTTGGTCTTGGATTCAAGAACAATACCCCGAACAATACCCAAAATTTCCTTATTTTAAAACGGTTTGAAACCCGAATTAAAAATACCCTCGAATATACTTTATTATTATTAAACTTAAAATTAAAATTATAATTATAATTATAATTATAAAATAACGTACATATATATTTATGAAATATTTCGTCGAGCAAAACTGACCTTTTATAGTACTTTTCGATTTACTGTAGCTCATGCGATCGCATGAGTTTTCAGTGTTTTTGCCATGCGATCGCATGGCCGCCTTTTCTGTTTTTGTTTGCTAGTTCGTCGACATCAAATAGTGTTTACTGTAGCAAATAGTGTTTTACTGTAGCAAATAGTGTTTCACTGTAGCAAATAGTTTTACTGTAGCAAATCACTGTAGCAAACTCGTTTTCACTGTAGCACTGTAGCAAAATACGGTTTCACTGTAGCAAATAGTGTTTTACTGTAGCAAATTGTGTTTTACTGTAGCAAAGTAATTTTTACTGTAGGAAAGTCATTTTTTTACTTGTACATATATATATGCATACATATAATTGTTCATGAATCTTCGAGAGTAGTCAAAGGTAATTGTATATATGTAACAGTTCTAAAATTTTGAGACTCAATCTAACAGACTTTGTTTAACGTGTCAAAATAATAAATCGTATAGAGAATTGGTTTAAATAAGTTGAAATTTTCCGGGTCATCACATATATATATATATATATATATATATATATATATATATATATATATATATATATATATATATATATATATATATATATATATATATATATATATATATATATATATATATATATATATATAACAAGATATGAATAAATTTGAGTGATTGCAACCAGTTTTGGCTCCTTTAGATGTAAAAGGTCACGGGTTATAATCATACAAAAGAAATTGAATCACTCTGTTACATATCACGTATATGATGAAGTGCGAGGTGTATATAAAATAGTTATTATTTTACTAGGAAAAACTATTAAATACGATACAATTTTACACAAGATATTTATTTATTTATAGAATGGATATACTTAAACCTTGCTACAACACTTATAGGCAGTGTACCTAATCGTACAGTAGTGTAGTTTTTAGTAAGTCCGGTTCGTTCCACAGGGAAATCTTTAAACAAAGCTCAACGCTATATTAGTTTACTTTTATAAAAATACAAATATATATATAAGTAATATTATTATTATAAAGGGGGGTTTTTACCGTTTAATGACCGGTTTGTCGATTTTAAAACTTTAGTCGCAGTTAAAACCTAATGTAAAATATTAAATAAATACAAGACTTTAAATTAAAGCGTAAAGTAAATAACGATAATGAAATTGCGAATAATAAAAATGCGATAAAATTAAATTGCGATAATTAAAAAGTACGATAATTAAAAGTGCGATAAAATAAAATAAATAAAAGTGCGATAATTAGAAGTGCAATTAAATATAAAATAAAGGAAATTAAATATGAAATAAAAGAATTATGCTTATTTAAACTTCCGTAATCATGATGTTTGACGTGTTGATTTTAGTTTTATGCCCATGGGTTAATTGTCCTTTGTCCTGGATTATTCAATATGTCCGTCTGGTTTTTGTCCATAACAGTCCATCAGTCATAAATATAAATTGCAAGTGTCCTTGTCAAATTATTATTATACCCGAAGATAAATATTCCAACTAATTGGGGATTCGAATTGTAACAAGGTTTTAATACTTTGTTTAATGAATACACCAGGTTATCGACTGCGTGTAAACCAAGGTTTTACTACTTTGTTAACAATTACACCAATTACCCTTGAATGTAATTTCACCCCTGTTTTAATTATTCTAGTGGCTATTAATCCATTCCCGTGTCCGGTTAAATGAACGATTACTCGTACATATAAATACCCCGCCCATCGTGTCCGATCGAGTGTATATGGTAATTTATAGGGACGCCCAATTGTAAATCTTTATATTAACATTAACAAACTTTCATTTAGTTAAACAAATATAAAGCCCATTAATAACCCATAGTCTAGTTTCCACAAGTGTCGTTCTTTTGTCCAAACCCCAATTATGGTACAAAGCCCAATTACCCAATTTTAATAATTAGCCTAACATCATGATTACTTCGTTTTAAACAAGCATAATAATAACTTAGCTACGAGACATTAATATAAAAAGGTTGAACATAACTTACAATGATTAAAAATAGCGTAGCGTTACACGGGCAGAATTTCGACTTACACCCTTACAACATTCGCTAACATACCCTTATTATTAGAATTATAATTAAAATTAAAATATAAATTATAAATATAAATATATATTACTTCGTATGAATGAGAAGAAAAAATGATGATGATTTTGATCAGAATTCGGGTTGATTTATAGCCAGACTTGATTTTTGGGGCTCCGCGACTCGCGGCCAAATACCCTTAAAACTCCGCGAGTCGCGGAGAGGTATTTACAGTTTACACCCTTGGAGTTTCCTGCTGCCGACGGTTTTAAATATATATATATAATATATATATAATTAATATAATTAATTATATATTATATTATATTTATATATATAGTTAACTTGTAATTTTTAGTCCGTTGCGTCGAGCGTTAAGAATTGACTCTGGTCCCGGTTCCGGATTTTCGAACGTCCTCGCGTACAATTTAATATCTTGTACTTTGCGTTTTGAATCTTGTACTCTTGTGATTTTGAGACGTTTCTTATCAATAATTGGAACCTTTTTGATTGTCTTTTGTTCTTTTGAGCTTTTTGGTCGTTTGCGTCTTCAAATCGTCGAATCTGTCTTTTGTCTTCACCTTTTATTATTTAAACGAATATCACTTGTAAATAGAACAATTGCAACTAAAAGCTTGTCTTTCTTGAGGAATAATGCTATGAAATATATGTTCGTTTTTAGCATTATCAAATATTCCCACACTTGAGCGTTGCTTGTCCTCAAGCAATATTGTCTTGAAATACTAGAATCACTTCTTTATTCTTCACACTTTGTACATCAGTGATTTCTATACGGTGGTATAAACAATGGTAGTAACGATATGGTTTACAGTCCCACATGACTATAAAAATTTAGATCCATTAAGGAAATTAGATCTTTATGAAAACATTTGATCTTTTGAAAATTAAATCTAGTTTTTTTTTTTTTACCCTAGATAAGTTTTCCGGAATAACCCTTTACCGGTGTTTGCAAAATATTTTTGTGGGTTTGGTGGGTTTCAGATTTGAAAATTTTAGCTCAAAACTTGCGGTTTTGTGTCACCCACTTGCTAACCTTGTATTAGGAAAGCAACACGTCCAGTTTACTTGTTCCGTATATTACCTTTCGGCAAACTACCGTCCGGTTGTAAAGGAAAGCGTTGAACAAGCAACTGTTTAAGGCAATGTCCCGTGACATGCTTTTGATTATGGTCTATAACGTGTCGGACGCAATTACTATCCTTGGTAGGAGCAATAGTAAAGCTCACCCTTATAATTTGTCGGTCTGGCACAAGGTCCTGTCTTTGACCATGTTATGCAACCACCGTTCTTACGGTTGACACCCGATTTAGTTCAGGTGACCTAATGAATTCCAGGTGAATTCCTAGGATTTTACGTTCAATGGTAATGAACGCATTGAAAATAGGGTTTTCAGAAAACAAATCGGTTTATAATTTTGATCAAAATATTTTCTCGTTCAAGCTCGAGTTTAGATATCATTGAATTCCATGAGTTTGTAATTCTCAATCTTTAAGGTCAATCTCTAGGATTGAGTAATATCAGTCTTAAAAGCTGATTTTTAATCTTTAAGGAGATTATCCTTTCTGGGGATCTGATTCATTAGTCTTATCCAGCTAATTTGCACGGTGCCTCCCCATTGTACGAGATAAATCCTTCTCATGGTTAGGATAAATCTGACCACTTGGCGACCCTGTTTAATGCTGAGGTCCGTGGATTTCCTGCTGATTTTAGTGATGACTTTTCTATATTTTTCGTCAACCTACAGCTGGTCTGAACGACAACTTCATGACCTAAATCAAGAAGCGCGTGTCTTTTTCGGAAGACTTTACTTCCTTTTAATGATGGAATTGATTCATCGTGTAGATCCATCTCTTCTTTTCTTTCATCGGGTAAAACAGTTTAGTTTAGTTCAAAGCAAAAGTATTTTTAGTTATTTGTTACAGATATATGTGACATATGTTTAAAATAACTTGGTAAATTTTCCCACACTTGGCTTTTTATTTTTCTTTTTATCGTCCTCTATTCCATTTTAAATGAATTTTAACATTTTAGTTTGTTTCTCAATTTATGTCCTTTCCGAGGTAACAATAATTTCGGTGTTAAAACCTAGTTTTATCGTTCATAAATATGTATAAACATGATTTGAATTTATTTAATTGAAAATTTTTACTAGAATTGGGTAGTCAGTATATAAGACTAGGGCTGTTCTTTTTTTATCAGAGAGCACTAGATTCTAATACAACTACTGCTTTACTAGTATTTTTAATGGTAACCAAGTGTATAAAGTAAAAAATTTTAAAATCCGAAAGAATTTAATCCCTTCCCACACTTAAGATCTTGCAATGCCCTCATTTGCAAAAAATCAGTAACAATTTAAATTATTGAGGGTGATTTGTGTGAAAATGATTAAATTTTTACCAAAGTTTCCAAATATATTGGCGTTTGTTTGCTGAATGATAAATGGTGCACGTCATTTGTTCATTCCGTCTTGTTGTTATTTCACATATATTTTGCATCATTGTCGTCAAAATTACTTGCTTTTGCTGAACTTAATGCCAGTCTTTGAAAATGCGTTGTTTTACCCTGTTGTATACATAAGATAAACTGCAAACATATATACATATTTTTGAAGTTTGGTTTATTACCCCACATTCAAAAATTATTAAAATCTAAGAATAAAAGTTAGATAATTATAAAAATGATTACAATATTAATAAAAGTATTAAACATATCAATAATTACAAATTACAAAATAATAAAACAAAATAAGTAAACTAAGGATGATATTGGTACCAATAGGGGTTCCACGCATAACCATAAGTGCTATAGAATGCTTCGGCAGGGTCATACGTAGGATATGGTGGCTGCATCTCTATCGACCAAGGAGGGAAGACGGGTTTCGGAGTAGGAATATAGTTTCTACCTATATGTTGGCAATGCGCTATGATCTGGTTCTGATGAACTTGCCAATCTTCAAATGCTCTCTGTCTAGCATTTTCGTATTCCTGAGAAGCTATAAACCTATGCATTTCTTGCATCTCATTCCCCCCTCCTACATTACCTTGTTCCTGGTTTCTCTCTACCTGTGGATGTCTACCATTGTATCGTACTGCGGCGTTATTTCGCCGCTTCAACACTTTCGCACCATGGTATACATTTAAACCTATAGTGTCGCGGGGTTCCGGCTCTTCTACTAATAATCCCCCCCGACTTATATCCACACCGAGATATTCACCAATCAAAGTAATAAAAATACCACCTCCTATTATGCTATGTGGACGCATCCCTCGAACCATAGCTGATAAATAATAACCCACACAATATGGTATACTTACAGCGCTGTGTGGGTCTCGAATACACATATGGTAAAACAAATCTTGTTCATTTACCTTTTCTTTGTTTTTACCCCTTTGTGTAATCGAATTAGCTAAAAACCTATGTATTACTCTTAATTCGGCTCTATCTATATCCAAATAAGAGTAGTTTCCCCCTTTGAAACGGTGGTGGCTTGTCATTTGACTCCACACACCGTGTGTATCAAAATTCTCATCTATTTTCCTACCGTTTAGTATCAATCCTCTACAATCGGCAGACGCTAATTCCTCAGGCGTATATATACGTAAAGCCTGAGCCATGTCCAGTAAAGACATGTGGCGCATCGAACCGCCTAACAAAAATCTAATAAAAGAACGATCGGTTAAACTAGCTACCCGATCATTCAACTCTATACTACATAACAGCTCTTCACACCATACTTTATATACAGGTCTGCGTATGGTGAATAAACATATCCAATCATTAAAAGAAGAATTACCATACCTCTGTACCAGTAATTCCCTAATTGGCCCAGCCAATTCTACAGCTTCCAAGGGTCCCCATTCTATGACCCTTGGTACCTCAACAACCTTAGAGTGAAGAGTATGCAAACCCCGTTGATATTTTGGATAATCTATCCAAAGTCTGTCAAATCTCAGGTTCGGGTGCAACTGTTCCAAGTGCATATCTGAAAAGGTCATGACTGGATGAGGTACATCCTGCTTGTAGTAGTTATCTACCTCCTGTTGTTCCAAGTTCTCAGCAGGAGCATGGCGGGCTTGGGATGAAGATTCACCCCTTTCATTCTGCAAAACACATCAAACACAAATTTTGTGCATCCAAATATGCATTAGTGTCAGCAAAATCATCAAAATAATTACAATGACATTATCAATTTATATCAAACTTAAGCTCATTTTCACATTTTTATCAAATCTACACTTTTTCAAATAAGCATATACGAAAATTTTCGCCAAGTTCATAAGCATTCAACTCAAATAACATGTCAAAATAATCATTACTAGCAAATAAACAAGTCTCAAATGGCATTATCTTTCAAAAATCAAGTTCATGAATTTTGGACTTGAAAAAGTCCACTTTAATTCTCAAAATCATGTTTAGGCTCAAAGTTTGGATCTTTTAACTACCTAGACATGTTACACTACTCAATTTAGCAATAATTCATGACAAAAATCGGCCATAACCTGTTTATATCAAAAAGCCCCAAATTGCTCAAGAACACAAACCCTAGATTATTCAAAATTTGAAGTTTAAGGCTTCTAATCATGTTAAACAGCATCAATCTAGGTTATACAAGTATAATACATAAACAATTTAAGTCTAATTACACTAAAAAGCATCAAAATCAAATTGGGGAAAAATAGCTCAAGAACACTAAAATTCGAATTAAATGGTGTTTAGGTGTAGAAATTTACCGTTTTTCTTGAGTAGTTCTTAGATATCATCCTTCTCAACATGATTTTAGCAAAAAATTTGGTGATTAACGGTTAAAAATTGAGATTTTTGGGGGTGATTTTCGGGTTTTTTCGAGGTGTTTTCGCAGTATTTTTGCTGTGTTTTTGTTTGTGGGAGTGAACTGATCGTGCAGCTAGTTTTATTTTTTTTTCTGTAATTTTGTCCCTCCGCGAGTCGCGGAGGTTTTCACTTAAAACTCCGCGAGTCGCGGAGTTACTTTTTTTTTTTTTTTTTTTTTTTTTTTTTTTTTTTATAATCTTTAACTTATAAAACAATTAAGAAATTAATTTTAAAATTTTGTTTCCCTTGTTATTTAGGACGAGGTCGTTTCGGATCGATGTCCTAGTCCGTCCCTCGACAAAATTTTAAAATTTGTCTTTTTGTAGCGATTGTTTTAAAAGCTAAGATTTTTGGGTTTTTTAATGTTTTTGGCATACTTTAAATCAATAAGATTAAAAATAATGATAATAAAAGTTCTCGTCCCTCCCTCGGGTAAAGCAATTTCGGTTCAAAGACCTAGTCTTCAACTTACGACGAATTTTAAAAATCATATTCTTAACTTAATGAGATAAAGTAAATTTTTGTTTTTAAATTCACACAACTTAAATATAAAATTCAAAATTAAAATTAAAAATTCACACCAAACTCAAAATTTAAAATGCATAAAATTAAAATTTCATATTTTAAAAATTAAAAATTCACACCAAACTTAATTTAAAAATGCATAAAATTAAAATTTCATATTTTAAAAATTAAAAATTCACACCAAACTTAATTTAAAAATTCATAAATTCATACCAAACTTATATTAATTTTTTCAAATATTTACAATTTTAAAAATATTGTTTTTACAAAGTTTACAATATTAATTTAAGATTTAAATATTAAGATTAAAAATATGGTAAAAAAAAAATCTTTTTGTCTTTTTATCCCACTTTAATCAATCAAATATTATCAAAAATATGCGCCCCTCTTTTCGGTAAAGTAATTTCGGTTCCAAGACCTAATTTAACTCATGACGAATTTTTGAAATATTTTGGGTTGATTGATTAAGGATATTTATACCTTAAGAATAAACGTTAAATTTCGCAGTGATGTAATAAATTTTTGAATGATATCAATAATTTCGGTCGCCAAACCTAATTTTATTTAATACCAATTTAATACTTTTTAGCGAACAAATTAGCGTTTATTATCAAAAGGTTAAAAATAAAAATAAAAATAAAAACTATACAGACATACCTGTGAAATAGATTTCTTAGTTATATGATCTATTATATTCATAAGATAGTCGGTTTAATTGGTCTTCCATGGCTGCATAGGCGTAACCTCGAGCATTCATTGTCTTTTCTTCTAAACATATGAACGGTCCGTCTCTGCATAAAGTAACAAATTCAGTATTTGAATAGGTTTGATTATTTGAACATTTACCTCCATGTGACCATTTTCCGCATTTGTGACATTTTTCTAGGTGTCGTGCTCTTCTTTTCGCTGCGGATTTTGATTTTCCTTTACCAAATTGTAACTTATTATCTTCGCATCTGGATCCTTTTCTAACTCCGTCCATTCTTTCTCTGATTACTGATACTATTTCACTCGGGAGTATGTCATTATTACGTTTAGTGATCAAAGCGTGTAGCATTAGACCATGGTTTAGTTCACAGGCAGTCTTCATTTCGTAAAAACCTAAAAAAAATAAAAATTCAGAATGGGGGGAGAAGACTAGTTCTTTAGGGTCTGCTAGGGAAAGACCATACGTGTTCCATTTTCGAGAACTACACGAAAACAGACAATCTAACTCTAACAGAAATACATATTATCTTTTAAAGACTTGATTCTCCCCACACTTAGTTAGCTGTGGTGTCGAAATTGTGATTAACTTCGTTGTCGACTTCCATCGGACCATGTATGTAATGTTTAACTCTGTGACCATTAACTTTAAATTCAATCCCATTTGAATTTATTAATTCTATCGTTCCGTATGGGAAAACTCTTTTGACTATGAATGGTCCAGACCATCTTGATTTCAATTTTCCAGGAAATAGCTTGAATCGTGAATTGAAAAGAAGAACTCTGTCTCCTTCTTTAAATTCTTTTGAATTTCTGATTCTTTTATCATGCCATTTCTTCGTTCTTTCTTTATAGATTAACGAATTATCGTATGCTTCATGTCTTAATTCTTCTAATTCGTTTAGTTGACTTAATCGTAGACGTCCGGCTTCATGTAAATCAAGATTACATGTCTTCAAAGCCCAAAATGCTTTGTGTTCAATTTCTACTGGAAGATGACATGCTTTTCCATAAACAAGTCTAAAAGGTGTGGTTCCAATTGGAGTTTTGTAGGCTGTTCTAAAAGCCCAGAGTGCATCCTCCAATTTAATGGACCATTCCTTCGGATTTGATCCTACGGTTTTCTCTAGAATACGTTTTAAAGCTCGGTTGGTATTTTCAACTTGTCCACTTGTTTGTGGATGATATGCAGTGGAGATTTTATGAGTTACTCCATATCTTTTAAGAACTTTCTTAAGTTGATTATTACAGAAATGAGTACCCCGATCACTTATTAAAGCTTTCGGTGTTCCAAACCTTGCAAAAAGACGTTTTAAAAAGTTGACTACAACTCGTGCATCGTTAGTTGGGAGAGCTTGTGCTTCCGCCCATTTAGATACATAATCAATGGCTACGAGTATATATAGATTATTATGAGATTTTGGAAATGGACCCATAAAGTCAATACCCCAAATGTCAAATACTTCACATACTTGGATGACATTTTGTGGCATTTCATCACGTTGACTTATTCTTCCGGCCCTTTGACATGCATCACAGGATTTGCAAAGAAGGTGTGCGTCTTTGTAAATTGTAGGCCAATAGAATCCAGCTTCATAAACTTTTCTTGCTGTTAGTTGAGGCCCATAATGCCCTCCTGTTGGTCCTGTGTGACAATGGTTTAAAATTTTACTAGCTTCATCTCCAAATACACATCGGCGTATTATTCCATCGGGACAACTTTTAAACAGATGTGGATCTTCCCAGAAATAGTGTTTTATATCACTGAAGAATTTCTTTCGTCTTTGGTACGATAATCCTTTTTCAAGGAATCCACAAACTAAGTAGTTTGCATAATCTGCAAACCATGGGATTTCTTTATAATCTATCTTCAATAGATATTCATCAGGAAAGTTGTCTTGTATGGCTGATTCATTCAGAACTTCTAATTCGGGATTTTCAAGACGAGAAAGATGATCAGCGGCGAGATTTTCTGCTCCTTTTTTATCTCGGATTTCAATATCAAACTCTTGTAAGAGTAAGATCCAACGGATTAATCTTGGTTTAGCATCTTGTTTTGAAAATAGGTATCTAAGAGCAGAATGGTCGGTATAGACCACCGTTTTTGCTAGAACGAGATATGATCGAAATTTGTCAAAAGCAAAGACAATAGCAAGGAGTTCTTTTTCAGTAGTTGTATAGTTCGTTTGTGCTCCTTGTAATGTCTTACTAGCATAATATATAGGTTGAAATCGTTTTTCAATCCTTTGTCCTAAAACGGCTCCCATTGCAAAATCACTTGCATCGCACATTAGTTCAAATGGTAGATTCCAATTTGGTGTTATCATGATCGGTGCATTAGTGAGTTTTTCTTTAAGAATATTAAAAGATTTGATACATTCATCTGAAAAGATGAATGGCGCATCCTTTTCTAGGAGTTTATTCATAGGAGTGGCAATTTTAGAAAAATCTTTTATGAAACGTCGGTAAAAACCGGCATGCCCTAGAAAACTCCTAACTCCTCTAACATTTGTGGGATGTGGAAGTTTAGCAATTACATCTACTTTAGCTCTATCCACTTCAATTCCTTCTTTTGAAATTTTATGTCCAAGAACGATGCCTTCTTTAACCATGAAATGGCATTTCTCCCAATTAAGTACTAGATTTGATTTTTCGCATCTAATTAGCATTCGTTCCAGATTAACTAGACATGATTTAAATGTATCACCGAAGACTGAAAAGTCATCCATGAATACTTCCATGCATTCTTCTATCATGTCGTGAAAAATCGCCATCATACACCTTTGAAAGGTTGCAGGGGCGTTACAAAGTCCAAATGGCATGCGTTTGTAAGCAAAAGTACCATAAGGGCACGTGAATGTGGTTTTCTCTTGGTCCTCGGGTGCTATTGGAATTTGAAAATATCCGGAAAATCCATCTAGAAAACAATAGTAACTATTTCCGGCTAATCTTTCCAACATTTGATCTATGAAAGGTAAGGGAAAGTGATCTTTTCTGGTGGCGTCATTTAATTTTCTATAATCAATACACACACGCCATCCTGTTACAGTCCTAGTAGGAATAAGCTCATTTTTCTCATTTGTAATGACAGTCATACCACCCTTCTTAGGTACGCATTGAACTGGGCTTACCCATGGACTATCAGAAATTGGATATATCAAACCTGCATCTAGCAGTTTAATAATCTCTTTCTTAACTACATCTTGCATATTAGGATTTAGTCTTCGTTGGCGTTGCACATATGTTTTATGACCTTCTTCCATAAGGATTTTATGTGTGCAATACGAAGGACTTATTCCTTTAATATCATGAATCTTCCATGCAATGGCTGGTTTATGAGCTTTCAACACAGAAATGAGTTGTGATTTCTCATTTTCAGTAAGAGAAGACGATATTATTACAGGTAATTCAGATTCACCATGTAAATAAGCGTATTCCAAATGGTTTGGAAGTGGCTTTAATTCTAATTTCGGAGGTTCTTCTATCGATGATTTATATCGATATCTGTCTTCTTCTTTTAGCATTTGAATTTCTTCTGTTGTTGGTTCATATCCATTAGCTATAAGTGTAGCTAACATTTCAGCTTCATCAATTGGTTCATTACTTTCTCCTAAAGAACATTCTCCTGTTCCTTGTAATTCTGGAAATTCTTCTAATAATTCTGCATGTGCATCTATAGTTTGAATATAATAACATGTATCATCTGCAGATTGTGGTTGTTGCATTGCTCTATCAACTGAAAAGGTAACACTCTCATCCTCTATACTTAGGGTCAGTTTCTTACCGAACACGTCTATCATTGCTTTAGGCGTGTTTAAGAATGGTCTTCCTAATATGAGAGGAACTTGAGAATCTTCTTCCATGTCCAAAACAACAAAATCTACTGGAAATACTAAAGTACCAACTTTAACTAGCATGTTCTCCATTATCCCTCTAGGATATTTTATTGATCTATCGGCTAGTTGTATGCTTATTCTGGTTGGTTTCAATTCTCCAAGGTCTAGTTTAGCGTATAGTGAATACGGCATTAGATTTATACTAGCACCTAAGTCTGCCAATGCTTCTATTGAACTAAGACTACCCAGAAAACATGGAATTGTGAAACTTCCTGGATCAGATAGTTTTTCTGGTATCTTATTCAACAGCACTGCTGAACAATTAGCATTCATAGTAACAGCCGAGAGTTCTTCCATTTTCTTTCTATTCGTGATTAGATCTTTCAAGAATTTAGCATACCTTGGCTTTCCTGAAATTACGTCAATGAAAGGAAGATTTACATTTATCTGTTTAAACATATCCAAGAATTTGGATTGCTCGGCTTCAAGTTTTTCCTTCTTCATTTTACTCGGATAAGGAAGTGGTGGTTGATATGGTTTAACATAAGGTTTATCCTTAACTGTGTTATCTTCATTAACCTTTTCAACTACCGGTTCTTTTTCCTTATCTTGATCAGGTTGTGGTTCTTGTGGAGTAGGAATAGTTTCATCAGAAGTTACAGGGATTTCAGGTGGTTTAAGTGTTGTACCACTTCTTGTGGTAATAGCTTTAGCTGTTTCATTCCGGGGGTTAGCATTTGTATCACTAGGTAAACTTCCTGGTTTTCTTTCACCTATTAACCTTGCTAGGTTACTTACTTCTTGTTCCAGATTTTGAATAGAAGCTTGTTGATTTCTAAATGCTTGAGCATTTTGTTCATTTGTTTGTTTTTGAGATGTGTAAAACTGCGTTTGAGTTTCAACTAGCTTTGTCATCATATCTTCTAAATTCGGCTTTTTATCATCGGTTTGTTGTGGTGGTTTGTTTTGAAAATTCGGTCTTTGCTGATTGTAAGTATTGTTGGATACTTGTTGATTGCTAGGACCTTGTTGGTTGTTGTATGGAATATTTCGGTTATAATTCTGGTTTTGATTGTAAATCGGTCTTGGCGGTTGATAATTATTCTGATAATTATTTCCAGGCCTTTGGTTTATGTATGAAATATTCTCTCTTTGTTCCATTGTTAATTCAATACTGAGACAATCTTTTGTCAAATGTGGTCCTCCACACTGCTCACAACTAATTCGTATTGAGTGAATATCCTTAGTCATCTTTTCCATTCGTCTCTCGAAAGCATCTATCTTTGCGGAAATGGAATCTAAGTCATGGCTAGAATCGGCTCTAGCTGCTTTAGATGATCTAATGATGTCTTTTTCTTGGTGCCACTCATGTGAGTGGGAAGCAGTGTTATCAATAATTTTGTAAGCATCAGTTTCGGTTTTCTTCATAATCGAACCACCAGCTGCTATATCTATGTCTTTCCTTGTAGTGATGTCGCATCCTTGGTAGAATATTTGTACTATTTGACAGGTGTCTAAACCATGTTGCGGACATCCTCTTAACAACTTTTCATATCTTGTCCACGCCTCATATAGAGTTTCATTTGGCTTCTGTGTGAACGTAACAATTTCTGCTTGAAGTCTTACGGCTTTAGATGCAGGAAAGAATTGTTTAAGAAATTTGTCAATTAAAACATCCCATGTATCGATCGCCCCTTCAGGTAACGATTCCAACCAATCTTTGGCTTCTCCCTTTAAAGTCCAGGGAAATAACATGAGATATATCTGTTCATCCTCCACTTCTCGGATTTTAAATAGTGTGCAGATCCTATTAAAGGTACGTAGATGTTCATTTGGATCTTCCTTCGGCGCACCACTAAATTGGCATTGATTAGTTACCATGTGTAGAATTTGTCCTTTGATTTCATAATCTGGCGCATTAATGTCTGGATGAGTAATTGCGTGACCTTGGCCAGTGCGTTTAGCTCTCATTCGGTCTTCCATACTTAAAGGTTCCAGATTCTCCATAATTGAATTTGTTGAATCGGTATCACTAGATGCTTCAGATTTAATGGTTCGTTCCTCAACAATCTCTGTTTGAATGATTGGTGGTTCCGGAGGAAAGTTTAGTGGTTCAGGATCTACGAACCGTTCCTGAATATTTTCTGGATTCTCAATTGTGAGGTCGGGTTCAAAAAATGGATTATCGGTATTTTGAACTGAAGTACTTGGTCGACTGGATGACGATTCTAAAGAAAAATCAACGGCGGTTATATTTGTTAAACGATGTCTTGATCGAGTTACAGGTGGTGAACGTACAAAAGGTGATGAACGTCTTGCTCGGTGCATTCACAGAATATCCTATTAGTTTTTAAAAGGAAAGAAAAATTATAATAAGTTATCCAATTAATAGACTTTTCTGATTTTGCCCACGTTTCGAATAGCCAAAAGATGCAGCAGAGGGGCAGGATTCGTTTGGTCTCAATATAATTGAGGACTGTTTGGCTCCAATAACCCGGTCCACGTACAAATCCAACTATTACTACGAACCAGAAAATTTTGATGTCTATCAATTTAACCACTTAAAATAAATTTTCGTAATTTTAAGAAATTTAGATAAGAAGTAGAATAAAAATCTATGTCCTAAAAACTAGAATGGCGAGAAATAAGAAAGACAAAGAGTTCATCGCAAAAGGTCGAAAAAGAAAAAATGGTTGAAAAATAAAAGGTGACGGAAAAATAAAAGAAACTTATAAAAACTTAAAAATACTTAACTAATTTAACCTTATTACTACAACTAACTTAAAATTATAATCGCAAATTGAGATTACTAATTGGAATGATAATTGATACATAGTAAAAGGTCTAAAAATATTAAAGCTTACAAGGAAAAACTAAATTCCAAATGGAAATAACTTAAAAAGAAACTAAAACTTAAAAAGGCGTCGCAAAATTCTAAAGCACCTAAATCTTAGTCTAAAGAAAAAGCACTTAAGGAATTCTACGGCAAAGCCTAAAAATCTAGGAGTAAAAATAACTATAGCTAAAACTAAGTTTAAAATTAAATATGAGCTAAAAATACAAAAGTTATGCTACAACGATTAAAAAGGTACAAAATATAAAAATATACAAAAAATTGTAAAAAGTACAATTTTTATAAAAATATTATTTTATATTATTTATTTTACTAAACTATTAATTTTACAATTTAATAAAAACTTAATTAATACTAAATACATAAATATAAAGTAAAAAGTAAAAATAAAACTAAAATTAATAATAATAATAATATTTAGGTTTTAATAATAATAATAATTAAAAATAACCCGTGATTAGGGTTTTTGTCCGTGTGTCAGAGGGTCTCCGCGAGTCGCGGCAAATAAAGAGGAAAACCCCGCAACTCGCGGGGTTCAGGAATTCAGTTGACAGCTTTGTCTTTTTACGCGTTTTTCTTTTTATTTTTTTTTCTTTTTATTTTGTTTTCTGTTTTTTTTAATTAAATAAAAGATATTAAAATTAAAACTTATATTTTTATAAACTAAAATAAAAATAAAGAAACTTATAAAACTTAAATATTTAACAAAATCTTAAAAATGCTTATATTTTTGTTTTTTATATTTTTGAATAATTAAAACGTATTTCTACAAAAGCAAATTTTTAATAAAAGTAACTAAAAATCTTGTTTTTTTTTTTTTTTTTTATATTAGCGTTGCGCTTCCGGCTTTTAAGATGTTCCCCGGCAGCGGCGCCAAAAATACTTGATGAAGTGCGAGGTGTATATAAAATAGTTATTATTTTACTAGGAAAAACTATTAAATACGATACAATTTTACACAAGATATTTATTTATTTATAGAATGGATATACTTAAACCTTGCTACAACACTTATAGGCAGTGTACCTAATCGTACAGTAGTGTAGTTTTTAGTAAGTCCGGTTCGTTCCACAGGGAAATCTTTAAACAAAGCTCAACGCTATATTAGTTTACTTTTATAAAAATACAAATATATATATAAGTAATATTATTATTATAAAGGGGGGTTTTTACCGTTTAATGACCGGTTTGTCGATTTTAAAACTTTAGTCGCAGTTAAAACCTAATGTAAAATATTAAATAAATACAAGACTTTAAATTAAAGCGTAAAGTAAATAACGATAATGAAATTGCGAATAATAAAAATGCGATAAAATTAAATTGCGATAATTAAAAAGTACGATAATTAAAAGTGCGATAAAATAAAATAAATAAAAGTGCGATAATTAGAAGTGCAATTAAATATAAAATAAAGGAAATTAAATATGAAATAAAAGAATTATGCTTATTTAAACTTCCGTAATCATGATGTTTGACGTGTTGATTTTAGTTTTATGCCCATGGGTTAATTGTCCTTTGTCCTGGATTATTCAATATGTCCGTCTGGTTTTTGTCCATAACAGTCCATCAGTCATAAATATAAATTGCAAGTGTCCTTGTCAAATTATTATTATACCCGAAGATAAATATTCCAACTAATTGGGGATTCGAATTGTAACAAGGTTTTAATACTTTGTTTAATGAATACACCAGGTTATCGACTGCGTGTAAACCAAGGTTTTACTACTTTGTTAACAATTACACCAATTACCCTTGAATGTAATTTCACCCCTGTTTTAATTATTCTAGTGGCTATTAATCCATTCCAGTGTCCGGTTAAATGAACGATTACTCGTACATATAAATACCCCGCCCATCGTGTCCGATCGAGTGTATATGGTAATTTATAGGGACGCCCAATTGTAAATCTTTATATTAACATTAACAAACTTTCATTTAGTTAAACAAATATAAAGCCCATTAATAGCCCATAGTCTAGTTTCCACAAGTGTCGTTCTTTTGTCCAAACCCCAATTATGGTACAAAGCCCAATTACCCAATTTTAATAATTAGCCTAACATCATGATTACTTCGTTTTAAACAAGCATAATAATAACTTAGCTACGAGACATTAATATAAAAAGGTTGAACATAACTTACAATGATTAAAAATAGCGTAGCGTTACACGGGCAGAATTTCGACTTACACCCTTACAACATTCGCTAACATACCCTTATTATTAGAATTATAATTAAAATTAAAATATAAATTATAAATATAAATATATATTACTTCGTATGAATGAGAAGAAAAAATGATGATGATTTTGATCAGAATTCGGGTTGATTTATAGCCAGACTTGATTTTTGGGGCTCCGCGACTCGCGGCCAAATACCCTTAAAACTCCGCGAGTCGCGGAGAGGTATTTACAGTTTACACCCTTGGAGTTTCCTGCTGCCGACGGTTTTAAATATATATATATAATATATATATAATTAATATAATTAATTATATATTATATTATATTTATATATATAGTTAACTTGTAATTTTTAGTCCGTTGCGTCGAGCGTTAAGAATTGACTCTGGTCCCGGTTCCGGATTTTCGAACGTCCTCGCGTACAATTTAATATCTTGTACTTTGCGTTTTGAATCTTGTACTCTTGTGATTTTGAGACGTTTCTTATCAATAATTGGAACCTTTTTGATTGTCTTTTGTTCTTTTGAGCTTTTTGGTCGTTTGCGTCTTCAAATCGTCGAATCTGTCTTTTGTCTTCACCTTTTATTATTTAAACGAATATCACTTGTAAATAGAACAATTACAACTAAAAGCTTGTCTTTCTTGAGGAATAATGCTATGAAATATATGTTCGTTTTTAGCATTATCAGTATACATGGTTGGAAATGGATGAAACACGTTTTAAATTTTATATTATTGTTATCTCACAGACCAAATATTGTTGTGATTTCTGTTTGTACGTGTGATGATTTAACTATATATATATATTAGAACTCCCATTCGGTTAGTAAAGGAACGACCACACACAACAATTCATGTTATATTACTCCATAGTACATATCTTTATTTTCTTATTTAACATACTCAGATATCCATCAATCTATTTACGAATATTATAATTATATTATTATTATTATTATTATTATTATTATTATTATTATTATTATTATTATTATTATTATTATTATTATTATTATTATTATTATTATTATTATTATTATTATTATTATTATTATTATTATTTTATAACACATATAAAATACTACGAAGGGGTTATGCTCAAGAGATTTTCACTACGAGATTCATATTGGTTTTAAACAAGGAAATTAGGGGTATTGTTCGTGAATCCAAGGCCAACCGTACAGTCATCTACCATCATTACGTTTACGCAATTTACCTACAATATTGAATCTCAATATTGAATTGTGAGTTTATAGATTCCCTTTTTAAATGCTTTAAATATTTTTGGGCTGAGAATACATGCAATTTATTTTAAACGCAATGGACACAAGTACATACTTAATTCTACACTGAGTTAAACTGAAAATCCCTTAGCTTTGGTAACTAGTAGCTGCTAGTAGATATGATGTGGACTAGTGGGCGCAAATAATTGTATATGGATCCATAGGGCTTGACATCCCCATCCGAGCTAGTAGCGCTAGCCTTTAAACGGGCGTATGTTATTTGATTATATGACACGTTGGTTTGCGTGTATAAAAATGAATAGGGTAATTATTATTATAACGTTAAGTTTAGTTACCAGGGTGCTCTGTTACGTAGAATCTATTGATAAACTTTTGATGAAATCTTGTGGTTCATCTTTATATACTTATGACTCGAGCAATTAAACCTATAACTCACCAATATTCATGTTGACCTTTTTAGCATGTTTTATTCTCCGGTTCTTAGACTGCTTTCGCTGTGATGTTCTTGTTGCCTGCATGAAGTCTCTCATACTTTGTATAAAGTTTATTGCATTCGAAACAAAACTACGTTGTGTAATAAATAATTTGACTGTGATGTCAACCTGTAAAATAAAGACTTATGTATTTTTGGGATTTGCTTATACTTAAGCACTCGCCCACATGTTTATAACTTTCTATTTTTAGAAAGTCATTTATTTTAATGAATGCAATATTTTATCAAAACATATCATATAGAGGTTAAAACCTCACTGTGGAATCCATGATTAACGTGCCGCGTCAATAGCGATTTTGACGGGTCGTTACAGACGTGTTGCGGATTATTCGGTTGCATTCATCAAGGCGCTAAGGTGAGTATAATTGTATTATATGCGTATGTATGCATAGGATGGGTGCGGGTGGGGTAATTTGAACCTTGGGCGTTTGGGTTCACTTTACATGTGTATGAGATGATGGACTCTATGAGTTTTGGGTCCATGTGGCACGTTTATGCGTTTTAGGTTACCACCCTTGGGGTAGTGAATCTCGAGCGATACTGATTCACATTGACAAGTAGGTCAACCCCGTTGATGTTGTTGAGGTGAGTTGGGTAGTGATTCCCGTGTAGTTTCGGCTTCACTAGTGAATCGCTTGTGGTTTTGGATTCACGATGTCGCGTGTGGTTTCGGACATTCCCATCGTTGTGATGGCTTAGGGTAGTGAATCGCGTCAGATTCACTGGGGCGCATGTAGTTTCGGCCAACCCTATCGTCGTTGAGGTGAAGGTGGTGAATCGCGTGTGGTTTCGGATTCACTTGGCGCGTGTGGTTTCGGCCGGCCTTCATGAGTTTGAGGTTAGGGGGTTAACTTTGGGATTTTAGGTAGATGTATATATATATATATATATATATATATATATATATATATATATATATATATATATATATATATATATATATATATATATATATATATATTTATTGTGTTGTAGCTAATCTTGCGGTTTTGGCTTGGTGGTACGTTATGTATAGCTTTGCTTAGTTATACTTGGATTGCGGTACGTGTTTATTACTTGTGTTAGTGATCCGTGTTCATTTTATGCATATGTATGTATACAATATCGTTGCACTCACTAAGCAAGTAGCTTACTCTCTCGTTGTTTACATTTTTATAGATTCGTAAGGTGGACGTGGCAAGGGTAAGCGTGGGGACTAGTGGACTACCGCGTATGCTTTAAAAGACTTGCTTTTAGGTTGGACTTAAGATTGGGTAGTGCAATTCCAGTCACCACGCTCGGTTTTTGTAGAGTTAAAAACTTTGGGTCGAACGTGTCTTTTGGGTCATGTTAAAACAGGTCATTGTGTTCCCGGGGCCGTTGTGCCCGTGTCATTGATTTAAAGTATTTAAAGTGTGTATTGTGTCGTTAAATTTGTTTTGTGTCAAGTGTCATTTTGTGGATGTGAAAAATTGGGACTTGTATTATATAAAAATTAAAATTCAGCAGCAGCCATGTATTAGGCCGCGCCGCGGCCCAGATGTGATGACCCGAAAATTTCGATCAAATTTAAACTCTGATAACTCCGAAAAGATAAGAAAACTGATTTGTTGCATTAAAATGTTTTCATACATTTAATTAACCTTTGGACTTTACCCTACAATTCACAAAAACCTATAATTTAAAACTTAAACCCGTCATAATTTATATATGATTTTACTTTCTTAAACGAAGACGGTTTATGGTATAATAATTTCTATTATTATTACCTCTTAATAAAATGATTTTGAATATAATTAGTTCTAGAAAACTAAATTTTATAATATTTATATTTGAAATGTTTAAAAATTTACTATTAAACGATGCTATTTCAATTAAAAAAATTTACGTATTAAGTCATTTTATTTTTATGATATAAGTTTTGTAGTTTTTTTTAAGAAACGAAGTTAAATCAAAGATGTACAAGTTGTAAAGCACAACGTACAACATCGTGACTTAAATAGTTAAATTAAAATTAATTCATTTACTATTCATGTGAATAGTACATGAAATGTAATTAATTAATTTACTATTCACATGAAAGCGACATGATAGAAATTATTAATTATAAGTTACATAATATACCCCTAATGTATTTGAGAAATACGACTTTTAAAAAAATTTACGATTCATTTGATTCAAAATTTATTATTATATTATTATATTTTATTTCAATATTATTATATTATATTGTTATATTATTATTTTATTATTATATATATAAAAAATGATGTCGACAGAGAAACTTACAAATTCGATGGATGCTAAATATGTAAGACCCGTGTAATTATATTATATATAATGCTTAAATAGTAAACCGGGTTGTGGAGTTTTGTTATGTAGTTTAAAATGGAAAAGTAGCTGGAAACAGGGGGTTGCGCGCCGCGCAAAGGGAGGGCGCGCCGCGCAAAACGCTGGTGACAGCTCTCCTTGTTTTATTTAATTAAACGATGGGCATTTCGGTAAATTCACTTCGAGGCTGGATTTAATGCTTGGATCAGTAGTTTGTGTAACACCGGCCATTTTTTTTTTTTAAATACACAGCGGAAGACTTTATTAACAAACACAATATAAGTCACGTCATTACGTTTAAGTTTACACAACGGTGTTACGTTATCACAAAACATTATTTATACAAAAGTCCACATCAGAGTTGGGTTGTCAAACATGTCTTCTGCAATAGCACCCTTCCCGACTAGCAGTACCTAAACCTGCAAGGGGAGAATATGTGGGGGATTAGCGCACCGCTAAGTGAATGGAATCTATCTAACAGATATAGCTTAAGTCACACACAAGCTATATACTAACAACAACACATGCTAACTATCAACTAGCATACAATAAGACAATACGAGGATCGGCGGCTTGTACGAGCACACGACTCCTAGCTGATCGGACTTGAGTCTACCGATAGTCCCTGCTACTCAATTTACAGTATAGTTATCCAGATGCAGGGGATGCATCATTCACACTATACTCTACAATCAGTAGCCTATGGACCCAACCTCCCCTAGGCACGGTTGACCTCATACGGACTCTAACCTCTCCTAGGCACGGTCTCGAGTCCCCAGTCTCCCTAGGCCCGACTGGTGCCATTCACACAGTGTACACATAATTCACATACAACATCAGGCATACTATATTATTCTAACATGACAATTTCTACACTATGCATGGTAAAAGAGTCAACCACAGTAGCATGATATGCTACTTAAACTCTATCCGGAGATAGACCCACTCACCAATTACCAGCAACTGCTCAGTTATTATTTCTGAGCTTCCTCCTTGTCCTTATAACCTGAGAACAACACAAACAAAGTTAATATACATATTCAATAAATAATATAATCATTTCATATGATTAACTAGGTCATAACACCATATATTCATAATTTTATGAGTCTACATTATGACTCCATTCAATAATGGCATACAGGTGCGTGCAAAACACGACATACACACTAAAACTCCTTTTTCGACCTAAAAACAGTTTGATATAGTTTCTTAAAAGTTCACCATTGAAAAGTACTCTTCAATACGATTCCAACGATATTTGATTCATCAAAAACGGAGTTACGGTTTGAAAGTTACGCCCGTTTCAATTTCATAAAAGGTACTGTAGCAAATAGTGACACTGTATCAACTCGGTACTGTAGCAACTCGGGTACTGTAATAACTCGGGTACTGTTGCAACTCGGGACTGTAGCAAATAGTGACAATGTAGCAAATAGTGACACTGTAGCAAATAGTGACACTGTAGCAAATAGTGACACTGTAGCAACTCGGGTACTGTAGCAACCGGGTACTGTAGCAAACTGGGTTTCGAAGATCTTATGATTTTTTCTCCAAAAACTTGATTTCTAAGTGTTTTTGACCAAATTTTAAGCACAAGAAAGTTACTAAACATATATACAATCTATTTCTAACATCAATTAAGCATAACAAACACCAAATATGAAGATTCAAGCTTAAAATCACACTTTTTATTCAAGAACACAAAAAACCCATTTATTCAAGAATCAAAGCAAGGATTCAAGTAAACAAACCTGATTAGATGATCACAAGGATGATATGAATCAATCCTTAAAGCCTTACAATCAAATTTCTAGCTTGGATTAATTTAGGATTTGTGAAGGATGAAAGAGTAGGTACGTACTAAATTTGGGAAATGTCTAGAAATGAGAATAAAAAAAACCATTTACACTCTTAAATAGGCATTAAATCCCATACCCCACAACACACGGGTATTTATCAGTTATCTGATATCTTTCGCACAAGATTAGATAACCCAAACGAGGTCCAAATAAATAAAACAAACATGTTCTGGGACCCTTGTCACAAACTGGTCTTAACCAATTAATAAAATAACACCAATAAAATAATTAAAATAAAAGCACTTAAAACTAAGCATAACCCTAAGGGCAAGATAGACAACTTACAACTAGCTCGGGTTTCAGTCTGTTACAAATCCACCCCCCTTAAGAAGATTCCGTCCTCGGAATCTGGTCTTGGTCAAACAAATGAGGGTAACGGGCCTTCATCAACTCTTCTGTCTCCCACGTAAGATTCGAACCTAAACTGTGTTTCCACTCGATCAACACCATCGGTATCTCTTTATTTCTCAACTTAGTCACCTTTCGGTCAACTACACGGACCGGCTCTTCCACCAATTTCTTATTTAAATCGACCCTTAAATCTTCTAAAGGAAGAAGTTGCGTTTCATCGTCGACTTTACACTTACGAAGATAACATACGTTAAATGTATTATGAATACCGGCTAACTCTGGCGGAAGATCTAACACCACAGTCTGATCATTTAACACTTCACTGATCGGAAACGGACCAATAAATCTAGGTGCTAACTTACCACGTTTACCGAATCTGATAACCCCTTTAAACGGCGAAACTTTTAGATACACTCGTTCACCCACATTAAAGGTTACCGGACGTCTACGCGGATCAGCATACATTTTCTGCCTATCTCTAGCGGCTTTCAACTTTTCTCTCGCAATTGCAACTTTTTCGGCTGTCATTTGAACAATTTCGGGACCTGAAAACTGTTTCTCCCCAGCTTCTAACCAACAAGTCGGAGTTCTGCAACGACGACCGTACAACATTTCATAGGGCGGCATTCCTATGCTCGAATGATATGAATTATTATACGCGAATTCAACCAATGGCAAATGTGTATCCCACGAACCACCATATTCTAACACACAAGCCCTTAACATATCCTCCAAAGTCTGTATCGTTCTTTCACTCTGTCCGTCTGTCTGTGGATGATATGCTGTACTTAAATTCACACATGTACCCAGATTCTGTTGAAGACTATTCCAAAAATTGGACACAAATCTGGAATCTCTGTCGGAAACGATCGATAACGGCACACCATGACGACTAACTATTTCTTTCACATACAATTCGGCTAACTCACTTAACGAAGCTGTCTCACGAGTAGCAAGAAAATGAGCACTTTTAGTTAGACGATCCACTATTACCCAAATCATATCATGTCTTTTCTGAGTTCGAGGTAATTTGGTCACAAAATCCATCGTTATATGTTCCCATTTCCATTCTGGAATCTGTAACTGACGTAACGAACCATAAGGTTTCTGATGTTCTGCCTTCACTTGAGCACATATATGACACTTTTCGACATAACGGGCAATATCCGATTTCATTGTTGGCCACCAATACACTGTTTTCAAATCATGATACATCTTATTACTACCCGGATGTACTGTCAATCTGGATTTGTGAGCTTCCGTCATGATTAAATCCCTCAAATCTCCAAGCTTAGGCACCCAAACACGATTGTTTAAGGTCTTTAGTCCACGTGAGTCATCAATTAAGTCCACTTTTCGTTTGGTCATTTGTTCAGATTTAATATGTTCGTCCTCTAAAGCACGGGCCTGAATGGTTTTTAAGCTGTTAATCAAATATGAAGTTATATTCAGACGAAGAAATTTCACGTTTTCATTTGACTTTTTACGACTTAGCGCATCTGCAACCACATTTGCCTTACCCGGATGGTATTTAATTTCACAATCATAATCTTTGATCAACTCTTGCCATCGTCTCTGACGCATATTCAATTATTTCTGTGAGAAGATATACTGCAAACTCTTGTGATCTGTACATATAACACAATGGGTTCCATACAAATAGTGTCTCCACAGTTTCAAAGCAAACACTACCGCAGCCATTTCAAGATCATGTACTGGATAATTCTTCTCATGAACTTTCAACTGTCGCGAAGCGTAGGCGATCACTTTATCTCTTTGCATTAATACACAACCCAACCCATCATATGACGCATCACAATATACCACGAAGTCGTCTGAACCTTCTGGTAAAGCTAACACTGGTGCCTGACACAGTAGTTGTTTCAAAGTCTGAAAAGCCTTTTCCTGTTCATCAGTCCATCGAAAGGCTACATCTTTACGAGTCAACTTAGTCAACGGACCTGCTATTTTCGAGAAATCCTTGATAAATCTGCGATAATAACCTGCTAATCCCAGAAAACTCTTAATCTCAGTCGGAGTCTTCGGAGAATTCCAATTCATTACCGCTTCTATCTTTGTCGGATCAACTTTTATACCTTCGGCACAAATCACATGACCCAAAAACTGCACTTCACGTAACCAAAATTCACACTTTGAAAATTTTGCAAATAATTGTTCACGTTTCAACATGATCAAAACCTGTCTCAGATGTTCAGCATGTTCACTTTCGGTCTTTGAATACACTAGTATATCATCTATAAACACAATCACAAACTTATCTAAGAATGGGCGACACACTCTATTCATTAGATCCATGAAGATTGCTGGCGCATTCGTCAACCCAAACGGCATGACAATAAATTCATAATGACCATACCTTGTTCTGAACGCTGTTTTCGGTATATCTGATTCAGCAACACGAACCTGATGATATCCGGATCGTAAGTCTATCTTAGAAAAGAATGAAGCACCCTGTAACTGATCGAACAAATCATCTATTCGAGGTAATGGATACTTATTCTTCACTGTTCTTTTGTTCAATTCACGATAATCAATACACATACGCATTGATCCATCTTTCTTTTTAACAAACAATACCGGAGCACCCCACGGTGAAGAACTCGGTCGAATAAAACCACGATCTAATAACTCTTGAATCTGTGACATCATTTCACGAATTTCAGATGGCGCTAATCGGTATGGAGATTTTGCAACTGGAGTTGTTCCAGGAACCAATTCAATCTTATATTCAACTTTCCTTACCGGCGGCAGACCTGGTAACTCATCTGGGAACACTTCGGGAAATTCTGATACTATCGGAATATCGGCCACTTTTTTCTTTTCTTTCTTCGCATCAATCACATATGCAAGAAATGATTCACAACCCTTTGCCATCAACTTTTTCGCTTTCATCATGGTTATCAACAGAAAATTATACCCTCCCCGCTCCCCTCGGGCCACAACACGGGTTCCATCGGTCGAACGAAAGGTAATCATTTTCCTATCACACTTAATATTAGCCCTAAGCGAGCTCAACCAATCCATTCCTAGTACTACATCAAAGCTACGAATAGGTAACACTAAACAAGTCACCGGGAAAGACTTCCCTTCGATCTCTATACAAACCCCAGTCACATAGGTTGTGACGGGTGTGGTCTTACCATCAGCTACTTCTACACTAACCGGCTTGGGTAACACAGTAGCTGGTAAATTCAACTTAGCACAGAAATCTAGGGACATAAAACACCTATTGGCACCACAATCAAACAATACGCGAGCAGGTATTGAGTTGATTAGAAACATACCGGTGATTACTTCGTCGGTTGCCACAGCATTTTCCACCGACATCTGAAAAGCTCTAGCCTCTGCTGTTGGAGGGTTCTTCCTCTTCTGCCCACTCGAGGCAGTTGACCCTCCAGCTGATGCTGAACGCGCCCCTGACCCTGCCCCGGAACTACCACTCTTCGACAGACAACTAATTGCACGATGCCCTGGTTTGTGACAACTCTAACACACACTATTCGGATACGGGCATGCTGAAGACTCATGCTCAACAACACCACACTTTAAGCATCTTCTTGTAGCCTCAGAACACTGACCACTGTGAGAAGATCGACACGTGTGACACCAATTCCCTTTACCTGATCCAGATCCAGTACTACTCTGACCACTTTTACCCTTCGATTTAAACCCACTAGACTTCTTAAATTTAGATCCTGATTGACCAGATACTTGTCCACCTTGTTGTAGCACATTACCAAACATTCTGTTTCTGGCAGCCTGAACATCACTTTCTACCATCTTAGCCATCACAACAGCTTGAGACAATGATGTAGCTGTTCTAACAAAAGTTCTGTACTCAGGCAGAATGATATTAACAAAATGCTGGATACGAGACGCTTCGTCTGGCACCCATTGTTGTACAAACCTCAGTTTATCCATAAACTTCTCTACTACCTCATCGATCGTCATTTGAGGTGTCATCTTCATTTCAAGAAACTCAGTCTTGATTTGGTTCATATCAAATGGATTACAATATTGTTCACACACCTTCCCATGAAACTGCTCCCATGTGATCATACTCACTTGCTCTTTTGGTATACTAGAAATCAAAGAATCCTACCAAATCATAGCCCTACCTTTCAACAGTCTACTAGCATATGTTACCTTCAGCTCGGGTTCACACTGACACGCTTCAAATACCCTTTCAACTTCTCGCAACCAATTGAGAGTTACAGTCGGATCAGTACTTCCAGAGAACTCGGAGGGTTTGCAATCACGGAAGTTCTTATACGTACATCTTTTGGGTGGTTGCATGTAAGGTTGATGGAACATTTGCATTTGGTATGGATTCATCATCATGGGATTTTGGTAAGTAAAGGTGTTTTGTGGTGGCATATAATATTGGTTAGGTATTTGATTCTGAAACTGGTTCTGGGGCACATTAGGTATCGTTTGGGATTGCGCGGTTGGGAATCCAGGTGGTGTATCATCATTTCCAGAATGCCTCGCCAATTCAAGCTCATTAATTTTATCCTCGGCCTCTTTTAGCTTGCTTTCTAACTGAAGGATGTAACTACTCTGATCATCATCTGACTCAACACCTTCTTCTGGTGCTCTGAATGTTCCGGGGTTAGATGGGCCAGTTGCGTTTCTATCAGCCATACCTGTGCTAGAAAACAGCTCACACAAAAGCTTAGTGGATAACAGTTAGTTCAATCACAACTAACACACGTATATCCTATTTTCACTTAGCCCCCACTCCCACAGACATGTTTGACTTGCCTCAGGGTTTGGGAACAAAATACGCGCACGTATTTGCTGTCAAACCATGCTCTGATACCAACTTGTAACACCGGCCATTTTTTTTTTAAATACACAGCGGAAGACTTTATTAACAAACACAATATAAGTCACGTCATTACGTTTAAGTTTACACAACGGTGTTACGTTATCACAAAACATTATTTATACAAAAGTCCACATCAGAGTTGGGTTGTCAAACATGTCTTCTGCAATAGCACCCTTCCCGACTAGCAGTACCTAAACCTGCAAGGGGAGAATATGTGGGGGATTAGCGCACCGCTAAGTGAATGGAATCTATCTAACAGATATAGCTTAAGTCACACACAAGCTATATACTAACAACAACACATGCTAACTATCAACTAGCATACAATAAGACAATACGAGGATCGGCGGCTTGTACGAGCACACGACTCCTAGCTGATCGGACTTGAGTCTACCGATAGTCCCTGCTACTCAATTTACAGTATAGTTATCCAGATGCAGGGGATGCATCATTCACACTATACTCTACAATCAGTAGCCTATGGACCCAACCTCCCCTAGGCACGGTTGACCTCATACGGACTCTAACCTCTCCTAGGCACGGTCTCGAGTCCCCAGTCTCCCTAGGCCCGACTGGTGCCATTCACACAGTGTACACATAATTCACATACAACATCAGGCATACTATATTATTCTAACATGACAATTTCTACACTATGCATGGTAAAAGAGTCAACCACAGTAGCATGATATGCTACTTAAACTCTATCCGGAGATAGACCCACTCACCAATTACCAGCAACTGCTCAGTTATTATTTCTGAGCTTCCTCCTTGTCCTTATAACCTGAGAACAACACAAACAAAGTTAATATACATATTCAATAAATAATATAATCATTTCATATGATTAACTAGGTCATAACACCATATATTCATAATTTTATGAGTCTACATTATGACTCCATTCAATAATGGCATACAGGTGCGTGCAAAACACGACATACACACTAAAACTCCTTTTTCGACCTAAAAACAGTTTGATATAGTTTCTTAAAAGTTCACCATTGAAAAGTACTCTTCAATACGATTCCAACGATATTTGATTCATCAAAAACGGAGTTACGGTTTGAAAGTTACGCCCGTTTCAATTTCATAAAAGGTACTGTAGCAAATAGTGACACTGTATCAACTCGGTACTGTAGCAACTCGGGTACTGTAATAACTCGGGTACTGTTGCAACTCGGGACTGTAGCAAATAGTGACAATGTAGCAAATAGTGACACTGTAGCAAATAGTGACACTGTAGCAAATAGTGACACTGTAGCAACTCGGGTACTGTAGCAACCGGGTACTGTAGCAAACTGGGTTTCGAAGATCTTATGATTTTTTCTCCAAAAACTTGATTTCTAAGTGTTTTTGACCAAATTTTAAGCACAAGAAAGTTACTAAACATATATACAATCTATTTCTAACATCAATTAAGCATAACAAACACCAAATATGAAGATTCAAGCTTAAAATCACACTTTTTATTCAAGAACACAAAAAACCCATTTATTCAAGAATCAAAGCAAGGATTCAAGTAAACAAACCTGATTAGATGATCACAAGGATGATATGAATCAATCCTTAAAGCCTTACAATCAAATTTCTAGCTTGGATTAATTTAGGATTTGTGAAGGATGAAAGAGTAGGTACGTACTAAATTTGGGAAATGTCTAGAAATGAGAATAAAAAAAACCATTTACACTCTTAAATAGGCATTAAATCCCATACCCCACAACACACGGGTATTTATCAGTTATCTGATATCTTTCGCACAAGATTAGATAACCCAAACGAGGTCCAAATAAATAAAACAAACATGTTCTGGGACCCTTGTCACAAACTGGTCTTAACCAATTAATAAAATAACACCAATAAAATAATTAAAATAAAAGCACTTAAAACTAAGCATAACCCTAAGGGCAAGATAGACAACTTACAACTAGCTCGGGTTTCAGTCTGTTACAGTTTGGGAGTTCAATTACTCCCTTGTTCACCAACCTTATCCTCCCAATTCATTTTAGTGAGAGAGAGTGGGATATTAGAGAGAGAGATCCCATTTTGAAGAAGAAGAAGGAGGTTTCTTGCTAAAGTTCAAGTTCTAAAGTTGTTCATCTACTTCCTAGCTACATTTTGATTGTGGTGGTAAGCTCTAATCTTGATTTCCTAGTATAATGTTGTGAAAGGGTTAGAGTTAGGGTTTATGGTGAACATCAAACCCATTTATTAGTGATTATTGGGTGTTTTGGGTAAATTGGGTCATGTAGACTCAATAATGGGTTAGCTAGGGTTTTAAAAGTGTTAATTGATGTTAAGAAACCCTAATTGGCTAATAATTGGTTAGAACACTTGCTTGATGTATAAATGGGTGCTATTTGGGTATAGATGACCCAAAATGAGTGTATTGACTTTTATTAGGTCAAATGGGTCAAAATGGACCAATGTTGGTTAATGTTAGTGTTTTGTGTTGGAACCTAGTGATTAAATGTGTATGAAGACCTTAAATGTTAAGAGTTAGGGTTTTTGGTGAAGTTGACCCAATTTTAGGGTTAAGTATTAAAATGGGTCAAGATGGGTAATGTTGACCTAGTTTGGGTTAAATTAGTAAAAGATGACCCAAAGGGTGTTAACCTAGGGTTTATTCATGTGTTTGAGGTTTTGTAAGTGTTGAATCGAGTTGCTAGTCATTAGCACTCTTATAAATGATGGAAAACTTGAAAATGGGTCAAATGAGTCAAGGTTGACCTAATGGGGTGAAATGGGCATGAAATACCCTAAGTTTATGCTAGTTGAAGTTAATAGACTTTAATTCACTAGCTTTATTGATGTTAGTTGAGTCTTGGCCATTTATGGGCGGTTTTGGTATAGTCGAGCTATTTAATGCATATTGGGTCATTAAATGCTCAAGTGTAAGTATTGTGGTTAATTCCACTAGTTGCGTAATTGAATGTGTACTTATGTATTAGGTACGATTGCTTTGAAGATCGGAAGTGCATAATCATCATCTTGGCGCTAAGGTGAGTGGAATAATTATGCGTGTACGTATATAATGTATTTATTTGTGTATATGAATGTGGAATTGTCGCGGTGTTTAAGACACCACATTCTAGGTAACGAGTAGTATTGTCGCGGTGTTTAAGACACTACTCATAGTATGTTTGACGAGTGGTATTGTCGAGGTGTTTAAGACACTACTCATTGTTTAATTGACATGTGGTATTGTCGCGGTGTTTAAGACACCACATTGTCATGGGAGTGGAATTGTCGCGGTGTTTAAGACACCACTCATTGTATTGAATGAAGTGTGGATTCGTCGCGGTGTTTAAGACGCCACATTGTCGTAAGGGTGAGTTAGTCGCGGTGTTCAAGACATCACCCGGGGGATTAGTGATTACGCGATGTGTAAGTAACACTAGTGGATGTTATGAACTCCAACGGTCTTGTAAGTACCGTTTCCCTTGTTCGAATTGGTTAACCAAGGTTGCGTGAATTATGTATTGAATGTATTTAATTATGAATCGTATGCTATTGTATTATTAGCTACTCGTGGATTTGCGGTTTATGGTATAGGCATAATATTGTTGTATGATTGTCGAAATGTTAAACCGAGTATGATGTTGTGTAAGTGATGCAAGTAGGTAGATTATATATGTATATGTATAATTATTTTGCTCACTAAGCTTTGCTTACCCTCTCGTTGTTTACCTTTTTATAGGTTCGTGTGTGGATAAGGGTAAGGGCATTACCTTGGATTGAGTTTCCCGCTTCGATGATTAAGAAGCGCTTTTGGTTTTGGCTTGGAGTTTGACCGAGACTTGGGTAGTTTAACCCCAAACACCATGCTCGTTGTGTCGTTTGGCAATTAAACTTTTGTGGTCGAAACTCTAATTTGTATTAAACTTGTATTCTTACACTTAGGGGCAATTTGGGCACGTGTGGGCCCCACTTTGTAAAACTCGCTCAAACCTTAGTTATGTGCTAGTTTTACATATATTAATGTACGGTTAAAAGCGTTTTGGCTAAATGTGTCGGGAAGTCGCTCATCTTTTTCGCATTAAAGGCAACCGGCAACAGCCAGCTTTTGCGCGGCGCGCAAGCTGGGGCGCGCGGCGCGCAAACAGTCTTCCAGCAAAAATTTTTTGTGTCACAAATTTACAATGGTTTTTGTCGCGTATTGGTTTGGGATGTTACAAGTGGTATCAGAGCATGGTCTAAGGGATTTAGGTGACTTGAGATAGGCGCCTAGACTTAGACTTTTGTGTGTGCATTGTGCGGGACTTGTAGGACTTTGGGTCGGACCGGGACTTGGTTAGTACATAGGTTCATGTGAACTAATCATGTGTTATTTGTTCATGTTGTGTAGCAATCATCAAGCGAGATGGACGTTGTACTAGCAAGATAATGCGACGTGCTCGCGTAGTAATGACTAGCTACCATTACTACGGGTGCAAATCGTGTCAAACAAGCAATGTACGACGATTGTCGAGCAAGATGGGGTAGTGTGGTATATGTATATGTATATACATACGTGTTATGTCTTTTCGTTCCATTGGTTAACCTATTTCATTTCTTAAGAATGAAGACGGAAGATGAATACGGAACGGAAGGGCCTACTAATGAAAGGAAGAACGAATTAGCGGTAATGGTTGAAGCCGCGATTGGACAACGTGTCTCGGGTTTCGCCAACGGAGTTGGCCAAGTGGTCAAAGAGTCAATCGAAGGACGAGTAACCGAAATGGTCCGAGACCAAGTGACTAAGGTTGTAAGGGAAGAGTTTGAGAAGAGGTTTTCTAAACCTCGAGGTGGTGGCGATGAGAATGTACTTGCAAGGTTGGAGTCACGTGCTCCTGGTAAGAGGACAAGAAGTGCGCCTGAAGGCGTCAGAAACGTGAAGAAGAAGTGTAAGGGAGGCCATGCACCTACGTGTTATAATTGTGCTGAAAAGGGTCACTTGTCGCGTGATTGCACGAATGCGCCTCCTAAAAATGACATATGTTTCAAGTGTCGAAGGAAGGGACACCGAAGGTCGGAGTGTCCCGAGTTGTTTATTAATCAAAGTAGAAGTGTAATTGAGGCGGCTAGTAGCATGAAGAAGGGAGCGTCAGGCCCCGGTGGGCTAAAGTGTTACAAATGTGGGCAATGGGGACATAAGGCTCGCGAGTGCCCGTTGGGCAAGAAGGTATGTTTTTACTGTTGGAAGGAAGGGCACCAAAAGTCAAAATGTCCTAAATTGATTGCAAAAAGGGATTGTAAGTTGGGGAATTTCGCGCCTACGAGTTATGATCATCTACAACGAGGTTATATGACACGCGAATGTGCAAATATGGCTTCGAGCACGATCAAGTGTTTTATTTGCCAAAAGGAGGGACACCGAAAGTCGGAATGCTCTGAATCGTTTGCTGAGCGGGTTAATAGGTTGGAGCGCGAGTACTCGATGGATGGTGAAGCACAGAAGTCCAATAATGCTACTTCAGGTACTCATTCTCGATACAAATGTGCTTTATTATTACTTGTGGTGCCGATGGATCCGATTGTGAATTTAGAGATTTAAATTTCGTTTCGAGGCCTAAATTTGTCTCGAGTGAGCATATATCCCATTTGTATCCTTATGGGTGCGGGGTTAGGAATTTCTATGATGGTACACTAGGTCGGCGCCCGAGTCGTCGACTCACAAGGGTGCAACCTAGGGGCGAATGCATTAGTGTAAATACATGGTATTGTTACGGGTAGCGTTCCTAATGGAATTACCCTACGTTGGAGTTGGGATTGTCGACTACAGGGTGTAAGACTTGGTGCAACCAAGCATTCCTTACTGTTTGGGAAATGTTTTCTACCAAGCCATGGGGACGGGCTTTGGTTTTGGATGTTAGAGCGTGCTCGTTTTCGTGTGGAAATTGATGAGCCATGAGGTTCGTCGGGTGGATTGAACCATTAAGACCAAGTGTTTGATCTAGATAAATGTTGGTAATGGAGTCTTCGGGACGCGACGTTAGGTGCCTCTTCCATACGTACTAGCGTGGTGTCCGACTCCAATGGTGTGCGGTCACATTGTACTTAGGGTACCGGGGAGAAACCCTTAAGTACATGAGTGACCAGGTGGAAATTTGATGAGCTATAGCAATGGGATTTTTGCAAGTGCAAGGTTGTGTAAATCGTGGTAAACTCTTCGTTTAAAGTGTTTAAGTTTAGGTTAGATTCCTTCGTATGCTCAGGGTTGGAGCAAGGTTTTGGTGACGTGCGTATTAAGAGATGCAAGACGGGTGAACCTTGTCTCTCTTATAGGAATTTCGATAATGCGTTCTGGCGAATTAGTTGTTAGGTTAGTGGTCACTCTTTCTGTGAAAGTGGGTATGTGTTTATCGTCGGGATTTATTGTTGAGGACCAATTCGCGAGAATTCAAGGACTATGACCAATGAGGACATCGATTGTGTATGTGGATAAGTGGACCTCCCACGGGATGCTATTATTCAACTATGTGGTTACGGAACGGAGTCTTAAGTGGGGGAGTTGTACCCTCGTACGAAGGTGCTCTATTGTATTGTTACTTTGGATGATGCTCGTATGGATACGAAGCTAGTGTTGAGACCTACATTGGTAGACGGTGGTAAAAGTACAATTTGGAATAAGTTGTGCTTATAGTTTTGGGTTTAAATTATCACCAAGGTGGTAATGTGGTAAATCTCATTGGGAGATAATTGACGTATTCGACAAGTAAGGTAAGGTCCCTCGGTTAAGGGATGTGCGTACCGGATTCTCTTCTAGGGGATTATTGTTGTGCCTATGCGCAATATGGGTGGTTCTTGGCTCGATTGTGTTAGCCGTTTGGTTACCTTTGGGAATAGCATGATGGGACTTTGAGAAAGGGCACGATGCCTCATTCTCGTATACTTTGAGTGATAGTTACACAATGGCCATTATTGTGTACTACAAGGTGGTTACATGTAGGTTTATGATGTTAATTGCCCGTGTAAATTGTGCACTTAGCCGTTTTGTGCACATGGTGGTGAGTAATAGTCGTTTTCGACATCAGCGATTTTTGGTCGCTTGCTTACGATTTTACGATAGTTGTGAACTAGTCGTGGTTGCGCGCTACTAAGAATGTTAAGTAATAGGTGTTATCCGTAAGGATTCTCTTTTGTCCGGTCTTCATCGTTTGGGTTGTTGACCTTGGGTTGAAATTTTGGTTGTTTTAGCATTGTACCAGGTAAGGGTACGCTAAGGGTACGTGGCATTCTCGCGTATTCTGAGTTATCGTTATAGACTTCGGATATTGTGTGTATTGCACGTTTTGGGATGCGTGCAAATGTGTATTTACTTTTGGGTCAACCGGTGGGTTAATACATTTTGTGATGGAAATCGGATCGTAACGTTTGTTAAGTACCATAGAGCGTGGTTCCGGGTGGTTAAGTGACATGGATCACGAGGACGTGATCGATTCTAAGTGGGGGAGAGTTGTAAGACCCGTGTAATTATATTATATATAATGCTTAAATAGTAAACCGGGTTGTGGAGTTTTGTTATGTAGTTTAAAATGGAAAAGTAGCTGGAAACAGGGGGTTGCGCGCCGCGCAAAGGGAGGGCGCGCCGCGCAAAACGCTGGTGACAGCTCTCCTTGTTTTATTTAATTAAACGATGGGCATTTCGGTAAATTCACTTCGAGGCCGGATTTAATGCTTGGATCAGTAGTTTGGGAGTTCAATTACTCCCTTGTTCACCAACCTTATCCTCCCAATTCATTTTAGTGAGAGAGAGTGGGATATTAGAGAGAGAGATCCCATTTTGAAGAAGAAGAAGGAGGTTTCTTGCTAAAGTTCAAGTTCTAAAGTTGTTCATCTACTTCCTAGCTACATTTTGATTGTGGTGGTAAGCTCTAATCTTGATTTCCTAGTATAATGTTGTGAAAGGGTTAGAGTTAGGGTTTATGGTGAACATCAAACCCATTTATTAGTGATTATTGGGTGTTTTGGGTAAATTGGGTCATGTAGACTCAATAATGGGTTAGCTAGGGTTTTAAAAGTGTTAATTGATGTTAAGAAACCCTAATTGGCTAATAATTGGTTAGAACACTTGCTTGATGTATAAATGGGTGCTATTTGGGTATAGATGACCCAAAATGAGTGTATTGACTTTTATTAGGTCAAATGGGTCAAAATGGACCAATGTTGGTTAATGTTAGTGTTTTGTGTTGGAACCTAGTGATTAAATGTGTATGAAGACCTTAAATGTTAAGAGTTAGGGTTTTTGGTGAAGTTGACCCAATTTTAGGGTTAAGTATTAAAATGGGTCAAGATGGGTAATGTTGACCTAGTTTGGGTTAAATTGGTAAAAGATGACCCAAAGGGTGTTAACCTAGGGTTTATTTATGTGTTTGAGGTTTTGTAAGTGTTGAATCGAGTTGCTAGTCATTAGCACTCTTATAAATGATGGAAAACTTGAAAATGGGTCAAATGAGTCAAGGTTGACCTAATGGGGTGAAATGGGCATGAAATACCCTAAGTTTATGCTAGTTGAAGTTAATAGACTTTAATTCACTAGCTTTATTGATGTTAGTTGAGTCTTGGCCATTTATGGGCGGTTTTGGTATAGTCGAGCTATTTAATGCATATTGGGTCATTAAATGCTCAAGTGTAAGTATTGTGGTTAATTCCACTAGTTGCGTAATTGAATGTGTACTTATGTATTAGGTACGATTGCTTTGAAGATCGGAAGTGCATAATCATCATCTTGGCGCTAAGGTGAGTGGAATAATTATGCGTGTACGTATATAATGTATTTATTTGTGTGTACGAATGTGGAATTGTCGCGGTGTTTAAGACACCACATTCTAGGTAACGAGTAGTATTGTCGCGGTGTTTAAGACACTACTCATAGTATGTTTGACGAGTGGTATTGTCGCGGTGTTTAAGACACTACTCATTGTTTAATTGACATGTGGTATTGTCGCGGTGTTTAAGACACCACATTGTCATGGGAGTGGAATTGTCGCGGTGTTTAAGACACCACTCATTGTATTGAATGAAGTGTGGATTCGTCGCGGTGTTTAAGACGCCACATTGTCGTAAGGGTGAGTTAGTCGCGGTGTTCAAGACATCACCCGGGGGATTAGTGATTACGCGGTGTGTAAGTAACACTAGTGGATGTTATGAACTCCAACGGTCTTGTAAGTACCGTTTCCCTTGTTCGAATTGGTTAACCAAGGTTGCGTGAATTATGTATTGAATGTATTTAATTATGAATCGTATGCTATTGTATTATTAGCTACTCGTGGATTTGCGGTTTATGGTATAGGCATAATATTGTTGTATGATTGTCGAAATGTTAAACCGAGTATGATGTTGTGTAAGTGATGCAAGTAGGTAGATTATATATGTATATGTATAATTATTTTGCTCACTAAGCTTTGCTTACCCTCTCGTTGTTTACCTTTTTATAGGTTCGTGTGTGGATAAGGGTAAGGGCATTACCTTGGATTGAGTTTCCCGCTTCGATGATTAAGAAGCGCTTTTGGTTTTGGCTTGGAGTTTGACCGAGACTTGGGTAGTTTAACCCCAAACACCATGCTCGTTGTGTCGTTTGGCAATTAAACTTTTGTGGTCGAAACTCTAATTTGTATTAAACTTGTATTCTTACACTCAGGGGCAATTTGGGCACGTGTGGGCCCCACTTTGTAAAACTCGCTCAAACCTTAGTTATGTGCTAGTTTTACATATATTAATGTACGGTTAAAAGCGTTTTGGCTAAATGTGTCGGGAAGTCGCTCATCTTTTTCGCATTAAAGGCAACCGGCAACAGCCAGCTTTTGCGCGGCGCGCAAGCTGGGGCGCGCGGCGCGCAAACAGTCTTCCAGCAAAAATTTTTTGTGTCACAAATTTACAATGGTTTTTGTCGCGTATTGGTTTGGGATGTTACAAAATAATTCGCACGTTTTAATTTTTTATTATTTTAATGCTTCATCATGGTCATATTGGCTTATATATTCGAAGATCATTTTACTGAACACTATGTATAATTTCATTTCAAAAACACACATATATCAATATCTATATCTCTATATTACTCCGTATGATATTATTATTATTATTACGGTTGTTATTATTATTATTATTAATTATTAATAATAAGTATCATTATTAGTAAAATACATAAAATACTACGACGGAGTTATGTTCGGGTGATTTCAAAACGAGTTTTCAAATGGGTTAAAGCTAAGGAATTTATGGGTTATATCTAAGGAGGTTATGGGTATTGTTCGGGGGTTTGGTTCGTGAATCAAAGGTCAACCTTGCACTTATCATTTACGTTGCACCTACATACATTTTCCTACAATATTGAACCACAATATTGAACAGTGAGTTTATAGATCCCTTTTTAATTGCTTTTGCAATCTATATTTTTGGGCTGAGAATACATGTACTTTATTTTAAATGCAATGGATACAAGTACATACTAAATTCTACACCGAGTTTGAACCGAAAATCTCTTAGCTTTGGTAACTAGTAACTGTCGGTTATAAGAACTGGTAGGCGCGAGTAGTTGTATATGGATCCATAGGGCTTGACATCCCTGTCTGTTCCAGGTATAGAAACCCTAGCCTGAACTATAAAATAGACGTATGCTATTTGAGTTTAGTACACGTTGGATTGATGTATTGTACATGTTGGTTGCATGTATGTTAAAACTGGGGTACTTATTATATATGCGTTAAGTTTAGTTACCAGGGTGCTCAATTTGGAAGAATATTTTGATAAACGTTTCTGGATGAAACAACTGAAATCTTGTGATCCACCTTTATATACAGATTATGCGCACTATTAAAACTATGAACTCACTAACCTTTGTGTTGACACTTTTAAGCATGTTTATTCTCAGGTTCCTAGAAGTCTTTCGCTGTTTGCTTATACGTTATACAAGCTATGTGCATGGAGTCATGCATGCTTTATTCGAGAAAACTTTGCATTTACAAAATCATCACCATGTATCTTATTTTGGCTGCATTGTCAACGGATGTATTATTGTAAACTATTATTTACGGTGATTGTCTATATGTAGAAATCATCAGATGTCGAAAATCTTGGAATTAGATATTCATTTATGGTGTGCCTTTTCAAAAGAATGCAATGTTTACAAAACGTATCATATAGAGGTCAAAACCTCACTATGAAATCAATGAATAACGTACCGCGTCAATAGCGATTTTGGCGGGTCGTTACAGTTGGTATCCAAGCTTGAGGTCATAGGGAACCAGAATTTGTATTAGTGTGTTTAACTGGTAATTGTTAGGATGCATTAGTGAATCTGGACTATGTCCGTATCTATTTTTACCGATTTTTACTTATCATTTCTTGTCGGAAATTACATACTTATCATTCTTAAGTCTAGACACGTTTTCTTGCATTTATTGCATAGATAGTGTACAGATGAATTCATATCTTAGCATATCTGTTATTGTAAACTTTGTCTGACATCTTCCGAAGATTCCTCCGTAATTTATGAGATTTTGGTATTATATATACATATGTAAATTATGTATTAAAGAATACCAATCTAGGTTCTATAATCTATTTCATATCAAAAATCATTTCCCTGATTATACAAGATGGATCCTGCATCCAGTTCGAGTTCCTCAGAATCTGATAGCTCTTCCGATATGGATTTCTACCTGAGCTCCGAAAGCAGTGTGACCCGAATGGATCAACCAATTATCCATCATCAATTCTGAATGAATTGGGGATGGGTTCGTAGTCGACTTAACCAATGGAGACAAGAAGAAGGCGATCCTTTCCACCAACCAAACTCACCTCTTGGCGAAGAACCTGAAGCACTTACCGGTGAACCAGTTGTAACGACCCGGATTTTTCCGATCATTTTATACCTATGAGATTAATATTTACATAAATTAAACCTTACCAACATGATAAACAATCCAAATTGTTGAGACTTGTGTTTTTGAAAAGAGTTTTACACAACGTTTGACCGTCCAATATGACCGATGATATCACGAACTATATAACATACGATAATTATACGTTTGTGTATATATATGTATTTATATATATTTAACATGATCTAAGGATGGTTTAACATCTCATTGTGTACTAATGACAATGAGTTATAAGTATATTTTGAAACTACTAACTTAAGTTTTCAAAACGATAACTATACGTAACATTCTTTGATATATATACTTATAATATATAATGCTTATACACGTATCGCATATATAAAGTATTTAATCACTTTTTAAGGACTTAAATACATAAAACAATATAAGTATATTCACAAAAGATAGCTATATTTGAATTCTCGTTCCGTTTCCTCAAGATTTCTATACGTATATCTAGGGTATATGTACCCATATCATACCCAGCTTCTATACGTATTTACTATTGGTATATACACATCAAATCAACATTCTAATCAACATTATTACTGCCCTAGATATGAGGTAACTAGGATTTGTCAAGTAGTATGAATTATTAGTAAGAAAACAAAATTAGGTATCCTTTTCTTTCTTTATAAACTAAAAAACGTTTTTATAAATGAACACCATTTCTTCACTCCATTTTCTCATACCTACACCCTCATTTCTCTCTCAAAATACTCCTAACTTTATACTTGATCATCTCCAAGCATTTTTTCCATCATTTAGCTTCAATTACAAGCCTTAAACACCATAAGAAAACTCTTTCAAGAACATATCAAAATAACCACCCATTTGAAGAAGTTTACTTCCAACCTTTTGATCTAACTCTACCACTCTTTGATTCCAAGATTATTTCTTATCTTTTTCAGTAACTTTGTCCAAGTAACTTGAGGTAGTAACCTTGTTCATAATCTTATTCAATTCATATTCATATAGCTATCTTATTTTGTGGTATAAAATTTTAACAACAAGAACATAGTTTGAATGATTTCAAACTTGTTCGCAAACTAAATAGATCCTTCTAACTTGACTTTTAAAATACTACAAGACCTGTAATATATCATAATGATATGCTAACCTAACAAGATATAACTTGGTTTTACAAAGAACATCTTAAAAACTGAATCTACGTCGTCGGAGTGCAACCGGGGGCTGTTTTGGGTTGGATAATTAAAAACCATCTTGAACTTTGAATTGGAAGTTCATATTCTGGAAAAATGATATTTCTTATGAATATGTTAACACATAAAAATTTCATGGTTTAACTCAAAGTGTAAGTATTTTTAGAAAAATGATCATTAAATGTTGTTTTTATGATAGAAAATGATAACTTTCATAAGTTTCACCAAAGTTTGACCTATAACCTATGATTTCGAATACAAACTAAGGTATTTTCAGTTCATATTCTTAAAATTTGACTCGATCCAAGGAAGTGGCAAGTTGAACCAACAAAAACGGAGTTGTAATGAAGAAACTACGACTAAAACAAGATTGGGTATCCGAAGCTAGTTTAGCTACGAAAATATTTGGAGAAAAAGTAAATTAATCATATCTTTTCTAATTAATATGATATTTTATATATAATTACTTATGATTTGATTTTATATATTTCAGGACCACCCGTAAACAACACGAGAAGATTAATCATAAGACCTCATGATGGTACGCAACACGTCATTTGACAACACGGTACTTTATGTACGCAACACGTCATTTGACAACATGGTACCATGGGTCGAGATTAATTCTGATCAATACGAATACGATGGGGTCTTTATTTATTTTATTTAAGTAACTAATTGTGGACCACTAACATCAGACTGCTAACTACGGACTAAGAAAATAGTAAAAGTATTAATAGTATATATATATGTAACGATTACTTAAAAAAGAAAATATGTTGATATATTATATATATGATTAGGTGCGTGATATCTATCGGAGACTAAGTCGAATTAAATACCTTCAAGGCAAAAGTGAGTTTCATTTGCTCCCTTTTATATATATTTTTGGGACTGAGAATACATGCGCTATTTTTATAAATGTTTTACGAAATAGGCACAAGTACTAAAACTAATTCTACGTAGGTTTAAACCAGAAATATACCCTTAGCTTGGTAACATTAAACTACTTGTCTATGTACGGTAGGCGCGAATCCTAAAGATAGATCTATTGGGCCTGACAAACCCCATCCTGACTATGGGATGCTTTAGTACTTCGAGGTTATTTTAAACACACCTGATCTGGTGTACTTCAGAGGGTAAAACATGAACGTTAAGGCTTGTTACCGGGTGCCTACAACTTATAGAATACTTTTATACACTTGCGAGTGTACATATATTTATAAACGGAAATCTTGTGATTTATTAATATATTGAAATGATTGTTATGATAAACCTATGAACTCACCAACCTTTTGGTTGACACTTTAAAGCATGTTTATTCTCAGGTATTAAAGAAATCTTCCGCTGTGCATTAGCTCACTTTAAGGATATTACTTGGAGTCATTCATGGCATATTTTGAAAGACGTTGCATTCGAGTCATTGAGTTCATCAAGATTATTATTAAGTCAATTATAGTTGGATATATTATGAAATGGTGTGCATACCGTCAATTTTTTATGTAAAGAAAGTTTGTCTTTTAAAAACGAATGCAATGTTTGTAAAACGTATCATATAGAGGTCAAATACCTCGCGATGTAATCAACTATTGTGAATCGTTTATAATGTATATGAACGGGTCCTTTCAGTTGGTATCAGAGCGGTGGTCTTAGCGAACCAGGTCTGCATTAGTGTGTCTAACTGATAGTCGTTAGGATGCATTAGTGAGTCTGGACTTCGACCGTGTCTGCATGTCAAAAGTTTTGCTTATCATTTCGTGTCGAAAATTTCCTGCTTATCATTCTTAGGGAATCATTTGCTTATCATTCTTAATCTAGACACATCTTACTGCATTGATTGCATGAATAGTATATAGATAAAATTCATATCTTAGCGTATCTGCTAATTCATATCTTAGCGTATCTGTTACAGTAAACTTTGCCTGGCATATTCCGTAAATTCCTCCGTAATCTACGAAATATTTTGTTATATATATATATATATAGATATTCTATGTAATTAGAATACCACCCGATAGCCAGAAAAATCATTTCATATCGAAAAATCTTTTATTTAATCGTACGAAATGGAATTCGTCATTAGTTCAAGTCCCTCGGATACCGAAATGGAATCCCACTCAAGCTCCGAAAGCAGTGTGACTGGAATGGATCAACCAATCAGCCATCATCTATTCTGGATGAATTGGGGATGGGTTCGTAGCCTCCTTAATCATTGGAGACAAGAAGAAGGCGATCCTTTCCATCCACCACATTGCCCTCTTGGCGAAGAACCTGAAGCACTTACTGGCGAACCTGTCCGAAACACCATTTTCTCTCTCATTTCCAGAGTATCTCGTCACGATTATATACTACACCAAATTCTAGATCTTATTTATCCGCTCGTCCGAACCGACAATCACCCCGGTGTAATAGAAGAAGTCAACGAGCTTCGCGCTCGGGTAGTGGCTTTGGAGAATATGTTGCAGAGGTTACAAACACCAGCAGCAGCACTCGCAGCATAACCAGTACCACCATCATTAACGCCAATAGTACCATTACCACCCCCAACCACAACTGCGTCATAAACCTCAACTTTACAATCTGTCCCACGAGCACCAATGTCATACGCTCTGTAGATACCAAAGAATACCAACAACAACAAACGATGAAGTATTGATTCATAATTTCATTGAAGAAACATTATGCGGCGATTATGTAGTCTCTAAAGTCTTATAAATTATCTACTCTAGCCCTAACCATAAATCAGATGAGTGAACCAAAATGATAGGAGGAAGAGTAGAAACCCTGACAAGAATGGTGCGTGATTTACTTGTTTTACCAACAGCATCAGCAGTACCATTAGCATCACCAGCATAGTCACTGCCGTCAGCATTGTCAGAATTAGCAGCACCTATAACATCACAAGCTCCGTCAGTTCAAGAATCACCGTGGACATCATTACTAATCAACAACGCGTATAATGAAGTATTGATCACAGTAGTGATATACTCTGTGAAGATTATGTAATCTCTAATGTTAGAGATTATTCATTTCTAACTCCAGCCTAAGATCAAATGAACTTAATTTAGTATTAATTCATCAAATCTGTTTTACATCTGAAGAAAATATACACATGTATATTTTCATAAAGACTGTAATAAATTTCTTTTGTACAAAATATTAATTGTAAAATTTTTTTTAACGGGTAGGTAATACTCAAGAGAGATATAAAATTCACAATTAATATGTTACATTCTTCGAATCTGATTCAGCAATCATCAACTATACTCACTATTGTCATAACAATATACATTCTTTTATAGAAATCAAAATAACCATACTCATTCAAATTCAATTACATATTCTGATTTTGAAATCGCAAAATTTAATTTGAGTTATAGCCAAAAATCATCACTCTTAAATCCTTACATCTTGCAAAGCTATACTTTGACTTCAAAATTGTGTTAGAACATCATAGGTATATTAACGATTACAATCTGTGTCCAAACCCTTCGAAATTCCTGAAGACGCTTCAAATAATGAACAATCGAGATGATGATCCAACCACATGTTACCCACAGTATACACCTGAAAAACTCTCGAAACTAAAGTCATAGTTTAACACGTATCCGTGTCAGACTCTTTGGCATTTATTAGGAAAAAAATGACCTTTCAATTCCTTACCAAAGCAGACAGTTGTGTCACAGCTCCACAAGTCAACTTCGACTTTTCAATTAAAACAGTCTTATTATAATCTCAATATATACGATGCCCTTCCGCCATCGTTACCGGAGAACCGTTTATGTCCCACCACATTAGCAATAAACTTACCAACAATTTCACCGATCTTTGATTTTCAGAAAAATCGATATATTCATTAGAACCCTATCATATACTCATCCGCACTTTGTAACAAGAATTGCCATACCAATTATTGAGAATCAGTAATCAGTATTTTGAAATCTTGCAGCATGTCTACATCAACAGTTATATATACATATAACGTCTACCTCCAAGACTTACATACTTCGAATGTGAAGTTTCTGAAAAATGCCTAAACTACGAACTAGTTCTCAAAATTTTAAAAAATGCTGATGAAGCAGCAGAAACTGTCAACGATCTTAAAAGTAAAAAGTTTGATGATAAAAAATAGTGTGTTGGCAAAACTCAGAAAAAGAGAAGGTTTAAAACTGGAAAACGGATTGAGCAAAGTATGAAGGAGGCTGTGGACAAATCACAAAGACTAAACCTGCATTCAAAGAATCCAAATGATTCAGTATCGTCATTATCAAATACCTTGCTCCAGACTCTAAACCCTTGTGGATAATAGTCTTCATCATCCTCTTATCTTAAATATTCTAAGATATCATCATATCTTTCATTATAAATATCCTCCATATTTTTGAAGATATTTTCATAACTATTCTTAACTGAAATCTTTTATCTCTTCGCGATATCAGTGATACATTATAAAGGAAACTGTATTAGTTTCTAAATTCTGAAAAATTCGAATTTAAATTATGAATGTTTTTGAAGTAGTGTTGGGAACTGAAGCATGAGTTAGTATAATATAATGACACTTGATCAACGTGATTATATTACAGTAAGTCATGCTGAGTTTCTAATGAAACGTGATGATTCACAGATTATAACGTCATCATGTGCCATGTTACACGACTCTTACATTCTATCTAATCTCCAAACATATCGAGAACATATTCTTTCTGATAATTCTATCTTTTCTCTTGAATTTTGGTAATTTGACAAATCAAGATCGTGCCATTTCAATTTTACTCTTAGAACATTAACTATGTTCATTCCGAAATTCATATCTACGAAATCTGGACCATTATATACGGTGCTTAATCGCAAGAAGAGGAAATGAAAGAATGAAGCTCTGAAATAGAAATGGGAGTATAAATTGCAGCAAATAGAATGGAGCATTAATTGTAGATGACAATGATTATAGAAGACAGAAGCAGGGACTTGGAAATATAAGGGAAGATATAAAGCCCAATGACAACCTGAAAATTATAAACCATATATATCGATGCATATAGCAATATAAAGACACGGGAGAACTAAAAACACTATAAAACCAAGAGTATAGTAGAAGTAAATAGATTCTTTCGGCGGCAGATAAAAAAGAAGAACGACAGATATGAAAGTGAGGAGTATATCAAGAATCAGCACTGGATGGAGCATATTGACAAATACTTCAAAATATGAGTTGAGTGAGAAAGAATAGAAGGTGTGAGTTGTAAGGAAATGAAGATGGTGGATTTATAGTGAAGTACCAGAAAGAACAATCAGGACAGATCATCGCATTTAACCAAAGAGGATTCTAATTTCCTTAATTATCAAAGAACCCAAATCTTATGACGAAGATTTCTTCTAAATCTGAAAATCAACCGTGACTACGTCACTGGTTAAAACGAATCTGCATTTATTCATTTCACTCTTTTGTGATAGCTTCACTTATACTCTTCGCGTAATCAAATTGTTTTATCTATATTACTCAATGATTATAAAACTCTATTTATCAACTCATATTCGTCATGAAAACATTTTTATGGTTAGCCATGACGATCTCGATCAAATTTCGGGACGAAATTTATTTAACGGGTAGGTACTGTAACGACCCGGATTTTTCCGATCATTTTATACCTATGAGATTAATATTTACATAAATTAAACCTTACCAACATGATAAGCAATCCAAATTGTTGAGACTTGTGTTTTTGAAAAGAGTTTTACACAACGTTTGACCGTCCAATATGACCGATGATATCACGAACTATATAACATACGATAATTATACGTTTGTGTATATATATGTATTTATATATATTTAACATGATCTAAGGATGGTTTAACATCTCATTGTGTACTAATGACAATGAGTTATAAGTATATTTTAAAACTACTAACTTAAGTTTTCAAAACGATAACTATACGTAACATTCTTTGATATATATACTTATAATATATAATGCTTATACACGTATCGTATATATAAAGTATTTAATCACTTTTTAAGGACTTAAATACATAAAACAATATAAGTATATTCACAAAAGATAGCTATATTTGAATTCTCGTTCCGTTTCCTCAAGATTTCTATACGTATATCTAGGGTATATGTACCCATATCATACCCAGCTTCTATACGTATTTACTATTGGTATATACACATCAAATCAACATCCTAATCAACATTATTACTGCCCTAGATATGAGGTAACTAGGATTTGTCAAGTAGTATGAATTATTAGTAAGAAAACAAAATTAGGTATCCTTTTCTTTCTTTATAAACTAAAAAACGTTTTTATAAATGAACACCATTTCTTCACTCCATTTTCTCATACCTACACCCTCATTTTTCTCTCAAAATACTCCTAACTTCATACTTGATCATCTCCAAGCATTTTTCCCATCATTTAGCTTCAATTACAAGCCTTAAACACCATAAGAAAACTCTTTCAAGAACATATCAAAATAACCACCCATTTGAAGAAGTTTACTTCCAACCTTTTGATCTAACTCCACCACTCTTTGATTCCAAGATTATTTCTTATCTTTTGCAGTAACTTTGTCCAAGTAACTTGAGGTAGTAACCTTGTTCATAATCTTATTCAATTCATATTCATATAGCTATCTTATTTTGTGGTATAAAATTTTAACAACAAGAACATAGTTTGAATGATTTCAAACTTGTTCGCAAACTAAATAGATCCTTCTAACTTGACTTTTAAAACACTTCAATACCTGTAATATATCATAATGATATGCTAACCTAACAAGATATAACTTGGTTTTACAAAGAACATCTTAAAAACTGAATCTACGTCGTCGGAGTGCAGCCGAGGGCTGTTTTGGGTTGGATAATTAAAAACCATCTTGAACTTTGAATTGGAAGTTCATGTTCTGGAAAAATGATATTTCTTATGAATCTGTTAACACATAAAAATTTCATGGTTTAACTCAAAGTGTAAGTATTTTTAGAAAAATGATCATTAAATGTTGTTTTTATGATAGAAAATGATCACTTTCATAAGTTTCACCAAAGTTTGACCTATAACCTATGATTTCGAATACAAACTAAGGTATTTTCAGTTCATATTCTTAAAATTTGACTCGATCCAAGGAAGTGGCAAGTTGAACCAACAAAAACGGAGTTGTAATGAAGAAACTACGACTAAAACAAGATTGGGTATCCGAAGCTAGTTTAGCTACGAAAATATTTGGAGAAAAAGTAAATTAATCATATCTTTTCTAATTAATATGATATTTTATATATAATTACTTATGATTTGATTTTATATATTTCAGGACCACCCGTAAACAACACGAGAAGATTAATCATAAGACCTCATGATTGTACGCAACACGTCATTTGACAACACGGTACTTTATGTACGCAACACGTCATTTGACAACATGGTACCATGGGTCGAGATTAATTCTGATCAATACGAATACGATGGGGTCTTTATTTATTTTATTTAAGTAACTAATTGTGGACCACTAACATCGGACTGCTAACTACGGACTAAGAAAATATTAAAAGTATTAATAGTATATATATATGTAACGATTACTTAAAAAAGAAAATATGTTGATATATTATATATATGGTTAGGTGCGTGATATCTATCGGAGACCAAGTCGAATTAAATACCTTCAAGGCAAAAATGAGTTTCATTTGCTCCCTTTTATATATATTTTTGGGACTGAGAATACATGCGCTGTTTTTATAAATGTTTTACGAAATAGGCACAAGTACTAAAACTAATTCTACGTGGGTTTAAACCAGAAATATACCCTTAGCTTGGTAACATTAAACTACTTGTCTATGTACGGTAGGCGCGAATCCTAAAGATAGATCTATTGGGCCTGACAAACCCCATCCTGACTATGAGATGCTTTAGTACTTCGAGGTTATTTTAAACACACCTGATCTGGTGTACTTCAGAGGGTAAAACATGAACGTTAAGGCTTGTTACCGGGTGCCTACAACTTATAGAATACTTTTATACACTTGCGAGTGTACATATATTTATAAACGGAAATCTTGTGATCTATTAATATATTGAAATGATTGTTATGATAAACCTATGAACTCACCAACCTTTTGGTTGACACTTTAAAGCATGTTTATTCTCAGGTATTAAAGAAATCTTCCGCTGTGCATTAGCTCACTTTAAGGATATTACTTGGAGTCATTCATGGCATATTTTGAAAGACGTTGCATTCGAGTCATTGAGTTCATCAAGATTATTATTAAGTCAATTATAGTTGGATATATTATGAAATGGTGTGCATACCGTCAATTTTTTATGTAAAGAAAGTTTGTCTTTTAAAAACGAATGCAATGTTTGTAAAACGTATCATATAGAGGTCAAATACCTCGCGATGTAATCAACTATTATGAATCGTTTATAATGTATATGAACGGGTCCTTTCACCAGTCCCAAACACCATTTTCACCCTCATATCCAGAATATCTCGCAACGATTATATAATATCGAGAATTCTAAATTTTATTCATCCCCTCCTTCTAACCGCCAATCATCCCGGAGTAATGGAAGAAGTCAACGAGCTTCGTGCTCGAGTTGTGGCATTGGATAATATGGTGCAAAATTTACAAGCACCACCAGCACCACCAGCATCAGCACCAACAGCACCAGTACCACCACCCACAACATCCGCATCCCGAGCCTCAACATCACAATCTGTACCTCGAGCATCAATATCATACGCACCATAGATACCAAAGAGTACCAACAACAATAAACGATGAAGTATTGATTCATCACTTCACTGGAGAAATATTCCGCAGAGAATATGTAGTTTCTAAAAGTTTTAGAGATTATTTATTCTAGTTCTAACCGTAAATCCGATGAGTGGGTGGATAAAAATGATGAAAGGAAACCCTGACAGGAATGGTGCGTGATTTAAAAGCTAGACTTGTTATAGAAAGCAGCATCAACAGTACTGTCAGCATCACCAGCACGTCAGTACCGTTAGCATCATCAGCACCAGCAGCACCTATAACATCACAAGCTCCACCAGTTCTATAATCACCAACATCATCACAAATCCACAACGCGTATATTGTATCAACGAGTTATGAAGTATTAACACATTTCCCCTGAAGAAATTATATGTATTATATATATATATATATATATATATATATATATATATATATATATATATATATATATATATATATATATATCTATATATATATATATATATATATATATATATATGTATGAATTTTAAAATCAAAATAAATCTTTTCGTACTAAGCTATTACGTGTGAATCTTAACTGGTAGGTACTACTCGGTTAGTTCATGTTATTAATATGCTATGATGTACATCCTTCGTTAATGACTTAACAATCGTTAACTATAATCTCTGCTTCGACTTAATAGATTCCATTTCATAATAAATCAAGTGTATTATTCAAATACATGTTTGATTTTGCACTTTCATTTTCGATGTACTTAAAACTTTCCAGAAAACATCATTCGTACCTTGCAAACTCACAAGAATTCCACGAGCATCAACATCATTCACCGAGGAATATCAATAAGAATAGATAATGAAGTATTGATTACATTAGTGAATACTCCGCAAGGATTATGAAATCTCTAATGTTTTAGAGATTATTCATTTCTAGTTCCAGCCGAAAATCAAATGAGTTTAATAGTATATTAACTCATTAAATCTATATTATATCTGAAGAAAATATACATATATATATTTTCATGAAGACTATAATAAAAATTCTCTTGTACAATATATTACTTGTGAAATTTTTTAACGGGTAGGTAATGCCCGAGAAATATTTAAGTCACAATTAAATATATTACACTGTACATTCTTCAATTTTGATTCAAAAATCATTAACTATACTCACTACATTCACAGCGATATACATTCTTCCATAAGAATCATAACAACCATTTTCATACAAATTCGATTACACATTCTGATTTTTGACAGATCAGAATCCGAGTCAAGATTTAACAAAAGATATCACTCTTAAAATTTTCACATCTTACAAAACCATACTTTGAATTCAAAACTGTGCTAGATCCTTTGACATTATTATTACCCAAAATAACTTTGCGATTCCTTTTCAAAGTAGCCAGTTTTGTCACACCTCCAGTAAATCAACTTCGATTTTTCATTCGGATAAGCCTTATTATAACTTTAATATATACATTTGCCCCTTCGTCATCGTTACCGGGGAACCTTTTATATCCCGCCACATTAGCTGTAAACTTACCAGCAATTTCATTGATATTTAACTTAAATCTCTCTGAAAAATCACTATATGTATTCATTGAAACCCTATCATGTACTCATCTGCATCTTGTAATAGTAATTGCCATACCAAAAAGCTTCAATCATTATTCACGCATTTCGCAGCGATTATACGTCAACAGTTATATATATACATATAACATCTATCTCCTAGACTTACGTACTTCAAATTGTGAATTTCTGAAAAGCACCCCAAACTACGAATTAGTTCTTCGAATTTTGGAAAATGCTGATGAAGCAGCAAAAACTGTAAACGACCTTAACAGTCAAAATTTTAAGGATAAAAAGTAGTACGTTGAAAAAGCTCAGAAAATGAGAAAAATTTGGTACTGAAAAACGGATTGAGCACACCATGAAGGAGGCTGTGAACAAAACACAAAGATTAAACCTGCCTTCAAAGAATCCAAATGATTCAGTGTCTGCTGAAGTCTTTAGTGTAGTGACCCGAACTTTTCCATGATTATATATTAAATGAAAATTATATTTACATGATTAAATGTTTCCAACATGTTAAGCTATCAAACTTTTTAACACTTGATTATTTGAAATGAGTTCCATGTAGACAATTGACCACCCGAGTTGACCGGCGATTCACGAACGTTAAAACTTGTAAAAACTATATGAAGATATATATGGATATATATAGTTAACATGATATTATGATAAGTAAGTATCTCACTAGGTATATTAACAATGAGTTATATACATAAAAAAATGAGACTACTAAGTTAAGAAACTCAAAATGATATATATAACGATTATCGTTGTAATAGTATTTTTTATATATATATATATATATATATATATATATATATATATATATGATATTAAGATATATTAATACACCATGTTAACATATTAACATAACAATTTAACATCTCATTTAAGTGTAATAACAATGGATCAATTACATTTAATAAGATCGTTAACTTAAAGGTTCCGAAACAACACTTACATATAACGACTAACGATGACTTAACGACTCAGTTAAATGTATATACATGTAGTGTATTAAGATATATTAATACACTTTTGGAAGACTTCATGACATATATCAAAGTACTTCTACTTAACAAAAATGCTTACATTTACATTCCCATTCATTTTCATCAACAATTCTACTCGTATACAACCGTATTCGTACGCGTACAATACTCAGCTCCTAGACGTATATACTATTGGTATATACATTCAATGATCAGCTCTTAGCAGCCCTTAATGAGTCATCAAACCTGTAGGAACCATCATTTGGCAACTAGCATGAAATATCTCACAAAATTACAAAAGTATTATAAATCATTCATGAATTATTTATAAGAAAACAAACTTACACATCCTTTATATCTAATCCATATACCAACGACCAAAAACACATACAAATACTTTCATTCTTCAATTTTCTTCATCTAATTAATCTCTCTCAAGTTCTATCTTCAAGTTCTAAGTGTTCTTCATAAATTCTATAAGTTCTAGTTTCATAAAATCAAGAATACTTTCAAGTTTGCAAGTCTACTGCCAAGCTTTCTAATCCATTTCAAGTAATCATCTAAGATCAAGAAACCTTTGTTACTTACAGTAGGTTATATTTCTAATTCAAGGTAATACTCATATTCAAACTTTAATTCAATTTCTATAACTATAAACTATCTTAATTCGAGTAAAAATCTTACTTGAACTTGTTTTCGTGTCATGATTCTACTTCAAGAACTTTCAAGCCATCCAAGAATCCTTTGAAGTTAGATCAATTTTTGTCACTTCCAGTAGGTTTACCTACTAAACTTGAGGTAGTAATGATTTTCATAACATCATCCGATTCATATTTATAAAACTATCTTATTCGAAGATTTGAACATGTAATCACTAGAACATAGTTTAGTTAATTCTATACTTGTTCGCAAACAATGTTAATCCTTCTAACTTGACTTTTATAATCAACTAAACATATGTTCTATGTCATATGATATGCTAACTTAATAATTTAAAACCTGGAAATATGAAGAACACCGTAAAACCGGACATACGCCGTCATAGTGAAACCGGGGGGCTGTTTTGGGTTAGAAAAATAAAAACTATCTTAATCTTTGAATTTGAAAGTTTGTTTTCTGGAAAAATGATATTACATATGAACATGATACTATATCCAAAAATCATGGTTAAACACAAAGTGGAAGTATGTTTTTCAAAATGGTCATCAAGATGTTGTTCTTTCGACGGAAATGACTACCTCTTTAGTAAATGACTTGTAACTTGTATTTCTGACTATAAACTTATACTTTTTATATTTAGTTTCATAAATTACAATTCATTACAAAACCATAGCAACTTGAATCACTCAAAACGGATTTAAAACGAAGAAATTATGGGTAAAACAAAATTGGAAAATTTTACTTGTTGTAGCTACGAAAATTTTATAACAAATCCACACTAATCATATCTTAGCTAACTTATATTGTATTATACATGTATTCTAACATATATTATGTAATCTTGGGATACCATAGATACGTATACAATTTTTTGACATATCATATCGACCTATCTATATATATTATTTGGAACAACCATAGACACTCTATATGCTGTAATGTTCGAGTTCGCTATACAAGGTTGAGGTTGATTTCAAAAATATATATACTTTGAGTTGTGATCTAGCCAGAGACGTGTATACAATGGGTCGTGGATTGATTCAAGATAATATATATTGATTTATTTCTGTACATCTAACTGTGGACAACTAGTTGTAGGTTACTAACGAGAACTGGTAACTTAACAAACTTAAATCATAAAAATGTAATAAAAAATGTTGTGAATATATTTCAATCATACTTTGATATATATGTACACATTTGTTATAGGTTCGTGAATCAACCCGTGGCCAAATCTTACTTCCCGACGAAGTAAAAATCTGTGAAAGTGAGTTATAGTCCCACTTTTTAAATCTAATATTTTTGGGATGAGAATACATGCATTTTTATAATTGTTTTACAAAATAGACACAAGTACGTGAAACTAAATTCTATGGTTGAATTATTAAACCGAATATGCCCCTTTTTAGTCTGGTAATCTAAGAATTAGGGAACAGACACCCTAATTGACGTGAATCCTAAAGATAGATCTATTGGGCTCAACAAACCCCATCCAAAGTACCGGATGCTTTAGTACTTCGAATTTATCATGTCCGAAGGGAGTCCCAGAATGATAGGGGATATTCTATATGCATCTTGTTAAGGTCGGTTACCTGGTGTTCACCATATGAATGATTTTTATCTCTATGCAGTTTGCGAAATGCCTGATACGAGATGTGTATTTATGAGAAATGAAATCTTGTGGTCTATTATTACGATTTAATAAATATATAGGTTAAACCTATAACTCACCAACATTTTTGTTGACGTTTAAAGCATGTTTATTCTCAGGTGATTATTAAGAGCTTCCGCTGTTGCATGCTAATTTATGGACAAGAGTTGAAGTCAGCATGCTTGTATAATATTGTTTAAAAACTGCATTTGAAGACTTAAATTGATGTGTAATATTATTGTAAACCATTATGTAATAATCGTGTGAAAATGCAATATTTTAGATTATCATTATTTGATAATCGTCGTAATATTTTTAAACCTTTATCGGTAAAATAAAGGTTATGGTTTGTTTTAAAATCGAATGCAGTCTTTGAAAAACGTCTCATATAGAGGTCAAAACCTCGCAACGAAATCAATTAATATGGAACGTTTATAATCGATATGATCGGGACATTTCAGTTGGTATCCGAGTGTTGGTCTTAGAGAACCAGAAATTTGCATTAGTGTGTCTTACCGAGTTGTTAGAATGCATTAGTGAGTCTGGACTTCGACCGTGTTTTCTTCAAAAATGATTGCTTAACACTTTTTGTTGGAAACTATATATTATTAACATGTAAATATTATGTGATATATTAATCTCTTAACGTGTTTGATATTGTGTGATAGATGTCTACCTCTAATACAAATCCCATCGACTCACCTAATAATAATGAAGAGCCGAATATATTTTAGGAAGATTCACAAATTTCCGAGGAGAAACCGGAAGAGGAGGAACCGGAAAAGGAGGAACCGGAAGAGGAGGAACCGGAAGAAGAAGAGGTTCCAGAGGAAGAAATATTAATAACTACAGAAAAACGGTTGAATAAAAGAAAATCCTCAACCAATGGACCAAAGTTAAAAATGGTCAATGGTGTTTCCGCCAAGGAAGCAAAATATTGGGAAAATTACCAGTTTTCTGATGAATCGAATCCCGATGAGGATTCCGATGATGTTATAGAAATTACCTCGACCCAATTTGAAAAAGCAAAAGAAAACAATAAGGGAAAAGGCATAAAAATAGAAAAACCCGAGTCCAACCCTGATGACCTCTATGTTAACATGAAATGTCCCGATGGAAAATTCCGTCAACACCCGTATTTCTTAAACTTTCACTATAACCCGGGAACATCTAAGCCACCAGGTTTTTCTAGACCATTTGAGAAAAGAACGACTCGTATTAGGGGAGCACCATATATCCCTAGGAAATTAGCGAAATGAACGAAGTCCGAAGAGGAAGAAACTAGTGAGTCGGAATAAAGAGTTGTAATCATACGGTGTAATATATGTAAAATAAGTGTGCTTGTACTTTCATGTTGTATGTAAAAATTGCTTGTATTATTTGATAATTATCTTTTACAAATCTAATTCTCATCCGTTTTACAGTATAAAAACACAATGGACGTTAAGGATAGACAACCAAAAATTTTAGAAGACCTACCCGGGGACATGATTGATGAAATCTTGTCTAAAGTCGGTCAGAATTCATCGGCACAATTATTTATGGCAAAATTAGTTTGTAGAACATTTGAAGAACGTTCCAGGCATGCCTTAGTTTATAAAAGGCTTTCATTTTAAAGATGGGGTATATCACATTGGGGACACCGTAAGTTACGCCGTGTTTTCTTTAAAGCGCTAAATGCGGGGAACCCAAATGCAATTTTACGCTACGGGTTAAGAACCTATTTTGACTCAACATATCCCAACGTAGGACTTCGTGAGTTAGAAAGAGCTTCTAACATGCAACATAAAGAAGCATGTTATGCTTACGGGTTAGTGATGTTCGCTTCTCACCAAAGTGAGAAAAAGAACATCGGATTACAACTTTTAAATAAAACTTTCCCACAAGTGACGGATTCAGTAGTTGGGGTGAGAAACAAGGTTTTTAGATTATTACGGGGCTGTTGGGCATTACGAAACCCTCGTCCCTTTGACGACGTTACAACATGCTGTCTTGTCAACGGCCACAACGGCTATGTTCCTCAAGACCAAGGATGGGAAGTAGTCTTAGTAAAACCAGAATGCATGACTTGTTTCTGGACTTATGAATTACGTGTTTTTATTGCCTTTGCTGAACGACTTGCATATTAACTAGGATTGTTGTCACAACTGCCTTGATTAAAGTTATTGTGTGCTATATTTCATGCTATATGTGTAATAGCGGTATTGTAAGTTTGTAAAATATTGTATAAAAGTTTAAACGCAAAATATTATTATAATCAGTTTTTCATATAGAATTGTAGTAGTTGAATAGTATATTAGCTACTAAGTATGAACTTAACGGGTAGGTACTACCCGAATTAAAACTATAAAATGCTAATATGAACAATACGCTTTTATAAATAAGTTCATATTATGCTACGAAATACTATTGACTACTCTTAATATTCTATATGATTAACTTAATCCTTTTGGGCTATTTTTGAAGGAAATGGCACCGACGACTCGTCAGAATTTGAACATGAGCGAGGAAGACTTCCGTGTTTTCCTTGCATCAAACATTGCCGCAGTACAGGCTGCAATGCAAAACAACAACAATAACTCTGAATCTAGCAATGCAAATAACGCCACAAGAAATCGTGTAGGATGCTCCTACAAAGAATTCATTGCCTGTAAACCTCTGGAATTCGATGGAACCGAGGGTCCAATCGGATTGAAATGGTGGACCGAAAAGGTTGAATTGATGTTTGCTATAAGTAAGTGTACTGAAGAAGACAAAGTAAAGTACGCTACGCATACCTTCACAGGTACTGCGTTAACATGGTGGAATACCTATCTAGAGCAAGTGGGACAAGATGCTGCGTACGCACTACCGTGGTCAACATTCAAACATCTGATGACTGAGTAGTATCGTCCCAGAAATGAAATCAATAAGCTCAAAGTAGAGCTTAAGGGATTACGAACATAAGGATTCGATATTACCACATACGAACGACGATTCACGGAGTTGTGTTTATTGTGCCCAAGAGCATTCGAAGATGAAGAGGAGAAAATCGACGCATTTGTAAAAGGGGTTACCAGAAAGGATCCAAGAAGATATAAGTTCACACGAGCCCGCCTCCATACAAAAGGCGAGTCGAATGGCTCATAAACTCATAAATCAGATTGAGGAAAGAATTAAAGAGCAGGCGGCCGAAGAAGCCAACACGAAACAAATCAAGAGAAAGTGGGAAGAAACCAGTGACAAGGGTCACAATTTTAACAATCAACATAGCAATCACAACTTCAATCGCACCAAATTTCGCAACAACAACCGCAACAACAACCATCCCAACAATATTAACAATCGCAACAACAACCATTTCAATAACAACAAACAACAGAAACAACCATGTTTCAAGTGTGCAGAGTACCATCCGAATGTGTTCTGCACAACATTTTGCACCAAGTGTAAGAGAAGTGGTCATGGCGCGGCAAAATGTGAAGTTTATGGACCAAAGAACAACAAAATTAAAGAAACAAATAATGTCGGAACAAATAATGCCGACGTAGTTTGTTATAAATGTGGAAAATTGGGCCACATTATTAGAATTTGCCCAAACCAAGGGAATACTAATGGGCAAGGCCGCTGAAGAGTTTTCAATGTTAATGCGGCAGAAGCGCAAGAAGACCCGGAGCTTGTTACGGGTACGTTTCTTATTGATAATACATCTGCTTATGTTTTATTTGATTCGGGTGCGGATAAAAGCTATATGAGTAGAGATTTTTGTGCTAAATTAAGTTGTCCACTGACGCCTTTGGATAATAAATTTTTACTCGAATTAGCAAACGGTAAATTAATTACAGCAGATAATATATGTCGGAATCGAGAAATTAAACTGATTAGCGAAACATTTAAGATTGATTTGATACCAGTAGAGTTAGGAAGTTTTGATGTGATAATTGGCATGGACTGGTTGAAAAAGGAGAGAGCAGAGATCGTATGTTACAAAAATGCAATTCGCATTGTACGGGAAAAAGGAAAACCCTTAATGGTGTACGGAGAAAAGAGCAACGCGAAGCTAAATCTTATTAGTAATTTGAAGGCGCAAAAGCTAATAAGAAAAGGTTGCTATGCTGTTTTAGCACATGTCGAGAAAGTACAAACCGAAGAAAAGAACATCAATGATGTTCCCGTCGCAAAAGAATTTCCCGATGTATTTCCGAAAGAATTACCGGGACTACCTCCACACCGATCCGTTGAATTTCAAATAGATCTTGTACCAGGAGCCGCACCAATAGCTCGTGCTCCATACAGACTAACACCCAGCGAAATGAAGGAACTCCAAAGCTAATTACAGGAACTTTTAGAGCGTGGTTTCATTCGACCAAGCACATCACCATGGGGAGCTCCTGTTTTGTTTTTCAAAATGAAGGATGGTACATTCAGGTTGTGTATCGACTACCGAGAGTTGAACAAACTTACCATCAAGAACCGTTATCTACTACCGAGAATCGACGACTTATTTGATCAACTACAAGGCTCATCGGTTTATTCAAAGATCGATTTACGTTCTGGATATCATCAAATGCGGGTGAAGGAGGATGATATTCCGAAAACAGCTTTTAGGATGCGTTACGGTCATTACGAGTTTATGGTTATGCCATTTGGTTTGACTAACCCACCAGCTGTGTTCATGGACCTTATGAACCGAGTGTGTGGACCATATCTTGACAAGTTTGTCATTGTTTTTATCGATGAGATATTTATCTACTCAAAGAAAGATCAAGAGCACGAAGAACATTTGAGAAAAGTGCTAGAGTTGTTGAGGAAAGAAAAACTGTACGCTAAGTTTTCAAAGTGTGCATTTTGGTTGGAAGAAGTTCAATTCCTCGGTCACATAGTGAACAAAGAAGGAATTCAGGTGGATCCGGCAAAGATTGAAACCGTTGAAAAATGGAAAACCCCGAAAACTCCGAAACACATACGCCAATTTTTAGGATTAGCTGGTTACTACAGAAGATTCATCCAAGATTTTTCTAAAAATAGCAAAACCCTTGACTGCATTAACGCATAAAGGGAAGAAATTTGAATGGAAGGATGAACAAGAAAAAGCGTTTCAGTTGTTGAAGAATAAGTTAACTACGGCACCTATATTTTCATTGCCTGAAGGGAATGATGATTTTGTGATATATTGTGACGCCTCAAAGCAAGGTCTCAGTTGTGTATTAATGCAATGAACGATGGTAATTGCTTATGCATCTAGACAATTGAAGATTCACGAGCAGAATTATACGACGCATGATTTGGAATTAGGCGTAGTTGTTTTTGCATAAAAGATTTGGAGGCACTACTTATATGGGGTCAAAAGTATTATATATACCGATCACATAAGTCTCCAACACATATTTAATCAGAAACAACTGAACATGAGGCAGCGTAGGTGGATTGAGTTATTGAATGATTACGATTTCGAAATTCATTACCATCTGGGGAAGGCAAATGTGGTAGCCGACGCTTTGAGTAGAAAGGACAGAGAACCTATATGGGTAAAAGCTATGAATATAATTATTCGCACTAACCTTACTACTCAAATAAAGGAGGCACAATAGGGTGTTGTAAACGAAGAGAATTTGAAGAATGAAATACCCAAAAGATCGGAGAAACACCTTAATATTCGAGACGACGGAACCCGGTATAGAGCCGAAAGAATTTGGGTACCAAAGTTTGGAGATGTGAGAGAAATGGTACTTGGGGAAGCGCATAAAACCAGATACTCAATACATCCCAGAGCGGGAAAGATGTACAAGGACCTCAAGAAACATTTTTGGTGGCCAGGTATGAAAGCCGATATTGGGAGATATGTAGGAGAATGTTTGACGTGTTCTAAGGTAAAAGCTGAACATCAGAAACCATTAGGTCTACTTCAACAACCCGAAATCCCAGAATGGAAATGGGAAAACATTACCATGGATTTCATTACTAAATTGCCAAGGACTGCAAGTGGTTATGATACTATTTGGGTAGAAGTTGATCGTCTCACCAAGTCAGCACACTTTCTGCCAATGAGAGAAGATGATAAAATGGAGAAGTTGGCATGACTATACTTGAAAGAAGTCGTCTCCAGACATGTAATACCAGTCTCTATTATCTCTGATAGAGATGGCAGATTTGTTTCAAGGTTTTGGTAGACATTACAGCAAACATTGGGAACTCGTCTAGACATGAGTACTGCCTATCATCCACAAACTGATGGGCAGAGCGAAAGGACAATACAAACTCTTAAAGACATGCTACGAGCATGTGTTATTGAATTTGGAAATAGTTGGGATCGACACCTGCCGTTAACAGAGTTTTCCTACAACAATAGTTACCACTCGAGTATTGAGATGACACCGTTTGAGGCACTTTGTGGTAGAAAGTGCAGGTCTCCAATTTTTTGGAGTGAATTGGGGGATAGACAGATTACGGGTCCAGAAATCATCTAAGAAACCACAGAGAAAATCATCCAAATTCAACAACGGTTGAAAACCGCTCAAAGTCGACAAAAGAGCTACGCGAACATTAAAAGAAAAGATATAGAATTTGAAATTGGAGAGATGGTCATGCTTAAGGTTTCACCTTGGAAAGGTGTTGTTCAATTTGGTAAACGGGAGAAACTAAATCCAAGGTACGTTGGACCATTCAAGATAATAGATCGTGTCGGACCAGTAGCTTACCGACTTGATTTACCTCAACAACTCGCCGGGGTACATAATAATTTTCATGTGTCGAATCCGAAGAAATGTTTTGCTAAAGAAGATCTCACTATTCCGTTAGACGAAATCCAAATCAACAAAAAACTTCAATTCATCGAAGAACCCATTGAAATAATGGATCGTGAGGTTAAAAGACTTAAGCAAAATAAAATACCAATCGTTAAGGTTCGATGGAATGCTTGTAGAGGACCCAAGTTCACCTGGGAACGTGAAGATCAGATGAAAAAGAAATACCCTCACCTATTTCCAGAAGATGCGTCAACACCTTCAACAGCTTAAAATTTCGGGACGAAATTTATTTAACGGGTATGTACTGTAGTGACCCGAACTTTTCCATGATTATATATTAAATGAAAATTATATTTACATGATTAAATGTTTCCAACATGTTAAGCAATCAAACTTGTTAAGACTTGATTATTTGAAATGAGTTCCATGTAGACAATTGACAACCCGAGTTGACCGGCGATTCACGGACGTTAAAACTTGTAAAAACTATATGATGATATATATGGATATATATAGTTAACATGATATTATGATAAGTAAGTATCTCACTAGGTATATTAACAATGAGTTACATACATAAAAAAAATGAGATTACTAAGTTAAGAAACTCGAAACGATATATATAACGATTATCGTTGTAATAGTATTTTACACATATATATATATGATATTAAGATATATTAATTCACCATGTTAAGATGTTAACATAACAATTTAACATCTCATTTAAGTATAATAACAATGGATTAATTACATTTAACAAGATCGTTAACTTAAAGGTTCCGAAACAACACTTACATATAACGACTAACGATGACTTAACGACTCAGTTAAATGTATATACATGTAGTGTATTAAGATATATTAATACACTTTTGGAAGACTTCATGACATATATCAAAGTAATTCTACTTAACAAAAATGCTTACATTTACATTCCCATTCATTTTCATCAACAATTCTACTCGTATACAACCGTATTCGTACTCGTATAATACCCAGCTCCTAGATGTATATACTATTGGTATATACATTCAATGATCAGCTCTTAGCTTCCCTTAATGAGTCATCAAACATGTGGGAACCATCATTTGGCAACTAGCTTGAAATATCTCACAAAATTACAAAAGTATTATAAATCATTCATGAATTATTTACAAGAAAACAAACTTACACATCCTTTATATCTAATCCATATATCAACGACCAAAAACACATACAAATACTTTCATTCTTCAATTTTATTCATCTAATTAATCTCTCTCAAGTTCTATTTTCAAGTTCTAAGTGTTCTTCATAAATTCTATAAGTTCTAGTTTCATAAAATCAAGAATACTTTCAAGTTTTCAAGTCTACTATCAAGCTTTCTAATCCATTCCAAGTAATCATCTAAGATCAAGAAACCTTTGTTAATTACAGTAGGTTATCTTTCTAATTTAAGGTAATACTCATATTCAAACTTTGATTCAATTTCTATAATATAAACTATCTTAATTCGAGTAAAAATCTTACTTGAACTTGTTTTCGTGTCATGATTCTACTTCAAGAACTTTCAAGCCATCCAAGAATCCTTTAAATATAGATCAATTTTTGTCACTTCTAGTAGGTTTACCTACTAAACTTGAGGTAGTAATGATTTTCATAACATCATCCGATTCATATATATAAAACTATCTTATTCGAAGATTTGAACATGTAATCACTAGAACATAGTTTAGTTAATTCTAAACTTGTTTGTAAACAAAGTTAATCCTTCTAACTTGACTTTTAAAATCAATTAAACACATGTTCTACATCTATATGATATGCTAACTTAATGATTTAAAACCTGAAAACACAAAGAACACCGTAAAACCGGACATACGCCGTCGTAGTGAAACCGGGGGCTGTTTTGGGTTAGAAAAATAAAAACTATCTTAATCTTTGAATTTGAAAGTTTATTTTCTGCAAAAATGATATTACATATTAACATGATACTATATCCAAAAATCATGGTTAAACACAAAGTGGAAGTATGTTTTTCAAAATGGTCATCAAGATGTCGTTCTTTCGACGGAAATGACTACCTCTTTAGTAAATGACTTGTAACATCTATTTTCGACCATAAACTTATACTTTTTCTATTTAGTTTCATAAATTACAGTTCATTATGAAACCATAGCAACTTGAATCACTCAAAACGGATTTAAAAACGAAGAAATTATGGGTAAAACAAAATTGGAAAATTTTACTTGTTGTAGCTACGAAAATTTTATAACAAATCTACACTAATCATATCCTAGCTAACTTATATTGTATTATACATGTATTCTAACATATATTATGTAATCTTGGGATACCATAGACACGTATACAATGTTTTGACATATCATATCTTCCCATCTATATATATTATTTGGAACAACCACAGACACTCTATATGCTGTAATGTTCGAGTTCGCTATACAAGGTTGAGGTTGATTCCAAAAATATATATACTTTGAGTTGTGATCTAGCCTGAGACATGTATATACTGGGTCGTGGATTGATTCAAGATAATATATATTGATTTATTTCTATACATCTAACTGTGGACAACTAGTTGTAGGTTACTAACGAGGACTGCTAACTTAACAAACTTAAATCATAAAAATGTAATAAAAAATGTTGTGAATATATTTCAATCATACTTTGATATATATGTACACATTTGTTATAGGTTCGTGAATCAACCCGTGGCCAAGTCTTACTTCCCGACGAAGTAAAAATCTGTGAAAGTGAGTTATAGTCCCACTTTTTAAATCTAATATTTTTGGGATGAGAATACATGCAGTTTTATAAATGTTTTACAAAATAGACACAAATACGTGAAACTACATTCTATGGTTGAATTATTAAACCGAATATGCCTCTCTTTAGTCTGGTAATCTAAGAATTAGGGAACAGACACCCTAATTAACGCGAATCCTAAAGATAGATCTATTGGGCTCAACAAACCCCATCCAAAGTACCAGATGCTTTAGTACTTCGAATTTATCATGTCCGAAGGGAGTCCCGGAATGATAGGGGATATTCTATATGCATCTTGTTAAGGTCGGTTACCAGGTGTTCACCATATGAATGTTTTTATCTCTATGCAGTTTGCGAAATGCCTGATACGAGATGTGTATTTATGAGAAATGAAATCTTGTGGTCTATTATTACGATTTGATAAATATATAGGTTAAACCTATAACTCACGAACATTTTTGTTGACGTTTAAAGCATGTTTATTCTCAGGTGATTATTAAGAGCTTCCGCTGTTGCATGCTAATTTATGGACAAGAGTTGAAGTCAGCATGCTTGTATAATATTGTTTAAAAACTGCATTTGAAGACTTAAATTGATGTGTAATATTATTGTAAACCATTATGTAATAATCGTGTGAAAAAGCTATATTTTAGATTATCATTATTTGATAATCGTCGTAATATTTTTAAACCTTTATTGATAAAATAAAGGTTATGGTTTGTTTTAAAATCGAATGCAGTCTTTGAAAAACGTCTCATATAGAGGTCAAAACCTCGCAACGAAATCAATTAATATGGAACGTTTATAATCGATATGAACGGGACATTTCATTTAGCAAATACCTTGCTCCTTACTCTAAACCCTTGCGGACAAATATTCTTCATCATTCTTCGATCTTAAAAATTCTAAGATATCATCGTATCTTTAAGTATAAATATCCTCAATATTTCTGAAGATACCTTCATAATTATTCTTGTCTGAAATCACTTATCTCCTCATGCTTCATAAAGGAAACTGTTTAAGTTTCTAAATTCTGAAAAATTCGAATTTAAAAGATGAATGTTTTTGAAGTAGTGTTGGGAATTGAAGCATGAGTTAGTATAATATAATGACGCCTGATCAACGTGATTATATTTCAGTAAGTCATGCTGAGTTTCTAATGAAACATGATGATTCACACACCATACCATCATCATGTGCCATGTTACACGACTCTTGTTTCATGACCCGTCCTAATCCATCTGGACGAATACATTACATTTGGTTACATCGCGAGGTACTTGACCTCTATATGATACATTTTACAAACATTGCATTCGTTTTTAAAAGACAAACTTTCATTACATCGAAAGTTGACGGCATGTATACCATTTCATAATATATCCAACTAAAATTGACTTAATAATGATCTTGATGAACTCGACAACTCGAATGCAACGTCTTTTTGAAATATGTCATGAATGACTCCAAGTAATATCTCTAATATGAGTAAATGCACAGCGGAAGATTTCTTTCATACCTGAGAATAAACATGCTTTCAAGTGTCAACCAAAAGGTTGGTGAGTTCATTAGTTTATTATAAACAATCATTTTCATCATTTTAATAGACCACAAGATTTTCATTTCCATTTCTCATAAATATATGTCCCATACATAGAGACAAAAATAATCATTCATATGGATTGAACACCTGGTAACTGACATTAACAAAATGCATCTAGAATATCTCCATATATAAATATCGAAGTACTAAAGCAGTTCAAATTCTCTGACTGGGGCTTGTCAATGGCCCATAGATCTATCTTTAGGATTCGCGTCAATTGGTGGCAATTATAATAAACACCAATTCTTAGGTTGCCAAGTTCAACAAGGGCGATATCCGGTATAACAATTCAACCATAGAATGTAGTTTCGATTACTTGTGTCTATTTCGTAAAGCATTTATAAAAGCGCATGTATTCTCAGTCCCAAAAATATATATATTGCAAAAGCATTTAAAAAGGGAGCAAATGAAACTCACTCTACAATATTTTGTAGTAAAAATATTCGTACGACGATACTGAACAATGCAGGGTTGGCCTCGGATTCACGAACCTATACCATTTGTATATTTATTAATATACATAATTGTAATCGAACAAATATTTATATTATTTTTAGTAATAATTTTTATATTAATAACTATAATGATAATAATACTATCTATAATAATACTAATAGTTATGATAAAAATAATTAATAATAATAATACCTATGTTACTTAATGGCAATAATAATAATAATAATAATAATAATAATAATAATAATAATAATAATAATAATAATAATAATAATAATGATAATAATAATAGTAATAGATCAAATAAACTACCTCAAAAGAATGAGTTTCCAAAAGAAAAACAACAGCCCTTGCCCGGGCTCGAACCCGAGACCTCTCGCTCACACGCAACACCATCAAACCATTCATCTGCCATTGTATTTCTGAGTTATATTCCGTATTAATTATATATAACTCGTAATAATCTGTTTCTTTTCCTTCTCCACTCTCAACCCAAACAACCAGGGATCGAAACCCATTAAATACCACGTTTTAAGGTTTGTATTATATTACAAAATGAAACATAAATCGTCACTGAGTGATTAATTGAATTGAAACGAAGAAGAAAAAAATAAAAATAAATAAATTACAAGAGTGCCTTCTGCTGCCGTCGGCTTCAAAAAAAATATATATAATGATTTCACATATGAGATTGTTTTGGACAAAGTTTTCTATACGAACATGGGTTTAAATAAAACGTAAAGACTTTCTGTAACTTCAATTTCATCCAAAACTTTTAATCGAATTCGAATTTTGCCAAGAACATTTTGTTTGACTTTTTAAAAAAAATAAGTTTGACTCAAAAATTAGAACTCGTTGGGAAGAATTGAAGCTTGGAATTTTGCAGGTAGTTTGGGTAAAAGAATCCTAACAACACTACATCTTTACATTTTGAAAATTCAAACAAATTCGAGTTGTTAAAAAAAATAAAAACGCGTGCAGGGGATAAACTGGTTCAACGAGTTTTATCTCCTGGGTATTTCTGTTTAATAATCGAATAATAGCAGTAGGTTTTATTGAATACAAGAGAATGAATTGATGTTATATCACGGATTGATTAACGTTTGTTTTGTAGTGATTAAAGTCAACAAGCAAATCAATCTGTAACAGAGTATGACTAATAAAAAAAATAAAGAGGATATAGATGGTTAACTGAATTTTGGATATATCTGTATGGAATTCGCTCATGTTCAGATTCTAAAGACAAAAACTCAATTTCATTTACATTTTAACAAAGATATAAAACAGGTTACTTACTTATTTATTTTTATTTATAATTATACCGTATTTATATTTATATTATATACCGTATTTATTTATTTAAATGTATTCTTGTATCTATCTATATATCGAATCTGTATATGTATTTATATATATATACCTGTTATATATATATATATATATATATATATATATATATATATATATATATATATATATATATATATATATATATATATATATATATATATATATATATATATGTTTATATGTATCTAAAATTCATAAATTTCAATAATGATAATGTTATTATTAATCAAATATTAATACTAGTAATAAATTAATAAAATTATTGATAATAATATCGAAATACTAATAATAATACTAATAGTTATATTAGTTATAATAATCAAGATAGATAACAATAATAATACAGATATGGTAATACTAGTAAAAATAATACTAATCCTATAAATGATACTAATAATAATATTAATAATAATATAACAAATTACATGTATCAAATTTAAAATTTATAATCTTTAATGATACTAATAACAATATTTCATGTAATAATTAATGTAACAACTATAAATAAACTTATAATTACATTTAATATATTAATTTTATTATATTATAAGATAACATTTATTTAATATTTATATGTTATATATATATATATATATATATATATATATATATATATATATATATATATATATATATATATATATATTTACATATATTTATGGTAACTTAACTATTTTATTTATTATTTTACCTTTTAAATTCTAAATTGATTAATGTGTATTTGATTACTCAAATATTATATATATATATATATATATATATATATATATATATATATATATATATATATATATACTCTTATGTTTACATTTATATATATATATTTACATATTTATTTACACACATTTGTTCGTGAATCGTCGGGATTAATCAAAGGTCAAATGATGTCATGAATTAGTTTAAAAAATTCTGAAACTCGATTTAATAGACATTGCTAATCGTGTCGAATTCGTATGAAGATTGAGTTTAAATTTGGTGGAAAATTTCTAGATCATCACAGTACCTACCCGTTAAAGAAATTTTGTCCCGAAATTTGAGTGAGGTGGTCATGGCTAACAATAAGAATGTTTTCATGACGAATAAGAGTTTATAAATAGAGTTTTATCATTATTGAGTAATGAAGATAAAACTATTCGATTATTCGAAGAGTACGAATGAAGCTATCACAAAAGAGCGAAATGAGTAAATGCAAATTTGACTTAACCGGTGACGTAGTCACGGTGGATTTCCGGAATTCAAGGAATTTAAAGAAAATCTTCGAAATCTAAAAGATTTAATTCTTCGACGAATAAGGAAATTAAGATCTCTATAATTAAATACGGTAATCTGCTTCGATTTCTCTGTCTGATATTCCCATTATAAATTAAACTTTTCCGTTCCATTATTCTCACCATTCCTATACTTTCTTTCTTAGTTCATACATCCAAAAGATTGTGAAAATGCTTAATCCCGTTCTAATCCTTGATATTTTCCTAATTATCATTTTTGTCATCTTTCTTTTTAATCTTCCACCAGAAAAATCTGTTTACTTTTACTATTACCTTGGGGTGATATTATTCTTAATTCTACCGTGTCTTTATATTGCTATTTGTACTAATATCTATGGTTTGTAACCTCCGTGTTGTTATTGGGCTTTATATTTTCTCTTATATTTTGGAGCTCTTTGCCTTTTTATTCTATACTCGACCTCTAGTAAAGCGAGCAATGGTCCAAAATTCATAACTATGGAGTTTCGAATGAACTTAATGTTCTAAACAAGAAAGAATGTAATAGCACGATTTGATTTGTCAAATTACTAAAATTCAAGAGAAAAGGTAGAACTTATCAAGAAAATATGTTCTTGATATGTTTATAGATTAGATAGAATGTAAGAGTCGTGTAACATGGCATTTGATGACGTTATGATCTGTGAATCATCACGTTCCATTAGAAACTCAGCATGACTTACTGTAATATAATCACGTTGATCAAGTGTCATTATATTATACTAACACATGCATCAATTTCTAACACTACTTCAAAATCATTCATAATTCAAACTCGAATTTTATAAGAAATTTAGAAACTAAAGTAGTTTCCTTTATTATGTAATATAGATAGCACAAAGAGATAAATAATTTTGGACGAGAATATATATGAAAATATCTTCAGAAATATCGAAGATATTTATGATGATATTTTGGAATTTCTAAGTTCGATGGTTGATGAAGAAAGATTTTTCGTAAGATTTTAACATGAGTACGGAGCAAGATATTCGTTGAAGGTTTCATCGGATCTAGAATTACCAGGATTCTTGGAATATATGGTATGGTCCTTATATTTGGCCTTGGTCTCCTTCATGGTTTGCTCAATCTGTTTTCCAGTACCAAATTTTCTATCGAGCGTTCCTAACACTCCCTTCTTTATCATCAAACTTTTGGCCGTTTAGACCATCTACAATTTTTCTGTTTCCTCTGCATTTAATGCTACTATATCTGAATCATCGGTTATCAATCCAAGGTGGTTTCAGGAGAATTGTGTTTTTAGATGATTAAACGTTGATGGTAATATGGTGGAATATAAAAGGTTCCCCGATAATAATAAAAGAGCACACATATACATCAAGGTGTTAACAAGGTTGTTTCGAACGAAAAGTCGAAGTTGACTTGCTGGAGCTGTGACAAAATTTGCTACTTTGAAAGGAATTACCAAGTTATTTTGGGTAATAATAACACTAAAGGAATTAGCACAGATACGTGTTAAACGTTTACTCAGGTTCCGAGTGTTTTCAGGTGCATAAATATATGTATCAATCATTTCTTCCGTAGATGAAGTACGGTTGGTTCATCCTCTCGATTAAGGTGTTTTCTAGAATTATCAAAGGTGTGAACGCAGATTGTAATCGTCAAGATACAAATGAAGTTTGGGATGAAATCAAGTGGCAAACTTGAAGAATTGTTTAGTTTCATATGTTATAATCAATATTTTAATTCATTTTAATTGTCCAATGTTGGTAGTCTTCAGTTGATAGTTCACAGTTAGCAATATATAATATTCGAATTAATTAATACATGTCGTGACCCGTTTACATGTCTCAGACTCGATCACAACTCAAAGTATATATATTATTGTAGAATCAACCTCAACCCTGTATAGCTAACTCCAGCATTACTGCATATAGAGTGTCTATGGTTATTCCAAATAATATATATAGATGCGTCGATATGATATGTCAAAACCTTGTATACGTGTCCCGATATTTAAAATGCGTAAATAACAGTATTTAAATGACGATAAATAAAGTGCGTAAAATAAATAACAGAAATTAAATGACGATAAATAAAATTGCGAGAATATAAATTGCGATAAATAAATTGCGATAAATAAAATGTAATCAGTTAGCTAGGAATAGTTAGCTAGGAACAGTTAGCATGGATTCTTAACAAAATTTTCTCATGGTTAATTTGTTTGTTTCTAACAAATTTTATTTTTGTCCAATGTTTTCTTCATTATGCCACTTGTTGGATTCTGATAGGTCAAAATCCAAATATGAAATTGAATGAAAATGGTTATTCTGCGGTGAACGGATACGTATATCTGTGGGTGTAAGTAGGATAATAAATGAGTGTTGAATCAGATTCGAAGAATGTACAGTGTAACTTATTAATGTGAAATCTAAATATTTCTCGGGTATTACCTACCCGTTAAAATATTTTCACCATTAATCATTTGTACAAAAGAATTTTTAATTACAATCTTTATGAAAATATACTTGCATATATATTTTCTTCAGATGTAATTATAGATTTAATGAGTTGATATAATATTAATCTCATTTGATTTACCGTTAGAACTAGAATACATAATCTCTAAAACAATAGAGATTACATAATCGCCATGAAGAACGAAGATAATTGATGTAGAACGATACGTAGAACGATGATTATACTCGAGGTACAGAATGAGATGTTGAGGCATGGATTGTTGATGGTACTGGTGTTGATGTTGGTGAAGCTGATAAGTTTTGCACCATATTCTTCAAAATCATTACTCATGCGCGAAGCTCGTTGACTTCTTCTATTACTCTGGGATGATTGGCGGTTCGAACGAGCGGATGAATAAGGTTTAGAATTTTAGATAGAATATAATTGTGGTGAAATATTCGAGAAATGAGGGTGAAAATGGTATTACGAATAGGTTCGCCGGTAAGTGCTTCAGGTTCTTTGCCAAGAGGGAAATTCGATTGGTGAAAAGGATCGCCTTCTTCGCGTCTCCATTGATTAAGTAGACTACGAACTCATCAGTTAAGTTGGGGATGGCTGATTGGTTGGTTCATTCTGGTGACGATTCTTTCGGAGCTCGAGTGAAACTCCATATCGGAATCCGAGGGACTTGAATTAGTGACGAGTTCCATTTCGTACGATTGAATAAGGATTTTTAGATATGAAATGATTTTCGGATACCAGATGATATTCTAATTACATAGAATATTTATACATAGTACAGAAGATCCCATAGATCACGGAGGGAATTAAGGAAATGTGTCAGATAAAGTCTACAGTAACAGATACGCTGAGATATGAATTAGCAGATACGCTAAGATATGAATTTGTCTATACACTATCAAAGCAGTAAGTGCAGTAAGACGTGTCTAGACTTAAGTGTGATAAGCAGGCAATTTTCGACACGAAATGATAAGCAAAACTTTTGACATGCAGACACGGTCGAAGTCCAGACCCACTAATGCATCTAAATAACTATCAGTTAGACATACTAATGTAAGACCTGGTTCGCTAAGACCACCGCTCTGATACCAACTTTCATGACCCGTCCTAATCCATCTGGACGAATACATTACATTTGGTTACATCGCGAGGTACTTGACCTCTATATGATACATTTTACAAACATTGCATTCGTTTTTAAAAGACAAACTTTCATTACATCGAAAGTTGACGGCATGCATACCATTTCATAATATATCCAACTAAAATTGACTTAATAATGATCTTGATGAACTCGACAACTCAAATGCAACGTATTTTTGAAATATGTCATGAATGACTCCAAGTAATATCTCTAATATGAGCAAATGCACAGCGGAAGATTCTTTCATACCTGAGAATAAACATGCTTTCAAGTGTCAACCAAAAGGTTGATGAGCTCATTAGTTTATCATAAACAATCATTTTTATCATTTTAATAGACCACAAGATTTTCATTTCCATTTCTCATAAATATATGTCCCATACATAGAGACAAAAATAATCATTCATATGGATTGAGCACCTGGTAACCAACATTAACAAAATGCATCTAGAATATCCCCATATATAAATATCGAAGTACTAAAGCAGTTCAAATTCTCTGACTGGGGCTTGTCAATGGCCCATAGATCTATCTTTAGGATTCGCGTCAATTGGTGGCAATTATAATAAACACCAATTCTTAGGTTATCAAGTTCAACAAGGGCGATATCTAGTATAACAGTTCAACCATAAAATGTAGTTTCGATTACTTGTGTCTATTTCGTAAAGCATTTATAAAAGCGCATGTATTCTCAGGCCCAAAAATATATATATTGCAAAAGCATTTAAAAAGGGAGCAAATGAAACTCACTCTACAATATTTTATAGTAAAAATATTCGTACGACGATACTGAACAATGCAGGGTTGGCCTCGAATTCACGAACCTATACCATTTGTATATTTATTAATATACATAATTGTAATCGAACAAATATTTATATTTTTTTTAGTAATAATTTTTATATTAATAACTATAATGATAATAATACTATCTATAATAATACTAATAGTTATGATAAAAATAATTAATAATAATAATACATATGTTACTTAATGGCAATAATAATAATAATAATAATAATAATAATAATAATAATAATAATAATAATAATAATAATAATAATAATAATAATAATAATAATAATAATAATGATAATAATAATAGTAATAGATAAAATAAACTACCTCAAAAGAATGGGTTTCCAAAAGAAAAACAACAGCCCTTGCCCGGGCTCGAACTCGAGACCTCTCGCTCACAGGCAACACCATCAAACCATTCATCTGCCAATGTATTTCTGAGTTATATTCGATATTAATTATATATAACTCGTAATAATCTGTTTCTTTTCCTTCTCCACTCTCAACCCAAACAACCAGGGATCGAAACCCATTAAATACCGCGTTTTAAGGTTTGTATTATATTAGAAAATGAAACATAAATCGTCACTAAGTGATTAATTGAATTGAAACGAAGAAGAAAAAATAAAAAAAATAAATTACAAGAGTGCCTGCTGCTGCCGTCGGCTTCAAAAAATATATATAATGATTTCACATATGAGATTGTTTTGGACAAAGTTTTCTATACGAACATGGTTTTAAATCAAATGTAAAGACTTTCTGTAACTTCAATTTCATCCAAAAATTTTAATCGAATTCGAATTTTGCCAAGAACATTTTGTTTGACTTTTTAAAAAAATAAGTTTGACTCAAAAATTAGAACTCGTTGGGAAGAATTGAAGCTTGGAATTTTGCAGGTAGTTTGGATAAAAGAATCCTAACAACACTACATCTTTACATTTTGAAAATTCAAACAAATTCAAGTTGTAAAAAAAAATAAAAATGCGTGCAGGGGATAAACTGGTTCAGCGAGTTTTATCTCTAGGGTATTTCTGTTTAATAATCGAATAATAGCAGTAGGTTTTATTGAATACAAGTGAATGAATTGATGTTATATCACGGATTGATTAACATTTGTTTTGTAGTGATTAAAGTCGACAAGCAAATCAATCTGTAACAGAGTATGACTAACAAAAAAAATAAAAAGGATATAGATGGTTAACTGAATGTTGGATATATCTGTATGGAATTCGCTCATGTTCAGATTCTAAAGACAAAAACTCAATTTCATTTACAGTTTAACAAAGATATAAAACAGGTTACGTACTTATTTATTTTTATTTATAATTATACCGTATTTATATTTATATTATATACTGTATTTATTTATTTAACTGTATTCATGTATCTATCTATATATCGAATCTGTATATGTATATATATATATATATATATATATATATATATATATATATATATATATATATATATATATATATATATATATATATGTTTATATGTATCTAAAATTCATAAATTTAAATATTGATAATGTTATTATTAATCAAATATTAATACTAGTAATAAATTAATAAAATTATTGATAATAATATCGAAATACTAATAATAATACTAATAGTTATATTAGTTATAATAATCAAGATAGATAACAATAATAATACAAATATGGTAATACTAGTAAAAATAATACTAATCCTATAAATGATACTAATAATAATATTAATAATAATATAACAAATTACATGTATCAAATTTAAAATTTATAATCTTTAATGATACTAATAACAATATTTCATGTAATAATTAATGTAACAACTATAAATAAACTTGTAATTACATTTAATATAATAATTTTATTATATTATAAGATAATATTTATTTAATATTTATATTATATATATATATATATATATATATATATATATATATATATATATATATACAAATACTTATTAATATAAATCATATATATATTTACATATATTTATGGTAACTTAACTATTTTATTTATTATTTTACCTTTTAAATTCTAAATTGATTAATGTGTATTTGATTACTCAAATATTATATATATATACTCTTATGTTTACATTTATATATATATATATATATATATATATATATATATATATATATATATATATATATATATATATATATATATATATATTTACATATTTATTTACACACATTTGTTCGTGAATCGTCAGGATTAATCAAAGGTTAAATGATGTCATGAATTAGTTTAAAAAAATTTAAAACTCGATTTAATAGACATTGCTTATCGTGTCGAATTCGTATGAAGATTGAGTTTAAATTTGGTCGAAAATTTCTGGGTCGTCACATCTTGCATTCTACTTAATCCTTAAACTATCAAGAAATATTTTCTTGATAGTTCTATCTTTCCGTAACTTCTGGTAATTTAACAAATCAGATCATGCTACTACCATTCCTTCTTAGAACGTTAGTCATGTTCATTCAAAATTCAAAGATCTAACCTACAAATCCGAAACGTTTTGATCGTTTTACTTAAAGTCGGGAAGAAAAACAAAAACATGAAGCCCTGAAATATAAGGGAAAATATAAACACGATGACAACATAGAAATTACAAACCGTGTATATCAATACGTATTGCAACGTAAAGAAATGGGAGAATTAAAAACATTATAACCCCAAGGTAATAGTAGAAGAAAATAAATTCCTCCGGTGACAGATGAAAAAGAAGAATGAAAGAAACAATAGCCAGAAAAATTTCAAGAATTAGAACTGGATGTAGCATTTTCACAATCTTTTAAAGAAGAATTGAGGAAGAGAAGAAAAGAGTTGAGAAAAATAATGAAACGGAAGAGGTTAATTTATAGCGAAACATCAGACATAGCAGTCGAGGCAAGTTACCGCATTTAATCAAAGAGGATCCTAATTTCCTTAATCAAATCTTATATAGATTACGAAAATCTTGTTTAACTTCCTTAAATCTCGGAAATTAACCATGACTACGTCAAATGTTGAAACGAATCTTTGATTTCATCATTTCACTCTTTTGCGATAGCTCCTCTCATAAGCTTCGAGTAATCGAATTGTTTTATCCATATTACTCAATGGTGATAAAACTCAAAATTTCAACTTATATTCTTCATAAAAATATTCTTACAATCAACCATGACGACCTCTGTCAAAATTTCGGGACGAAATTTTCTTTAACGAGGAGGTACTGTGATGACCCGGAAATTTCGGTCAAATTTAAACTCTGATAACTCCGACAAGATAAGCAAACTAATGTGTTGCATTAAAATATTTTCATACATTTAATTAACCTTTGGACTTTACCCTACAATTCACGAACAACCTATAATTTAAAACTAGAACCCGTCAAGATTTATATATTATTTTACTTTCTTAAACGAAGACGTTTTATGATATAATAATTTCTATTATTATTACCTCTTAATAAAATGATTTTGAATATAATTAGTTCTAGAAAACTAAATTTTATAATATTTATATACGAAATAATTAAAAAGTTACTATTAAACGATGCTATTTCAAATAAAAAATTTACGTATTAAGTCATTTTAATTTTATGATATAATTTTTGTAATATTTTTTAAGAAACGAAGTTAAATCAAAGATGTACAAGTTGTAAAGTACAACGTACAACATCGTAACTTAAATAGTTGAATTAAAATTAATTCATTTACTATTAATGTAAATAGTAAATGAAACGTAATTAATTAATTTACTATTCACATGAAAGTGACATGATAGAAATTATTAATTATAATTTACATAATATACCTCTAAAGTATTTGAGAAATACGACTTTTAAAAAAATTTACGATTCATTTGATTCAAAATTTATTATTATATTATTATATTTTATTTAATATTATTATATTATATTATTATATTATTATTTTATTATTATATATATAAAAAATGATGTCGACAGAGAAACTTACAAATTCGATGGCTGCTAAATAATTCGCACGTTTTAATTTTTTATTATTTTAATGCTTCATCATGGTCATACTGGTTTATATATTCGAAGATCATTTTACTGAACACTCCGCATAATTTCATTTCAAAATCACATATATATCAATATCTATATCTCTATTTTACTCCGTATGATATTATTATGATTATTACTGTTGTTATTATTATTATTATTATTATTATTAAGTATCATTATTAGTAAAATACATAAAATACTACGACGGAGTTATGTTCGGGTGATTTCAAAATGAGTTTTCAAATGGGTTAAAGCTAAGGAATTTATGGGTTATATCTAAGGAGGTTATGGGTATTGTTCGGGGGTTTTGTTCGTGAATCAATGGCCAACCTTGCACTTATCATTTACATTGAACCTACATACATTTTCCTACAATATTGAACCACAATATTGAACGGTGAGTTTATAGATCCCTTTTTAATTGCTTTTGCAATCTATATTTTTGGACTGAGAATACATGTACTTTATTTTAAACGCAATGGATACAAGTACATACTAAATTCTACACCGAGTTTGAACCAAAAATCCCTTAGCTTTGGTAACTAGTAACTGCCGGTTATAAGAACTGATGGGCGCGAGTAGTTGTATATGGATCCATAGGGCTTGACATCCCCGTCTGTTCCAGGTATAGAAACCCTAGCCTGAACTATAAAACAGACGTAAGCTATTTGAGTTTAGTACACGTTGGATTGCGTGTATTGTACATGTTGGTTGCATGTATGTTAAAACAGGGGTACTTATTATATATACGTTAAGTTTAGTTACCAGGGTGCTCAATTTGGTAGAATATTTTGATAAACGTTTCTGGATGAAACAACTGAAATCTTGTGATCCACCTTTATATACAGATTATGCGCACTATTAAAACTATGAACTCACCAACCTTTGTGTTGACACTTTTAAGCATGTTTATTCTCATGTTGCAAGAAGTCTTCCGCTGTTTTCTTATACGTTATACAAGCTATGTGCATGGAGTCATACATGCTTTATTCGAGAAAACTTTGCATTCACAAAATCATCACCATGTATCTTATTTTGGCTGCATTGTCAACGGATGTATTATTGTAAACTATTATTTACGGTGATTGTCTATATGTAGAAATCATTAGATATCGAAAACCTTGGAATTATATATTCATTTATGGTGTGCCTTTTCAAAAGAATGCAATGTTTACAAAATGTATCATATAGAGGTCAAAACCTCGCTATGAAATCAATGAATAACGTACCACGTCAATAGCGATTTTGACGGGTCGTTACACCAGAGGGGAGCGCCACGGGTCAATGAAGGAAAATGAGGTCGAGGGTTGAACTAATCCTGACCATCAGCTACATACTTAAGCCGCGTCGCGGCTAGGCCACCCGCGCCGTGGGTTATGCCTGTCAGAAATGTACTGCCATCTAAAAAAAAAAAAAGTTCCGTGTTTTAAATAACGAGTTGGGTCGCTTCAAGCATGTACTAAAATAAAACTACTGTTAGATGACGGGTACCGTTTAATCAGCCACGTCAATAATAGTATCAGATTTTGAAGCAGGTGAATAAAAAAAAAGCAGAAGTAGTCTTGTTTTCCTGATCCAATAAGTTTGAAGCAGGTGAATAAAAAAAATCTCAGCTTTTCGTTCACTGTTAGATTTTGGTTCCACTGAGGTTTGACTAACTAAATCAGTCGTAGTTCCATTTTTGGTTCCATTGTAACCGAGACTTCTGGTTCCACTAATGGTTGACCAACTAAACTAATACTAGTTTCTGTTTTTGGTTCCGGTAAGGGTTGATCAGTTGAAGTTGTACCGACCTTATGGTTTTAGTACGGTTGGCGGAACAGTATCGGCTGGTGTATTCATGTTTGATTCCAATAAGGTAAGCAAATTTGTAGTACTATCGGGCTTTTTTTCTAATCACGTTGGAGCAACCAACAAAGTAATAGTGTCGGTTTCTGTTGGGGCAGCTAACAGCGGCGAAACTACTTAGGGGCTATTTTTTTCCAGTGGTTTTTTTTCAGTGTAAAAATTTTGAGTTTTTCGATTTTGCCTCCAGTGGATATTTTTTTTCCCCGCAAAACCTACATATTTTGTCCCAAAACCTACAAATTTTTCCCAAAATTCTTCAACTTTTGTCCCAAAACCTTCAACTTTTGCCCAAAAACCTTCATAATTTGCCTAAAAACTTCAATTTTTTTCCCTAAAACCTCCATATTGTCCCAAAAAAAATTGCTACGGTTAAATTTTTTTTTGCCCCCGTTAAAAAAAATCTTAATTCCGCCACTAGCAGCTAATGCAGATGTAGTATCACTTTGTGGTTCAGAAGAGTTGTTACACTGGCACCCATTAGTATTAGATTTAGTTTTTTTCCTTTATATGAGAAAGCACGAATAACCTTTTGGTAAAATCTCCATGATAAAAAAATTTTCCCGAATGGGGCGTTGGTCAAATGGATTTTCTTGTATGAAGATTTGAACGTTCTCGGCTGATGCTAACCTTCCAAGATGGGAGATGATGTATCCAACAAGCTTTTTAATTCTTTTTTTTTTTGAAAGGCCAATCAGTATTATATATATATATATATATATATATATATATATATATATATATATATATATATATATATATATATATATATATATATATACTATAAGAAGAAATGGACAATTGAAGATGGGTTATACATATGGGAAACCCATCCTACAATGAGACACACGAAACAATACCCACGACTAGATACAACAATTGCAAAGTCCGATCTACACGACAAAATAAAAAATTACACAACACCACAACAATTTAGCCTGGATCAATGTTGATGGATCGAATAATGAGTTGTGAGGATCTAGCAACCATTTGTGCCAATTGAAACACATCTTTTTTGAACGATTGCTAATCCACTCAAACGATTTAAGTTGTATTTGGCTTATAATCTTAGCCGAACCCCATGCTACATTGCGGAAGACTTTCTGATTTCTGTACTTCCAAATGTAGTACCCCGCGACCCAAATAACCGATTTCCAAATATCGATTTGAAACCCTGAGAACCCGGTACCCAAGCCTCCTGAGAATAACGAATCAAAACCCGCTGAAGTAGGAATAATACACCCCCACCATCTACAAATTCCATCCCATATTTCTCTAACTTTTGAGCACTCAAACAAAGCGTGTTCCACTGATTCGGAGGTGTCGGCACAAAGTGGACATAACAAATAATCAAGGTCAACACCATGTTTGTCAAGCTCAACTCTGATAGGGATACGTTTTCTACGAGCATGCCAAACAAAAAGGCCAATTTTCTAAGGGAGCAATTTGTTATGCAATGTAGAAATAGTAGAATGATTGCCTGATAGGATTAATTCATCAATTTTAGAGGCCATAGATTTTGACTTAAACAACCCGCTTATATCCAAGTTGCACACCCATGACCCGCTGCCTTGCCCGAAACCCGGATGACCCTCAATCAGCGATCTTAAACTAGTTAATTCACCCGATAATCTACCCAAAATGTCTCTTACCCACTGCTAAGAAAAGGACCATATACCTTCATTATATTGGACACGATCCTTAATGGTAGCATTCTGATTTGTCTCTAGCCGAAATAAACGAGGAAAGTAATCCTTTAGCCGCAAATTGCTTAGCCACACATCGTTCCAGAAAAGTATGTCGTGACCATCACCTATCTTTCTTTCAAAACACGAGTTAATATCCATCCCGATATTAAGCATATCATTCCGGAGTTTAATAATATTACACCAAACAGAGTTAGTTCTCGAAGATGGTAAAGAAGATTCATGTCCCAACCCCTCATCCCGCCCATAAATGCTTTTGATAATCTTGACCCAAAGTGAGTCGCTTTCGTTATGAAATCGCCACCACCATTTCCCGACCAAAGCACAGTTTTTAGATTTTAAGGAACCAATATTTAACTCGCCCACCCCATAAGGAATTAAAACCAATTCCCATTTAACCCATGATAATTTGGAATCACCTCCCGACCCGCCCCAGAAAAACTTACGACGCATTTTCTCGAGAAGATTGATGACGCTGGAAGGAGCCCGAAACAACGAAAAGTAATACAGTGGTAGACTACAAAGAACCGATTTTATAAGGGTTAACCGCCCCCCATATGACATCGTTCGTGCCTTCCATTCTGAAAACCTTTTCGTGAACTTATCAATTATAGGTTTCCAAGCACCCAATTTATTCATGTTCTGGCCGATTGGCAACCCAAGATATTTAAAAGGGAATTGACCAGTACAACACCCGAATCTGCTAGCAGCCATATCAACTTCGGTTTAAGAAACCCCGACCCCAATCACACAGCTTTTTCCCATGTTTATTTTCAACCCCGAAACTTTCTCAAAACATAATAAGGTCTTTTGGACATTGCTTATGTTTCTCTTACCCCAATGCCCAAAAAATATCGTGTCGTCCGCGAATTGAAGATGAGAAATACTAGTATTGTCTAAGCCGATTTGAACCCCTCTTATCAGACCATCTCTGACCGCAATGTTAGTAAACACATTTAAACCTTCACTAGCAATGATGAAAAGGTAAGGAGAGAAGGGATCGCCTTGTCGGATTCCTCTTTGAAGACTAAATTCTTTTGTGGGTGATCCGTTAACTAGAACCGAAACTGAGGCCGATTGAAAACACGCTTCAATCTATCTTATCCATTTCAACCCGAATCCCATGTTAGCCATTATTTCAAATAAAAATTTCCATCTTACACTATCGAATGCTTTCTCGAAGTCGGCTTTAAAAATGAAGCATTTTGATTTTTTCCTTATAGCATCAGCAACCAATTCATTTGTAATGAGGATACTATCAAGAATGGAACACCCCTTTACAAACGCACTTTACTCGACCCCGATAAGCTTGGAAATAACTACTCGAAGACGATAAGATAAAACTTTGGCTATAATTTTATAGTAACTGTTGATAAGACTTATTGGTCGGTAATCGCGGAGACTCATTGGATCATTCTTTTCTGGTATGAGCGTGATAAATGAAGCATTACAACCTGCAGAAATTTCATAGTGGTCCCAAAACCAATGAATAGCAGCCATCAGAGTGTCTTTAACTAACCACCGAAACTTCCGATAAAACTTAAAATTAAACCCGTCTGGACCCGGTGCTTTTGATGACCCACAATTTTTGATAGCATCCCAAACTTCCTCTTCAGTAAACGGTTTTTCCAAGTTAATTGCCTCTTCACAAGAGATTCTGGTAATTTCAAAACCCAGCATGCTATAACCGTTCATAGTCGGGTTTCGGTCCTCAAATTGGTTTTTGAAAAACCTGAACACTTCCTCTTTAATCTCATTTGGGCTTTCTTGCCATAGCCCATTTATGTGTAACCCTCGAATATTGTTTTTCATGTTCCTTCTTTTGATTGCCGAGTGAAAAAATCTAGTGTTCTCATCGCCTTCAATACTCCATTTAAGACGGGACTTTTGTTTAAGCATATTACATTTAACCCTATCCTTTTCAACCCATTTATTCCTAGTATCCATCCATTCTTTTCATTCCATGTCAGAAAGAGTCCTATTTTCAGCTTGTAATTCCCACGAGTTACTCTTCTCAATTAGCTCCAGTAATTCAGCATCTAACCTCCCGTAGTTCTGAATACTCCATTGCTTTAGATGATCTTTAACATTTTTGAGTTTCATCCTAAAGATGACATCAGGTTTTTGAGCTGAGACACTTCGGTTCCAGGCTTCAGAAATAACAGACTCAATACCCCTTTTTTCAAGCCACGCATCAAACACCCTAGTAGGTTTCGGACCGAAATCATCAATACCATTTTTTAGAAGAATAGGAGAATGATCAGTAAGTTTACGATCAAGCTGGATAACCGAAAGATTGTTCCATAACTGCACAAAATTGTCAGACACGAGGAATCGATCCAACTTGCTGAACTTCAATCCGTCATCACTTATTCGCGTGAACTTTTTGCCTACAAGCGGAACCTTAATTAAACCGTTTCTATCAATGAACTCATTAAATAGAGAAGCTCTTCTTTCAATGAAAGCACAATTTTGTCTTTCCTCAACTCGACGAACTTCATTAAAATCTCCACAGAGTACCCAAGCAACATATTTAAGACTTAAAAGAGCATCAAGACTATCCCACATTTTCTTCTTCTTGTCATCCCGATGAGGACCGTAAACATTCACAATAACAACATCTGAGTCCTTTCTGAAGAGTTTCCCTTTTACTGCAATACAGTAATCGCCTTCAACTGCCTGTTCAACAACAAACATACTCGAGTCCCAGATTAACAACAACCCACCGGACTGTAGTGACCCGAATTTTTCCATGTTTATATATATTAAATGAAATTTTTATTTACATGATTAAGTGTTTCCAACATGTTAAGCAATCAAATTTGTTAAGACTTGATTAATTTAAATAGGTTTCATATAGACAATTGACCACCCAAGTTGACCGGTGATTCACGAACGTTAAAACTTGTAAAAACTATATGATGACATATATATGATTATATATATAGTTAACATGATATTATGATAAGTAACTATCTCATTAGGTATTTTAACAATGAGTTATATACATAAAATTGGGTTTATTGAATTAAGAAACTCGAAACGATATATATAACGATTATCGTTATAACAACGTCTTACTAAATACATATGAATCATATTAAGATATTGATACACTATGTTTAATCATGATAAATGATAATTAAACATGTCATTAAGTGTATTAACAATGAACTACAGATGTAAAAACAAGACTACTAACTTAATGATTTCGAAACGAGACATATATGTAACGATTATCGTTGTAACAACATTTAACTGTATATATATCATACTAAGATATATTAATATATCATAATATCATGATAATGTAATAATTTAACATCTCTTTAGATATAATAAACAATGGGCTAACAACATTTAACAAGATCGTTAACCTAAAGGTTTCAAAACAACATTTACATGTAACGACTAACGATGATTTAACGACTCAGTTAAAATGTATATACATGTAGTGTTTTAATATGTATTCATACACTTTTGAAAGACTTCAAGACACTTATCAAAATACTTCTACTTAACAAAAATGCTTACAATTACATCCTCGTTCAGTTTCATCAACAATTCTACTCGTATGCACCCGTATTCGTACTAGTACAATACACAGGTTTTTGATGTATGTACTATTGGTATATACACTCCAATGATCAGCTCTTAGCAGCCCATGTGAGTCACCTAACATATGTGGGAACCATTATTTGGCAACTAGCATGAAATATCTCATAAAATTACAAAAATATTAGTAATTATTCATGACTTATTTACATGTAAACAAAATTACATATCCTTTATATCTAATCCATATACCAACGACCAAAAACACCTACAAACACTTTCATTCTTCAATTTTCTTCATCTAATTGATATCTCTCAAGTTCTATCTTCAAGTTCTAAGTGTTCTTCATAAATTCTATAAGTTCTAGTTTCATAAAATCAAGAATACTTCCAAGTTTGCTAGCTTACTTCCAATCTTGTAAAGTGATCATCCAACCTCAAGAAATCTTTATTATTTATAGTAAGATATCTTTCTAATACAAGGTAATACTCATATTCAAACTTTGATTCAATTTCTATAACTATAACAATCTTATTTCGATTGGAAATCTTACTTGAACTTGTTTTCGTGTCATGATTCTGCTTCAAGAACTTTCAAGCCATCCAAGGATCCTTTGAAGCTAGATCTATTTTTTTCATTTCCAGTAGGTTTATCCAAAAAAAACTGAGGTAGTAATGATGTTCATAACATCATTCGATTCATATATATATAACTACCTTATTCGAAGATTTAAACTTGAAATCACTAGAACATAGTTTAGTTAATTCTAAACTTGTTCGCAAACAAAAGTTAATCCTTCTAACTTGACTTTTAAAATCAACTAAACACATATTCTAAATCTATATGATATTCTAACTTAATAATTTAAAACCTGGAAACACGAAAAACACCGTAAAACCGGACATACGCCGTCGTCGTAACACCGCGGGCTGTTTTGGGTTTGATAATTAAAAACTATGATAAACTTTGATTTAAAAGTTGTTCTTCTGAGGAAAATAATTATTCTTATGAACATGAAACTATATCCAAAAATCATGGTTAAACTCAAAGTGGAAGTATGTTTTTCAAAATGGTCATCAAGACGTTGTTCTTTCGACTGAAATGACTACCTCTTACAAAAATGACTTGTAACTTATATTTTCGACTATAAACCTATAATTTTTCTGTTTAAATTCATAAAATAGAGTTCAATATGAAACCATAGCAATTTGATTCACTCAAAAAGGATTTAAAACGAAGAAGTTATGGGTAAAACAAGATTGGATATTTTTTGATTGTTGTTGCTACGGGAAATATTGTAACAATTCTATACAAATCATATCCTAGCTAACTTATATTGTATTATACATGTATTCTAATATATTATGTAATCATGGGATACCATAGACATGTATGCAAATATTTTGACATATCATATCGACCCATGTATATATATTATTTGGAACAACCATAGACACTCTATATGCAGTAATGTTTGAGTTAGCTATACAGGGTTGAGGTTGATTCCAAAAATATATATACTTTGAGTTGTGATCTAGCCTGAGACGTGTATACACTGGGTCGTAGATTGATTCAAGATAATATATATCAATTTATTTCTGTACATCTAACTATGGACAATTAGTTGTAGGTTACTAACAAGGACAGCTGACTTAATAAACTTAAAACATCAAAATGTATTAAAAATGTTGTAAATATGTGACGCCCCGTACAAAACCATCGTGTACAATTCGTCAACAACAGGATCTTTACACAGTCAAGTACTACATGCTGTTTGAAAACCAGTTTGCATTCATAAAAAGACATAGCGTTTTACAAAAGATAACGTGACACAAAGGTCATTACAAAACCATTATTCAAATAACATAAGTTGCGAATGCAAATTAAAAGTTTCATGATTGAGACATCTCTAAGTTATGCAGCGGTTATCTAACACAGCAGGTTCTTAACAGCAAGTCTAAACAGCATGACAGCAAGTCTAACAGCGGAAGCAACAAACCTCTAAGCACCTGAGAAAACATGCTTAAAAACGTCAACAATAATGTTGGTGAGCTATAGTTTAAGTTGTAACAGTAATATAAGATTGACCACGAGATTTCAATGTTTCAAAACAGTATGAAAAGTATATGTATAACCGTGGGCACATGGTAACTAGACTTAACGTAAATATAAATATCACCCCCTAAAAGTACACATGGCGAGTGCGTATGTCCTCGAAGTATTAAACACCCGTTAAATGCTAGCGTGACTAGCCCGAGTGGGGATGTCAAACCCTATGGATCCATATCTAATATTCGCGTCTACCGGTTCAAAAACCAATAGTTAAACGTTACCGTGCTAAGGGGAATCTTTTTGTCGTTGTATAACCCACACATATGTAAAGTTTAAGTACTCGTGTCAAGTAAGTAAAACATAAAAAGCGCATGTATTCTCAGTCCCAAAAATAGTATAAGTAAAAAAGGGATGCTATAACTCACAGTGATAAAAGCGGTAAATTCGGTAATGAAAGTATGCAAGTAGTAAGTCGGTCCGAAAGGTCGTCAACCTAAATAAAAGGTTACTAGGTCAATAGGTTATCCTTATAAGTTCTAATAGTGCATAAAATAAGTTTAAGTGTCATCATCATCATCATTCATCATCATAAAAGCTAAGTAAGTTTGACAAGAATAGAGATCGAAACAATAGGCTGACTTCGATCAGCTTCTATGACCTCTATGTAAATCGAAAAGACGCGTAATCAGTGGCCATGGCTCCGTATATGAGTCCCCTAACCGCTGACCAATTTTCAGAACCTAACTCGTCTTCCTTTGACCGTGGTGATGGAAAATCATCTACTCGAACCGAACTAACTAAAAATCAACTTTCCAGTAGCCCAGGTGGTCTGATCAGATACGAAAAACAGTAGGTAATGAAATGTCCCGTTCTTATTGATTAAAAACGTTCCATATTAATTGATTTCGTTGCGAGGTTTTGACCTCTATATGAGACGTTTTTCAAAGACTGCATTCATTTTAAAACAAACCATAACCTTTATTTCATCAATAAAGGTTTAAAAAGCTTTACGTAGATTATCAAATAATGATAATCTAAAATATCCTGTTTACACATGACCATTACATAATGGTTTACAATACAAATATGTTACAACAAAATAAGTTTCTTGAATGCAGTTTTTACACAATATCATACAAGCATGGACTCCAAATCTTGTCCTTATTTAAGTATGCGACAGCGGAAGCTCTTAATAATCACCTGAGAATAAACATGCTTAAAACGTCAACAAAAATGTTGGTGAGTTATAGGTTTAACCTATATATATCAAATCATAATAATAGACCACAAGATTTCATATTTCAATACACATCTCATACATAGAGATAAAAATCATTCATATGGTGAACACCTGGTAACCGACATTAACAAGATGCATATATAAGAATATCCCCATCATTCCGGGACACCCTTCGGATATGATATAAATTTTGAAGTACTAAAGCATCCGATACTTTGGATGGGGTTTGTTAGGCCCAATAGATCTATCTTTAGGATTCGCGTCAATTAGGGTGTCTGTTCCCTAATTCTTAGATTACCAGACTTAATAAAAAGGGGCATATTCGATTTCGATAATTCAACCATAGAATGTAGTTTCACGTACTTGTGTCTATTTTGTAAATCATTTATAAAACCTGCATGTATTCTCATCCCAAAAATATTAGATTTTAAAAGTGGGACTATAACTCACTTTCACAGATTTTTACTTCGTCGGGAAATAAGACTTGGCCACTAGTTGATTCACGAACCTATAACAATATATACATATATATCAAAGTATGTTCAAAATATATTTACAACACTTTTAATATATTTTGATGTTTTAAGTTTATTAAGTCAGCTGTCCTCGTTAGTAACCTACAACTAGTTGTCCACAGTTAGATGTACAGAAATAAATCGATAAATATTATCTTGAATCAATCCACGACCCAGTGTATACGTATCTCAGTATTGATCACAACTCAAACTATATATATTTTGGAATCAACCTCAACCCTGTATAGCTAACTCCAACATTCACATATAGAGTGTCTATGGTTGTTCCGAAATATATATAGATGTGTCGACATGATAGGTCGAAACATTGTATACGTGTCTATGGCATCTTAAGATTACATAATATACAATACAAGTTGATTAAGTTATGGTTGGAATAGATTTGTTACCAATTTTCACGTAGCTAAAATGAGAAAAATTATCCAATCTTATTTTACCCATAACTTCTTCATTTTAAATCCGTTTTGAGTGAATCAAATTGCTATGGTTTCATATTGAACTCTATTTTATGAATCTAAACAGAAAAAGTATAGTTTTATAGTCGGAAAAATAAGTTACAAGTCGTTTTTGTAAAGGTAGTCATTTCAGTCGAAAGAACGACGTCTAGATGACCATTTTAGAAAACATACTTCCACTTTGAGTTTAACCATAATTTTTGGATATAGTTTCATGTTCATAATAAAAATTATTTTCTCAGAATAACAACTTTTAAATCAAAGTTTATCATAGTTTTTAATTAACTAACCCAAAACAGCCCGCGGTGTTACTACGACGGCGTAAATCCGGTTTTACGGTGTTTTTCGTGTTTCCAGGTTTTAAATCATTAAGTTAGCATATCATATAGATATAGAACATGTGTGTAGTTGATTTTAAAAGTCAAGTTAGAAGGATTAACTTTTGTTTGCGAACAAGTTTAGAATTAACTAAACTATGTTCTAGTGATTACAAGTTTAAACCTTCGAATAAGATAGCTTTATATGTATGAATCGAATGATGTTATGAACATCATTACTACCTTAAGTTCCTTGGATAAACCTATTGGAAAAGAGAAAAAATGGATCTAGCTTCAACGGATCCTTGGATGGCTCGAAGTTCTTGAAGCAGAATCATGACACGAAAACAAGTTCAAGTAAGATCATCACTTGAAATAAGATTGTTATAGTTATAGAAATTGAACCAAAGTTTGAATATGATTATTACCTTGTATTAGAATGATAACCTACTGTAAGAAACAAAGATTTCTTGAGGTTGGATGATCACCTTACAAGATTGGAAGTGAGCTAGCAAACTTGAAAGTATTCTTGATTTTATGTAACTAGAACTTGTAGAATCTATGAAGAACACTTAGAACTTGAAGATAGAACTTGAGAGAGATCAATTAGATGAAGAAAATTGAAGAATGTAAGTGTTTGTAGGTGTTTTTGGTTGTTGGTGTATGGATTAGATATAAAGGATATGTAATTTTGTTTTCATGTAAATAAGTCATGAATGATTACTCATATTTTTGTAATTTTATGAGATATTTCATGCTAGTTGCCAAATGATGGTTCCCACATGTTTTAGGTGACTCACATGGGCTGCTAAGAGCTGATCATTGGAGTGTATATACCAATAGTACATACATCTAAAAGCTGTGTATTGTACGAGTACGAATACGGGTGTATACGAGTAGAATTGTTGATGAAATTGAACGAGGATGTAATTGTAAGCATTTTTGTTAAGTAGAAGTATTTTGATAAGTGTATTGAAGTCTTTAAAAAGTGTATAAATACATATTAAAACACTACATGTATATACATTTTAACTGAGTCGTTAAGTCATCGTTAGTCGTTACATGTAAGTGTTGTTTTGAAACCTTTAGGTTAACGATCTTGTTAAATGTTGTTAACCCAATGTTTATAATATCAAATGAGATTTTAAATTATTATATTATCATGATATTATCATGTATGAATATCTCTTAATATGATATATATACATTAAATGTCTTTACAACGATAATCGTTACATATATGTCTCGTTTAAAAATCATTAAGTTAGTAGTCTTGTTTTAACATATGTAGTTCATTGTTAATATACTTAATGATATGTTTACTTATCATAGTATCATGTTAACTATATATATATCCATATATATGTCATCATATAGTTTTTACAAGTTTTAACATTCGTGAATCACCGGTCAACTTGGGTGGTCAATTGTCTATATGAAACATATTTCAATTAATCAAGTCTTAACAAGTTTGATTGCTTAACATGTTGGAAACATTTAATCATGTAAATATCAATCTCAATTAATATATATAAACATGGAAAAGTTCGGGTCACTACAGGTAAGGTGCTCCGGTGGGGTTCTTAGTACTTGATGCTCATCACGGTTCTCATCCTTGATGCTTGTAGCTTCAAGTGTACAACTCGTTGATGGATTAGCATCACCTTGACCAAGATTCTACCATCAACACACAATATGTTAAGACCAAGTAAGAACACAAATCATTTAAGAGTCTTAGATGGATGATGAACCAAGGTTACATCATATCCTTAGTCTTAACACAATTACAAGTTACATTTACAACTAAAGCTACAAACTTTACATCAATCAAACAAGTATGAACAAAATCTAAGTCAAATGAATTGATGGAACCCTAAGCTAGAGAGCTTGGATCCCTTTCACACAAGTTTTAAGGTCACAAAGCTAGAAAGCTTGAACCTTTAGTGTTCTTGAAGATCTTGAAGCATAAAGCTTGGATCTTTAAGTTACATGAAGACCATAAACACAAGTTTTGATCTTTATAAAAAAATAATGAGATCATAAGTTAGAAAACTTAGATCCATCAAAAGATATGAAGATCCAAGCTAGAAATCTTGCATCTTGGTTGTTCTTGAAGATCTTGAAGCATAAAGCTTGGATCTTTAAGTTACATGAAGATTACAAACACAAGTTTGAATCTTTATAACAAAATAACAAGATTAAAGTTAAAAATATATAGATCTATAAAGTGGGTGAAGATTCAAAGCTAGAAAGCTTGAATCTTCCATGTTCTTGAAGGATTCAAATCCATGTTTGAATCTACAAGATATAATCAAGATCAAAAGCTAAAAAGCAAGACCCTTTGATGATGATGATGGTCACGTGAAAGATGAAGGAAGAAGAAGAAGAAGAAGAAAAGCAAAAACTTACAAGTTTTAGAGTGAGAAAGACTAGAAAGGAAATAAGAGAGTAAGTGTGTGTGAAATACAAATGAGAGCAAGTGTAAAATGAGAGGAATAAGGCTTGTATTTATAGTGAAATGAGGGTGAGGGTGGTGATGGTGGCCGAAAATTTGGAGGGGGGACAAGGGGGACAAAAGTTTGCTTTTTGGTTAATGGTTGTCTAAAGTTGGTGCTTATATTGAGATCACATGTAACATTAAGGATAATACTTGACATAAATGCTAGTATGTTCCCTCTAATAAATGGTCATTTGTCTTACTTAATATTGGGTCACTAGTAATTAATAAGTGGGCTAAATAAATGGGCTACTAGCTAGAGTAGGGTGGGCTTAAGTCCAACAAGGTAGAAAGTCCAACAAGACCAACTAGTAAGCATAATTAAATTACTACGCATAATTAAGCATCTAAAAACCCAAGTAATTATTATTATGAAATAATAATTAATATTTCGTAGTCGTAATATTCCGATTACGACAAAAGTTAAACGTGTGCGCAGTTCGCGGTTTATTCGAAACGTCAAGTGACACTAACGGTCATAAAGCATCTGGTGATCAAGTTAAGTATCCTACGTACTCTAAGGCACGTTTTAATATATAAATGAAAGTAAACCATGTATATAAAGGTTCCAGATTATAAAGTAGCACAGTACGCACAAATACGCAGTTTCGTGAAAACACAAAGCACAAAAGCAAGTCAAAAAAGTCGGGTCGTTACATTACCCACCTGTTAATGGAAATTTCATCCCGAAATTTAAGCTGAGGCAGGTGTTAGAGTCGGGAGAAGGTAAGGATACTTCTGCATCATTTGATCCTCTCATTCCCAGGTGAACTCAGGTCCACGTTTGGCATTCCATCGGACTCGGAAGATCGGGATTCTGTTGTGTTTCAAAACTTTGACCTCAAGGTCCATAATTTCAACAGGCTCTTCCACGAAGTGGAGTTTGTCATCAATCGTAAGTTCCTCCAGGGGTATGATAAGTTTCGGTAGAGCAAGACACTTCTTCAAATTTGATATGTGGAAGGTAGGATGAACTGTGCTTAATTGAGTTGGAAGATCCAGATGATAAGCTACGGGTCCAACACGTTCCAAAATTTCGAAAGGACCAATGTATCGCGGGTTTAACTTTCCGCGATTTCCAAATCGGATCACACCTTTCCAAGGGGTGACTTTCAACATCACACGGTCACCCATGTTGAATTCGAAGTCCTTACGTTTAAGATCAGCATACCTCTTTTGGCGATCACGGGTCGTCTTAAGTCTCGCTTGAATCTGGGAAATCTTCTCCGTCGTTTCATGGACTATCTCGGGTCCGGTGATTTGCACTTCGCCTAACTCGGCCCAACAAATAGGAGAACGGCACTTGCGGCCATACAACGCTTCAAAAGGTGCGGCATTAATACTCGAGTGATAACTGTTGTTGTAAGAGAATTAGGCTAATGGCAAATGCCTTTCCCAAGACTTTCCGAAGTCAATAACACAGGCACGCAACATGTCCTCTAAAGTCTGAATCGTTCGTTCGCTCTGACCGTCGGTCTGTGGGTGATACGCGGTGCTCATGTCGAGACAAGTTCCCATGGCTTCTTGCAAAGAACGCCAGAATCTGGAAGCAAAACGGGGATCGCGATCTGAGATAATTGATAGGGGTACACCATGACGAGACACAACTTCTTTGATGTACAGTTGAGCAAGTCTCTCCATTGTATCTGTTTCCTTCATCGCTAGGAAATGAGCAGATTTGGTAAGACGGTCAACGGTAACCCATATTGTATCGTATCCGCCCACCGTCTTTGGTAGCTTCGTGATGAAGTCCATCGTAATTGCTTCCCATTTCCATTGTGGGATTTTCGGTTGTTGAAGTAATCTAGATGGCCTCTGATGTTCAGCCTTAACCTTCGAGCAAGTCAAACACCTCCCAACATAAGTTGCAACATCCTTCTTAAGATTTGGCCACCAATACTGTTCCTTAAGATCGTGGTACATTTTGCCGGCTCCTGGATGAATCGAATATCTCGACTTGTGGGCTTCATTAAGTGTAAGGCTTTGTAAATCTCCATAACGAGGTACCCAAATTCTTCCGGTATAACATCAGAGTCCAGACTCCTTAACCTCGAATTTAGAGACGAGAATGATCAAGTATTCACGGGATATGTTCTCCTCTTTGAGAGCCTCTTCTTGGGCTACTCGGATCTGGCTGTTAAGGTTCGAATGAATGGTGATGTTCAGAGCCCGAACACGAAGAGGTACCGTTCTCTCCTTTTGACTCAGAGCGTCGGCTACAACATTGGCTTTGCCAGGATGGTAACGGAGTTCACAATCATAGTCGTTCAGCATCTCGATCCATCGACGTTGTCTCATATTCAGCTGCTTCTGATCAAAGATGTGCTGGAGGCTTTTGTGATCGGTGAATATGGTACTCTTTGTCCCATAAAAATAGTGTCTCCACAACTTCAAAGCGAAGACAACAGCTCCAAGTTCGAGATCATGGATAGTGTAGTTTTGCTCGTGTATCTTCAGTTGACGAGAAGCATAAGCAATGACCTTCATTCTTTGCATCAATATGCAACCAAAACCATTTTTCGAAGCATCGCAGTACACAACGAAGTCGTCACTGCCTTCAGGAAGCGACAAGATAGGTGCGGTGATTAACTTCTGCTTCAGGGTTTGAAATGCTGATTCTTATTCATTCTCCCAAACGAACTTCTTCCCTTTGTGAGTCAGTGCGGTCAAAGGACGCGCAATCAACGAAAAACCTTCAATAAATCTCCGGTAATAACCGGTAAGGCCTAGAAATTGGCGGATGTGAGTTGGAGTAGTGGGTGTCTCCCACTTGCTGATAGCTTCAATCTTTGCGGGATCAACTTTGATACCTTGATCACTCACAATATGACCCAGAAATTGGACTTCCTTCAACCAAAATTCACACTTGGAGAATTTGGCATAAAGTTGCTCTTGTCTCAAGAGTTCAAGCACTAGTCGGAGATGTTGCTCATGTTCTTCTTCGCTCTTGGAGTAGATGAGGGTATCATCTATGAAGACGATAACGAACTTATCCAAGTATGGCTTGCATACACGATTCATGAGATCCATGAATACAGCGGGTGCGTTGGTTAAACCGAACGGCATCATGAGAAACTCATAATGACCATAGCGGGTTCTGAACGCAGTCTTCATCACATCACTCTCCTTCACCCTCAATTGGTGATAACCGGATCGCAAATCAATCTTAGAGTAAACGCTTGATCCTTGCAGCTGATCAAAAAGATCGTCAATTCGGGGAAGAGGATATCAGTTCTTGATCGTCAATTTGTTGAGTTCGTGGTAGTCGATACACATGTGGAAGGATCCGTCCTTCTTCTTCACGAATAAAACAGGTGCGCCCCAAGGTGATGAACTCGGTTGGATAAATCCACGGTCTAGCAATTCCTGAAGTTGACTCTGTACTCTTGCAGTTCGGAAGGTGCTAGTCGATAAGGTGCGCGAGCTACGGGTGCAGCTCCGTCACTAGATCGATCTGGAACTCCACCGCTCTCGGTGGCGGTAATCCAGACAGTTCTTCCGGAAAGACGTCGGGGAATTCATTCACGATTCGCACATCATTCATGCTCTTCTCTTCTGTTTCTAAAGCCTTCACGTGTGCTAAAACAGCAAGACGTCCTTTCTTCATGATCTTCTGCGCTTTCATATAACTAATGAGGTTCAGCTCCGAGTTACATCTCTCTTCGTATATAACCAGTGGCTCACCATCTCCATGTGGTATACGAAGAGCTTTATCTCCACAGATAATGTCGGCCCTCACTTTGGTCAACCAGTCCATACCAACAATCACATCAAAACTTCCTAATTTGATGGGTATCAAGTCAATCTCGAAATCCACACCAGCTATGTTGATAATAGCTCCTCGGCCAATTTGGTCAACTTTCTTAAGTTTTCCATTGGCTACCTCAACAAGCATACTCTCCTTTAAAGGAACTAACGACCAATCTATCTTAGAGCAAAAGTGTCTACAAACATAGCTCCTATCGGCACCAGTATCAAATAGGACAGAAGCTAATAGATTGTTGATAGTGAATATACCTGTAACCAAGTCGGGGTTCTCACGGGCATCCCTTGCGTTAACATTGAAAGATCTTCCACGCGGGCGTCCGTCGTCCTTTCGCTTATTGGGACACTCATTCCTGAAGTGGCCATGTTATCCACACTCATAACACTTTCTTGGTCCATTGGGTTGGTCCTCACCACTGGGATGGGAATCTTGCAGTCCTTGCCAATATGCCTGGTCCTTTTGTACTTTTCACAGACCACATTACAGTACCCGGTATGGTGCTTGTAACACCTCTTGCACTGCGGTAGACTACCCTTGTAGTTGGGGTTCGAGCTGGTGTTCGGGTTGGGGTTCCTTCCGTCATTATGCCTCTTAGCGGGGGTTTGATCATAGACTCTCCCCTTGTTGTTGTCCCACTTACGCTTCTCACCACTGGCTCTCGATTTGGATTTTGCCTTTTCCGATTCCTTGCTGATAATTTGGTTCATAAGGGTTTGTGCCATGTGCATAGCTTTCGGGACATTGGGTGGATTAGAAGAGGTGACATTTCCTTGAATGGACTTGGGAAGTCCCCACAAGTATCGCTCCATTCTCTTAAATTCTGGGGTAACCATCGTGGGACACATCAGCGCTAATTCCAGATACCTACGGTTGTAATCATCAAGATCGTTTCCCACAACCTTCAACTCCCAGAACTCAGCCTCCATTTTCTGTATCTCTGCTCTGGGGCAGTACTCTTCGATTAGGGCTCCCTTAAATTCTTCCCACAGAGTGGCATAAGCCTTGTCAATACCCTTAGCTTGAGCCAGTGTGTTCCACCAGGTTAGGGCGCCATCTGACAGCGTATATGAAGCATACTTGGTTTTGTTCTCCTCTGAGCAGGTGCTTACATGGAACACAGCTTCTAATTTCTCAAACCACCTAGTCACACCAACTGGCCCCTCAGTACCGCTAAAGTTGTGGGGCTTGCATCTTTGAAACTCTTTGTATGTGCACCCGTTACGAATGGACTGGTTAACTGGTGGAGCTTGTGGGTTAATTTCCGCAATAGCTGTGGCTACTCTTTCCGCAATCATTTCCTCGATTTAGGCTGCTGTTGGTGCTGCTCGTCCGTTAGCCATAGTTCTACTAATCAGAAATTTTGACTTAAGTCAAAATCCAGCATTTAATAAATAGTAATATAGTATAAGGCAACCAACATGGAACCAACGCAACACATGTTAACTAAGTAATGCAACAAGATACAGATACCACAGAAACATCATACAATAATGTAAGTAGAACACCGTAAAAAAAGTAAACAACACTAAGTTCCATTCATTAATAATAAGTTGCATACATCCACATAGGTTCGTACAGTACATGAGTAAAACATGAAACTACAACGAGATTACATAATGAAATCTACTACAATGCCCTATGGTGACGGTGGGTAAAGGATGTCCATTACGTGGGACATCTGGTCCTCGAGCTCAGTTACCCGAGCACGGAGGATCTCCACTTCCCTCGTCAGTTCCTCAGCGGAGGGCGATGGTGGGGCAGGCGGTGCAGTCAGTACAGGTGATGCAGGTGGTGCAGATGGTCCAGCGCCAGAAGTAGATGGTGTGCAACGGTAAGCCTTACGCACGAATGGATCGGCAGGATACGGCACAACCCGCTTGCGAGCGGTGACCCTAGTCCTCAGTCCATGTGCGCTAACGAACGACCTACCTCCGTTAACCCCTGGAATAACGGTACCATCGAAACGATACCGCTTCTTCGGAGGCGTAGAGGGTGGCTGCACGGGCGTCTCCTCAGGGTCCTCGTCGAAATCCTCGTCACTGGAATCGTCGGAGGATGAGTCGTCAGATGGTGAGTCGTCGAAAATAGCTGGAGGTGGCGGCGCTCAGCAGCCGGTAGTCATAATCCGGTATCTGAAAGGTGAGATCAGTATGACACGTCCATCAGGAAGGCGTCGGCACCAATGGTTATGCTCATTACGGAACGGAACGTCCCCGTATTCCCTGGGAATCACAGCACCACCGGGATGGGGGCTGTGGCTTCGGAGGTACTGGGATGAGTGGAGCTGGAATCTCTGGTGGATCATCATGTCCATCTGAGATAACCACTGGGTCGGGTACATGGATGCTGGCTCCGGAGGACGAAGCGTCAGGGTCACTGGAGGGTGTCGACGACGGGATCTGAGAATCGGCAACAATGGCAGGCAAGGTGGAGGGTGAGTCTGAGTCGCTCTCCAAAATGATAACGGGTGGGATAAGCGACATCTGGACAAGGAAAAATAACTTTTTCCATGTTAGCAAGTCATAAAGCATGCACGTATTAGGCACTACAGCAACCTAGGTTGTCTAAAACAGTATACAGCATGGCAATAATAACAACGCTAAACAGAAATAATATGTGAAAGCAGATAGTAATCATGCAATAGCGGAAATAAGCATACAGCAAGTTCACATGGCAGTAACGATAAGCAATAGCATGCAGTAATATCACATAGCAGTAAAAGTAATCAGTAGCATGCAGTAAGTTCCGCAGAAACAAGTAAACTAGCAAGTTGTAGATTAGTCCTATTAGTGAATCCTACTCGGGTCGGTCTAGACTCACTAATGCAACCTAATTCCCTACAACCAATGCTCTGATACCAAATGTGATGCCCCGTACAAAACCATCGGGTACGATTCGTCAACAACAGGATCTTTACACGGTCAAGTACTACATGCTGTTTGAAAACCAGTTTGCATTCATAAAAAGACATAGCGTTTTACAAACGATAACGTGACACAGAGGTCATTACAAAACCATTATTCAAATAACATAAGTTGCGAATGCAAATTAAAAGTTTCACGATTGAGACATCTCTAAGTTATGCAGCGGTTATCTAACACAGCAGGTTCTTAACAGCAAGTCTAGACAGCATGACAGCAAGTCTAACAGCGGAAGCAACAAACCTCTAAGCACCTGAGAAAACATGCTTAAAAACGTCAACAATAATATTGGTGAGCTATAGTTTAAGTTGTAACAATAATATAAGATTGACCACGAGATTTCAATGTTTCAAAATAGTATGAAAAGTATATGTATAACCGTGGGCACATGGTAACTAGACTTAACGTAAATATAAATATCACCCCCTAAAAGTACACCTGGCGAGTGCGTATGTCCTCGAAGTATTAAACACCCGTTAAATGCTAGCGCAACTAGCCCGAGTGGGGATGTCAAACCCTATGGATCCATATCTAATATTCGCGTCTACCGGTTCAAAAACCAATAGTTAAACGTTACCGTGCTAAGGGGAATCTTTATGTCGTTGTATAACCCACACATATGTAAAGTTTAAGTACTCGTGTCAAGTAAGTAAAACATAAAAAGTGCATGTATTCTCAGTCCCAAAAATAGTATAAGTAAAAAAGGGATGCTATAACTCACAGTGATAAAAGTGGTAAAGTCGGTAATGAAAGTATGCAAGTAGTAAGTCGGTCCTAAAGGTCGTCAACCTAAATCAAAGGTTACTAGGTCAGTAGGTTGTCCTTATAAGTTCTAATAGTGCATAAAATAAGTTTAAGTGTCATCATCATCATCATTCATCATCATAAAAGCTAAGTAAGTTTGACAAGAATAGAGATCGAAACAATAGGCTGATTTCGGTCAGCTGCTACAACCTCTACGTAAATCGAAAAGACGCGTAATCAGTGGCCATGGCTCCGTATATGAGTCCCCTAACCGATGACCAATTTTCAGAACCTACTCGTCTTCGTTTGACCGTGGCGACGGTTTAAGTGCGAGTAGGTCAGAAATTTCAGCACAACGTTACAAGGGCGTAGTGACTTTCGGAGGGCCATAAATCCTAAACCGTAACTCGGATTAAGACGAGGCCTAAACGGAAAATCATCTACTCGAACCGAACTAACTGAAAATCAACTTTAAAGTAGCCCAGGTGGTGTGATCAGATACGAAAAATAGTAGGTAAGGTGCTCCGGTGGGGTTCTTAGTACTTGATGCTCATCACGGTTCTCATCCTTGATGCTTATAGCTTCAAGTGTACAACTCACTGATGGATTAGCATCACCTTGACCAAGATTCTACCATCAACACACAATATGTTAAGAGAAAGTAAGAACACAACTCATTTAAGAGTCTTAGATGGATGATGAACCAAGGTTACATCATATCCTTAGTCTTAACACAATTACAAGTTACATTTACAACTAAAGCTACAAACTTTACATCAATCAAACAAGTATGAACAAAATCTAAGTCAAATGAAGTGATGGAACCCTAAACTAGAGAGCTTGGATCCCTTTCACACAAGTTTTAAGGTCACAAAGCTAGAAAGCTTGAACCTTTAGTGTTCTTGAAGATCTTGAAGCATAAAGCTTGGATCTTTAAGTTACATGAAGACCATAAACACAAGTTTTGATCTTTATAACAAAATAATGAGATCATAAGTTAGAAAACTTAGATCTATCAAAAGATATGCAGATCCAAGCTAGAAATCTTGCATCTTGGTTGTTCTTGAAGATCTTGAAGCATAAAGCTTGGATCTTTAAGTTACATGAAGATTACAAACACAAGTTTGAATCTTTATAACAAAATAACAAGATTAAAGTTAAAAATATATAGATCTATAAAGTGGGTGAAGATTCAAAGCTAGAAAGCTTGAATCTTCCATGTTCTTGAAGGATTCAAATCAATGTTTGAATCTACAAGATATAATCAAGATCAAAAGCTAAAAAGCAAGAACCTTTGATGATGATGATGGTCACGTGAAAGATGAAGGAAGAAGAAGAAGAAGAAGAAAAGCAAAAAATTACAAGTTTTAGAGTGAGAAAGACTAGAAAGGAAATAAGAGAGTAAGTGTGTGTGAAATACAAATGAGAGCAAGTGTAAAATGAGAGGAATAAGGCTTGTATTAATAGTGAAATGAGGGTAAGGGTGGTGATGGTGGCTGAAAATTTGGAGGGGGACAAGGGGGACAAAAGTTTGCTTTTTGGTTAATGGTTGTCTAAAGTTGGTGCTTATATTGGGATCCCATGTAACATTAAGGATAATACTTGACATAAATGCTAGTATGTTCCCTCTAATAAATGGTCATTTGTCTTACTTAATATTGGGTCACTAGTAATTAATAAGTGGGCTAAATAAATGGGCTACTAGCTAGAGTAGGGTGGGCTTAAGTCCAACAAGGTAGAAAGTCCAACAAGACCAACTAGTAAGCATAATTAAATTACTATGCATAATTAAGCATCTAAAAACCCAAGTAATTATTATTATGAAATAATAATTAATATTACGTAGTCGTAATATTCCGATTACGACAAAAGTTAAACGTGTGCGCAGTTCGCGGTTTATTCGAAACGTCAAGTGACACTAACGGTCATAAAGCATCCGATGATCAAGTTAAGTATCCTACGTACTCTAAGGCACGTTTTAATATATAAATGAAAGTAAACCATGTATATAAAGGTTCCAGAGTATAAAGTAGCACAGTACACACAAATACGCAGTTTTGTGAAAACACAAAGCACAAAAGCAAGTCGAAAAAGTCGGGTCGTTACAAAATATATTTTGAACATACTTTGATATATATATGTATATATTTGTTATAGGTTCGTGAATCGAACAGTGGTCAAGTCTTACTTCCCGACGAAGTAAAAATCTGTGAAAGTGAGTTATAGTCCCACTTTTAAAATCTAATATTTTGGGATGAGAATACATGCAGTTTTATAAATGTTTTACGAAATAGATACAAGTAAATGAAACTACATTATATGGGTGAATGATCGAAGCCGAATATGCCCCTTTTGATTGATAGCCTAAGAATTAGTAAACCGATCTACTAATTGACGCGAATCCTAAAGATAGATCTATTGGGCCTAATGAACCCCATCCAAAGTACTGGATGCTTTAGTACTTCGAATTAGTTTTTTTATCATGTTCGAAGGATTTCTCGGAATGATAGGGGATATTCTTATATGCATCTTGTTAATGTCGGTTACCAGGTGTTCACCATATGAATGATTTTTATCTCTATGTATGGGATGTATATTGAAATATGAAATCTTGTGGTCTATTATTATGATTTGATAATATATAGGTTAAACCTATAACTCACCAACATTTTTGTTGACGTTTTAAGCATGTTTATTCTCAGGTAATTATTAAGAGCTTCCGCTGTTGCATACTAAAATAAGGACAAGATTTGGAGTCCATGCTTGTATGATATTATGTAAAAGCTGCATTCAAGAAACTTATTTTTGATGTAATATATTCTTATTGTAAACCATTATGTAATGGTCGTGTGTAAACGATATATTTTAGATTATCATTATTTGATAATCTACGTAATGCTTTTTAAACCTTTATAGATAAAATAAAGGTTATGGTTGTTTTAAAAATGAATGCAGTCTTTGAAAAACGTCTCATATAGAGGTCAAAACCTCGCAACGAAATCAATTAATATGGAATGTTTATAATCAATATGAACGGGACATTTCAGTTGATATCCGAGCATTGGTCTTAGAAAACCAGAAATTTTCATTAGTGTGTCTTATCGAGTTTGTTAGGATACATTAGTGAGTCTGGACTTCGACCTTGTTGTCTTTAAAAACGATTGCTTAACACTTTTGTTGGAAACTATATATTATTAACATGTAGATATTATGTGATATATTAACCTCTTAATGTGTTTGATATTGTGTGATAGATGTCTACGACTAGTACAAATCCCATCGATTCACCTAATAATAATGAAGAGTCGAATATATTTTGGGAAGATTCACAAATTCCCGAAGAGGAACCGGAAGAAGAGGAACCGGAAGAGGAGGAACCGGAAGAAGAGGAACCGGAAGAGGAGGAACCGGAAGAAGAAGAGGTTCCGGAGGAAGAAATATTGATACCTATAGTAAATCGATTAAATAAAAGAAAATCCTCAACCAACGGACCAAAGTTAATAATGGTCAATGGTGTTTCCACCGAGGAAGCAAAATATTGGGAAGATTATCAATTTTCCGATGAATCGGATCCCGATGAGGATTCCGATGATGTTATAGAAATTACCTCGACCCAATTTAATAAAGCGAAAGAAAATAATGAGGGAAAAGGTATAAAAATAGAAAAACCTGATTCCAACCCCGATAAACTTTATATGTATCGGCAACGTCCGTACTTCCTAAATTGTAACAATAACCCGGGAACCTCTAAACCACCAGGTTTTTATAAACCATTGTGGAAAACGACGGCTCGTATTAGAGGAACACCATATATTCCTAGAAAATTAGGAAAACGAACCAAGTCCGAAGAAGAAGAAACCAGTTATTCAGATTAGCTACTAAGTATGAACTTAACGGGTAGGTAGTACCCGAATTTAAACTTATAAAACGCTAATATGAAGAAAAAGATTTTATAAATGAGTTCATATTATGCTACAAAATACTATTGACTACTGATAAGGCTAAAAAGGAACATATATTTTACAGCATTATTCCCCAAGAAAGACAAGATTTTAGTTGATATTGTTCGATTTACAAGCACTATTCGTTTAAATATTAAAAAGTAAAGATAAAAGGCAGATTCGACAAATTGAAGACGGAAAGGTCCAAAAAGCTAAAAAGTACAAGATTCAATCAAAAAGGTTCAAATTATTGATGAGGAACGTCTCAAAATAACAAGAGTACAAGTTACAAGACGCAAAGTACACGATATAAAATAGTACGCGAGGACGTCCGAAAATCCGGAACCGGGACCTGAGCCTAGAAGAAACGCCCGACGTAACGGACTAAAAATATCTACTAAACTATGCATATAAATATAATATAAATATATAAATAATTATTAAAATTATTTATATATTTATTATTATTAAATTATGTCGACAAGCTAGGAGCCAAACGAATGTGAGCTGGAATTCATGGCCATGCGACTCGCATAGCCCTATGCCCATTTTCATGCGACTCGCATGAGGGGCTTTTCCAGGCCACATTCTATTTAAAGCGAGTTCGTGATCCATTTTATGTACACCATAATATATCTTTCTATCTCTCTTTTGTAATACATAAATAAATTTAATTATAATTTTAATTTTAATTAATAATAATAATAAGGTTATGTTAAGGAGTGTTTTGAGTGTATAAGTCGAAATTCTGTCCGTGTAACGCTACGCTATTTTTAATCATTGTAAGTTATGTTCAACCTTTTTACATTAATGTCTCGTAGCTAAGTTATTATTATGCTTATTTAAAACGAAGTAATCATGTTGTTGGGCTAATTACTAAAAATGGGTAATTGGGCTTTGTACCATAATTGGGGTTTGGACAAAAGAACGACACTTGTGGAAATTAGACTATGAGCTATTAATGGGCTTTATATTTGTTTAACTAAATGATAGTTTGTTAATGTTAATATAAAGATTTACAATTGGGCGTCCCTATAAATTACCATATACACTCAATCGGACACGATGGGCGGGGTATTTATATGTACGAATAATCGTTAATTTAACCGGACACGGGAATGGATTAATAGCCACTAGAATAATTAAAACAGGGGTGAATTACATTCAAGGGTAATTGGTGTAATTGTTAACAAAGTAGTAAAACCTTGGTTTACACGCAGTTGATAACCTGGTGTATTCATTAAACAAAGTATTAAAACCTTGTTACAATTCGAATCCCCAATTAGTTGGAATATTTAACTTCGGGTATAAGAATAATTTGATGAGGACACTCGCACTTTATATTTATGACTGATGGACTGTTATGGACAAAAACCAGACGGACATATTAAATAATCCAGGACAAAGGACAATTAACCCATGGGCATAAAATTAAAATCAACACGTCAAACATCATGATTACGGAAGTTTAAATAAGCATAATTCTTTTATTATATTTCTCATCGTATCTTTATTTACTGTCATTTTATTACTCGCAATTTTATTTACTGTCATTTTATTTATTGTCATTATTTTACGCACTTTAATTATCGTCATTTATCTTTACGCTTAAAATATAGAATCGACAAACCAGTCATTAAACGGTAAAACCCCCCTTTTATAATAATATTACTACTTATATAATTATATATATTTTTGCAAATATAAATTAAAAATATAGCGTTTTAGTGCTCCCCGGCAGCTGCGCCAAAAACTTGATGATGTAGCGTGAGGGTACGAAATAGTATTATTTTTAATACAAAATACTACAAAATATGACACAAGTTTTATTAATTTACGGATGGGATATACCTAAACCTTGCTACAACACTATAGGCAGTGTACCTAATCGTAGAGTAGTGTAGTTTTTAGTAAGTCCGGTTCGTTCCACAGGGAGCTGGTGATACTTACTATATTTTTAACTATATTTATACAAAATATATATAATTATATAAGTAGTAATATTATTATAAAAGGGGGGTTTTACCGTTTAATGACTGGTTTGTCGATTCTATATTTTAAGCGTAAAGATAAATGATGATAATTAAAGTGCGTAAAATAATGACAATAAATAAAATGACAGTAAATAAAATTGCGAGTAATAAAATGACAGTAAATAAAGATACGATGAGAAATATAATAAAAGAATTAGGCTTATTTAAACTTCCGTAATCATGATGTTTGATGTGTTGATTTTAATTTTATGCCCATGGGTTAATTGTCCTTTGTCCTGGATTATTTAATATGTCCATCTGGTTTTTGTCCATAACAGTCCATCAGTCATAAATATAAAGTGCGAGTGTCCTCATCAAATTATTCTTATACCCGAAGTTAAATATTCCAACTAATTGGGGATTCGAATTGTAACAAGGTTTTAATACTTTGTTTAATGAATACACCAGGTTATCAACTGCGTGTAAACCAAGGTTTTACTACTTTGTTAACAATTACACCAATTACCCTTGAATGTAATTCACCCCTGTTTTAATTATTCTAGTGGCTATTAATCCATTCCCGTGTCCGGTTAAATTAACGATTATTCGTACATATAAATACCCCGCCCATCGTGTCCGATTGAGTGTATATGGTAATTTATAGGGACGCCCAATTGTAAATCTTTATATTAACATTAACAAACTATCATTTACTTAAACAAATATAAAGTCCATTAATAGCTCATAGTCTAATTTCCACAAGTGTCGTTCTTTTGTCCAAACCCCAATTATGGTACAAAGCCCAATTACCCATTTTTAGTAATTAGCCCAACATCATGATTACTTCGTTTTAAATAAGCATAATAATAACTTAGCTACGAGACATTAATGTAAAAAGGTTGAACATAACTTACAATGATTAAAAATAGCGTAGCGTTACACGGACAGAATTTCGACTTATACACTCAAAACACTCCTTAACATAACCTTATTATTATTATTAATTAAAATTAAAATTATAATTAAATTTATTTATGTATTACAAAAGAGAGATAGAAAGATATATTATGGTGTACATAAAATGGATCACGAACTCGCTTTAAATAGAATGTGGCCTGGAAAAGCCCCTCATGCGAGTCGCATGAAAATGGGCATAGGGCCATGCGAGTCGCATGGCCATGAATTCCAGCTCACATTCGTTTGGCTCCTAGCTTGTCGACATAATTTAATAATAATAAATATATAAATAATTTTAATAATTATTTATATATTTATATTATTAAATTATGTCGACAAGCTAGGAGCCAAACGAATGTGAGCTGGAATTCATGGCCATGCGACTCGCATGGCCCTATGCCCATTTTCATGCGACTCGCATGAGGGGCTTTTCCAGGCCACATTCTATTTAAAGCGAGTTCGTGATCCATTTTATGTACACCATAATATATCTTTCTATCTCTCTTTTGTAATACATAAATAAATTTAATTATAATTTTAATTTTAATAAGGTTATGTTAAGGAGTGTTTTGAGTGTATAAGTCGAAATTCTGTCCGTGTAACGCTACGCTATTTTTAATCATTGTAAGTTATGTTCAACCTTTTTACATTAATGTCTCGTAGCTAAGTTATTATTATGCTTATTTAAAACGAAGTAATCATGATGTTGGGCTAATTACTAAAAATGGGTAATTGGGCTTTGTACCATAATTGGGGTTTGGACAAAAGAACGACACTTGTGGAAATTAGACTATGAGCTATTAATGGGCTTTATATTTGTTTAACTAAATGATAGTTTGTTAATGGTAATATAAAGATTTACAATTGGGCATCCCTATAAATTACCATATACACTCAATCGGACACGATGGGCGGGGTATTTATATGTACGAATAATCGTTAATTTAACCGGACACGGGAATGGATTAATAGCCACTAGAATAATTAAAACAGGGGTGAATTACATTCAAGGGTAATTGGTGTAATTGTTAACAAAGTAGTAAAACCTTGGTTTACACGCAGTTGATAACCTGGTGTATTCATTAAACAAAGTATTAAAACCTTGTTACAATTCGAATCCCCAATTAGTTGGAATATTTAACTTCGGGTATAAGAATAATTTGATGAGGACACTCGCACTTTATATTTATGACTGATGGACTGTTATGGACAAAAACCAGACGGACATATTAAATAATCCATGACAAAGGACAATTAACCCATGGGCATAAAATTAAAATCAACACGTCAAACATCATGATTACGGAAGATAAGCATAATTCTTTTATTATATTTCTCATCGTATCTTTATTTACTGTCATTTTATTACTCGCAATTTTATTTACTGTCATTTTATTTATTGTCATTATTTTACGCACTTTAATTATCGTCATTTATCTTTACGCTTAAAATATAGAATCGACAAACCAGTCATTAAACGGTAAAACCCCCCCTTTTATAATAATATTACTACTTATATAATTATATATATTTTGTATAAATATAGTTAAAAATATAGTAAGTATCACCAGCTCCCTGTGGAACGAACCGGACTTACTAAAAACTACACTACTCTACGATTAGGTACACTGCCTATAGTGTTGTAGCAAGGTTTAGGTATATCCCATCCGTAAATTAATAAAACTTGTGTCATATTTTGTAGTATTTTGTATTAAAAATAATACTATTTCGTACCCTCACGCTACATCATCAAGTTTTTGGCGCCGCTGCCGGGGAGCACTAAAACGCTATATTTTTAATTTATATTTGCAAAATATAAATTAAACTGGGCTTATTTTCTTGATTTAGGTCATGAAGTTGTCGTCCAGACCAGCTGTAGGTTGACGAAAAATCTAGAAAAGTCATCACTAAAATCGGCAGGAAATCCACGGACCTCAGCATCAAACAGGGTCGCCAAGTGGTCAGATTTATCCTAACCATGAGAAGGATTTATCTCGTACAATGGGGAGGCACCGTGCAAATTAGCTTGATAAGACTAATGAATCAGATCCCCAGAAAAGGATAATCTCCTTAAAGATTAAAAATCAGCTTTTAAGACTGATAATACTCAATCCTAGAGATTGACCTTAAAGATTGAGAATTCAAACTCATGGAATTCGATGATATCTAAACTCGAGCATGAACGAGAAAATATTTTGATCAAAAATACAAACCGATTTGTTTTCTGAAAAACCATTTTCAATGCGTTCATTACCATTGAACGTAAAATCCTAAGAAATTCACCTGGAATTCATTAGGTCACCTGAACCAAATCGGGTGTCAACCGTAAGAACGGTGGTTGCATAGCATGGTCGGAGACAGGACCTTGTGCCAGACCGAAAAATTATAGGATGATCTTTACTATTGCTCCTACCAAGGATAGTTCTAGCATCCGACACGTTAAAAAGACCATAATCATCTGCATGTCACTGGACATTGCCTTAACAGTTTCTTGTTCATCGCTTTCCTTTACAACCGGACGGTAGTTTACCGAAAGGTAATATACGGAACAAGTAAACTGGATGTGTGCTTTCCAATACAGGGATAGCAGTGGATTACACGAGCCTAAAAGTTTTAGCCAAAATATTGATCCACAGATATATTTTGCAACACCGATGATGGATCAAATCAGAAAACTTGTCTAGGGTAAAATCTAGCTTGAATTTTCAAAAGATCAAATGTTTTCATAAAGATCCAATTTCCTTAAGGATCTAAATTTTTATAGTCATGTGGGACTGTAAACCACCTTTCAAATGTGCACTTTGCTTTGGAAACTGAAAGTAAATCGGCTATTTGATTGCAAGTGTCGTTGACCTAAACCCGAGGCAACTATAAAAGACACACCCACCTTTAAACCACATCGTTACTATCATTGTTTATACCGCTGTATTGAAGTCACTTATGTACAAAGTGTGAAGAATAAAGAAGTGATTCAAGTGTTTCAAGACTATATTGCTTGAGGACAAGCAACGCTTAAGTGTGGGAATATTGATAATGCCAAAAATGAACACATATTTTACAGCATTATTCCCCAAGAAAGACAAGATTTTAGTTGATATTGTTCGATTTACAAGCACTATTCGTTTAAATATTAAAAAGTGAAGATAAAAGGCAGATTCGACAAATTGAAGACGGAAAGGTCCAAAAAGCTAAAAAGTACAAGATTCAATCAAAAAGGTTCAAATTATTGATGAGGAACGTCTCAAAATAACAAGAGTACAAGTTACAAGACGCAAAGTACACGATATAAAATAGTACGCGAGGACGTCCGAAAATCCGGAACCGGGACCTGAGCCTAGAAGAAACGCCCGACGTAACGGACTAAAAATATCTACTCAACTATGCATATAAATATAATATAAATATATAAATAATTATTAAAATTATTTATATATTTATTATTATTAAATTATGTCGACAAGCTAGGAGCCAAACGAATGTGAGCTGGAATTCATGGCCATGCGACTCGCATGGCCCTATGCCCATTTTCATGCGACTCGCATGAGGGGCTTTTCCAGGCCACATTCTATTTAAAGCGAGTTTGTGATCCATTTTATGTACACCATAATATATCTTTCTATCTCTCTTTTGTAATACATAAATAAATTTAATTATAATTTTAATTTTAATTAATAATAATAATATTAAGGAGTGTTTTGAGTGTATAAGTCGAAATTCTGTCCGTGTAACGCTACGCTATTTTTAATCATTGTAAGTTATGTTCAACCTTTTTATATTAATGTCTCGTAGTTAAGTTATTATTATGCTTATTTAAAACGAAGTAATCATGATGTTGGGCTAATTACTAAAATTGGGTAATTGGGCTTTGTACCATAATTAAGGTTTGGGCAAAAGACCGACACTTGTGGAAATTGGACTATTGACTATTAATAGATGGGGGGTATTGTCTAATTGAGTGACAACTCATTGGAGTCTGTCGAACCTATCTTCAAATTAATTATCCTAATAATTAATAATGATTATGGTTGTCCTATTTAGTGACGTTCATATGGAATCTATTATAATCATTTAATTAATTATTCAGGTTGGGTAATTGATTATTCAAACTGATCAAGTGGGTAAATTAATATTCATATCTAATCAAAACAGGGGTAGATTACATACAGTGATAACTGGTGTAATTGTTGACAGAAGTGATAACTGCGTCACAGTTTAAATCCTTAATTAGTTGGAATATTTGACTTCGGGTATAAGGGTAATTTGACGAGGACACTCGCACTTTATATTTATGACCGAAGGACTATTATGGATAAAAACCAGATAGGTATCAAATAAACCATGACAAAGGACAATTAACCCGAGTAACAATTAATTAAAATCAAAATGTCAAACATCATGATTACGGAAGTTTAAATAAGCATAATTCTTTTATTATATTTCTCATCGTATCTTTATTTACTGTCATTTTATTACTCGCAATTTTATTTACTGTCATTTTATTTATTGTCATTATTTTACGCACTTTAATTATCGTCATTTATCTTTACGCTTAAAATATAGAATCGACAAACCGGTCATTAAACGGTAAAACCCCCCTTTTATAATAATATTACTACTTATATAATTATATATATTTTGTATAAATATAGTTAAAAATATAGTAAGTATCACCAGCTCCCTGTGGAACGAACCGGACTTACTAAAAACTACACTACTCTACGATTAGGTACACTGCCTATAGTGTTGTAGCAAGGTTTAGGTATATCCCATCCGTAAATTAATAAAACTTGTGTCATATTTTGTAGTATTTTGTATTAAAAATAATACTATTTCGTACCCTCACGCTACATCATCAAGTTTTTGGCGCCGCTGCCGGGGACTCGGCGAAACACTATATTTTTAATTTATATTTGAAAAAAAAAAAAAAAACGTAAAAAAAAAAACGTTTTTTTTTAAGAAAAAAAAATTCGTTTTTTTAAAAAAAAAAAAAAAAACGTAAAAAAAAAAATTATTTTAAGTTTTATTACCTTTAGATTTTTAGACTCAGTCACAACTTTTAGTATTAAGTTTAGTTTTGCCATAGTTATTTTCATTTTTAGATTTTTAGGCTTTGCCGTAAAATCCCTTAAGTGCTTATTCCTTAGACTAAGTTTTAGGCGCTTTAGAATTTTGCGACGCCATTTTTCGTGCTATTTTTTTATTTCGTATTTTTCGACGCCTTTTACCTATGTATCAATTACAATTCCAATTAGTGATCTCCATTTGTAGCTTTAATTTGAAGATAGTGATCGTTATAAGGTTGGATTAACCGCGTGTTTACAAACCACTCTTCGTCTTTTTCATTTTTCGACACTTTTCGACGCGCACTCTTTTTCTCTCTTATTTCTCGCCATTCTAGTTTTTAGGACTTAGATTTTTTTCTACTTCTTCTCTAAATTTCTTAAAACTACGAAAATTTATTTTAAGTGGTTAAATTGATAGACATCAAAATTTTCTGGTTCGTAGTAATAGTTGGATTTGTACGTGGACCGGGTTATTGGAGCCAAACAGTACTCAATTATATTGAGACCAAACGAATCCTGCCCCTCTGCTGCATCTTTTGGCTATTCGAAACGTGGGCAAAATCAGAAAAGTCTATTGATTGGATAACTTATATAATTTTTCTTTCCTTTTTAAAAACTAATAGGATATTCAGTGAATGCACCGAGCAAGACGTTCACCACCGGTCATACGTTCACCACCTGTAACTCGATCAAGACATCATTAAAAATACTTGATGTCGAAGCTAAGGTATACGAAATAGTTTATATTTTACTAGGAAAAACTATTAAATACGATACAATTTTACACAAGATATTTATTTATTTATAGAATGGATATACTTAAACCTTGCTACAACACTTATAGGCAGTGTACCTAATCGTAAAGTAGTGTAGTTTTTAGTAAGTCCGGTTCGTTCCACAGGGAATCTTTTTTAAACAAAGCTCAACGCTATATAAAAATACAAACATATATATATAAGTAATATTATTATTATAAAGGGGGGTTTTTACCGTTTAATGACCGGTTTGTCGATTTTAAAACTTTAGTTGCAGTTAAAACCAAATGTAAAATATTAAAAATAAATACAAGACTTAAATTAAAGCGTAAAGTAAATGAAATTGCGAATAATAAAAGTGCGATAAAATAAACTTGCGATAATTAAAGAGTACGATAATTAAAAGTGCAATTATATATATATGAATTGAATAAGGTTATGAACATAGATTCTACCTCAAGTTCCTTGGATAAGTTTGCTGTAAAAGAGGAGTAAGAAGCTAGAATCAAAAGGGTGATAGAAGTGGATGAAAGATTGGAAGTAAGTTGGTGTTCTTGGAAGGTTTTCTTGAAGTGTTTTTGTATGGTTTTCTTATGGTGTTTTAGTATGGTTTTTGAAGCTAGATCTTCTTGGAAACTTTGCTGAATTGATTAAGGGTTTTAAGGCTTCAAAGTATGTGTGTGTTTTGGCTAGAAAGTTGAAGTAAAATGAATGAAGATGATGATACATATAAAGGCCTTAAAAAAACGTGGCATTAGGTGTTCATGGACAAAATTCTAGTTTGTAATCTTGCTAATTAGTCAAGTAATCATCCAAAAGTAATTACCTAGCTCTAAGGGCATGAATAATGGCTGGTTAGGTGGTGATTTTGATGTGTATTTACTATTAGTAAATACTTATAGGAGCTAGGTATGATACGAGTACAAATACTCTAGGTATACGTATAGAAATTTTGTGAAAAATGAAATGAGGATTCAAATATAGCTATCTTTTGTGAATACACTTATATGGTTTTATGTATTTAAGTTCTTTAAAAGTAATTAAATACATTACTTATACAATATATGTATAACATTATAAGTCTTAAGTATATATGTCAAATAACGTTACGTATTGTTATCGTTTTGAAAACTTAAGTTAGTAGTTTCAAAATACACATATAACTTGTTGTTATTAATATAAAATGAGGTATTAAAACATTCTTTAATCATGTTAAATATGTATATATACATATATATACACAAACGTATAATTATCATATATTGTATAGTTCGTGATATCATCGGTCAAACTAGACGGTCAAACGTTATGTAAAACTCTTTTCGGAAATATAAATCTCGACAATTTGGATTGCTTATCATGTTGGCAAGGTTTAATTTATGTAAATATTAATCTTATAAGTATAGTATGATCGAAAAAGTGCGGGTCGTTACATTACCTCCCCGTTAAATAAATTTCGTCCCGAAATTTTAAAATTGTACCTATTTTGCGTTATCGAGAAACAAGTGTGGATACTTTTGTTTCATCTGATCCTCCCGTTCCCACGTAAACTCGGGACCTCTTCGAGCATTCCAACGAACTTTAACAATCGGTATATTGCTCTGCTTGAGCTGTTTAACTTCACGATCCATGATTTCAATTGGTTCTTCGATGAATTGTAGTTTCTCGTCGACATGGATTTCTTCAAGAGGAATGGTGAGGTCTTCCTTTGCAAGACACTTCTTAAGGTTTGAGACGTGAAAGGTATTATGTACTCCGGCGAGTTGTTGCGGTAACTCGAGCCGATAAGCTACCGGTCCAATGCGTTCGATGATCTTAAACGGGCCTACGTACCTTGGGTTCAGTTTACCCCTTTTTCCAAAACGTATCACACCTTTCCAAGGTGACACCTTTAGCATAACCATGTCCCCAACCTGAAACTCTAATGGTTTCCTTCGGACATCGGCGTAGCTCTTTTGGCGACTGCGGGCTGTTTTTAATCTCTCCTTGATTTGCACTATCTTCTCAGTCGTTTCATGTATGATCTCGGGACCAGTTAAATGTCGATCTCCTACTTCATTCCAACAGATAGGAGATCTACACTTCCTTCCGTACAATGCTTCAAATGGCGCAGCTCCAATGCTCGCATGATAACTATTATTATACGAGAATTCTGCTAACGGTAGATATTTATCCCATCCGTTTCCAAAATCGATCACACATGCCCTGAGCATGTCTTCGAGAGTCTGAATCGTTCTCTCACTCTGTCCATCGGTTTGTGGATGATATGCGGTACTCATATCCAAACGAGTTCCTAGTGCCTCCTGTAGTGATTGCCAGAATTTTGAGGTAAATCTACTATCACGATCGGATATAATGGAAATAGGTATTCCATGCCTTGAAACAACTTCCTTTATATACAATCGTAATAGTTTCTCCATTCTATCCGTTTCCTTTATAGGTAAGAAATGTGCAGATTTGGTAAGACGATCAACAATTACCCAAATGGTGTCGTATCCCCAGGCAGTCTTTGGTAACTTCGTGATGAAATCCATGGTAATACCATCCCATTTCCATTCTGGGATTTCTGGTTGTTGAAGTAACCCTGACGGCTTCTGGTGTTCTGCTTTGACTTTGGAACAAGTTAAACATTCCCCAACATATGTTGCAACGTCTGTCTTCAAATTAGGCCACCAATAATGCGTCTTAAGATCTTGGTACATCTTTCCAACTCCAGGATGTATCGAATATCTTGTCTTATGTGCCTCGTTCAATATCAACTTCCTTAATCCACCCAACTTCGGTACCCAAATACGATTTTCAAAATATCGAATTCCATCTTTCCGCATAACGAGTTGCTTCTCATACTTCTTCATTATTTCATTTCCTTTATTTTCTTTAGTAAGTGCTTCTCGTTGAACTTCTTTGATTTGTGAGTTGAGATTCATGCGAATTTTTATATTCATTGCTCGCACTCAAATTGGTTCTCGTTCCTTTCTGCTTAAAGCATCGGCCACCACGTTCGCCTTTCCGGAATGATAACGAATTTCACAATCATAGTCGTTTATTAACTCGACCCACCTACGTTGCCTCATGTTCAATTGTTTCTGATCAAAAATATGTTGAAGGCTTTTATGATCAGTAAACACAGTGAATTTAACCCCATACAAGTAGTGTCTCCACATCTTCAATGCAAACACGACTGCTCCCAATTCTAGATCATGCGTCGTATAATTTCGCTCGTGAATCTTCAATTGTCGGGATGCAAATGCAATAACTTTCTTCCGTTGCATAAGAACACAACCAAAACCTTGTCGCGAAGCGTCACAATATATTTCAAAATCATTGTTCCCTTCTGGTAACGATAAAATAGGCGCCGTAGTTAACTTCTTCTTCAGTAATTGAAATGCGTTCTCCTGCTCCGAGGTCCATTCATATTTCTTCCCTTTTTGCGTTAACGCTGTCAACGGTTTAGCTATTCGGGAAAAATCTTGAATAAACCTTCTATAATAACCGGCTAAACCCAAAAATTGGCGTATCTGCGTTGGTGTCTTAGGAGTCTCCCATTTTTCAATAGCTTCAGTTTTTGCTGGATCAACCTGAATTCCTTCGCTATTAACAACGTGACCAAGAAATTTCACTTCTTTCAACCAGAAAGCACACTTAGAAAATTTAGCATAAAGTTGTTCTTTTCTCAACAACTCCAGTATCAACCTTAAATGCTCTTCATGCTCTTGCTCACTCTTGGAATAGATAAGAATATCATCAATGAAAACGATAACAAACTTATCTAAATACGGACTACAAACTCGATTCATGAGGTCCATGAATACAGCTGGCGCATTCGTCAATCCAAACGGCATAACCAAAAATTCGTAATGACCATAACGTGTCCGAAAAGCAGTTTTCGGAATGTCCTCTTCTTTGACGCGTAGTTGATGATAGCCCGATCTTAAGTCGATTTTTGAATAAACACATGATCCTTGCAATTGATCAAATAAGTCATCAATTCTCGGTAGTGGATACCGATTCTTGATAGTTAACTTATTTAATTCACGATAGTCTATACACATCCTAAAAGATCCATCTTTCTTCTTAACAAACAAAATTGGAGCTCCCCACGGTGAAGTACTCGGTCGTATGAATCCACGGTCCAGTAATTCTTTTAACTGACTTTGAAGTTCTTTTAACTCGGACGGTGCAAGTCTATATGGAGCACGAGCCACTTGTGCAGCTCCTGGTACTAAATCTATTTGAAATTCTACCGATCTAAATGGAGGTAATCCCGGCAATTCTTCCGGAAAAACTTCAGGAAAATCTCTTGCCACAGGCACGTCGTTGATGCACTTTTCTTTCTTTTCGACTTTATTAACATGTGCTAAAATAGCGTAACATCCCTTTTCTAAACACTTCTTGGCTTTCAAACAGCTAATGAGTTTTAGCTTTGAATTACCCTTCTCTCCATAAATCATCACCGGTATTTTATCCTTACCAGGAATACGAATTGCCTTCTTAGCACAAACAACTTCCGCTCCTATTTTGGACATCCAGTCCATGCCGACTATTACATCAAAACCTCCTAATTCTACGGGTATTAAGTCGATTTTAAACGTTTCTCCGGCTAGATTTATTTCACAACCACGACAAATTTTATCGGCTTTAATTAGTTTACCATTAGCTAACTCAATCAAGTACTTAGCATCTAGAGGTAATGATGAACAATTCAATTTAGTGTAAAAATTTTTACACACATAACTTCTATCGGCGCCAGTATCAAATAAAATAGATGCTGATAAGTTATTAATGGTAAACGTACCCGTAACAAGCTCCGGGTCTTCTCGTGCCTCTCTAGCATTAATAACAAACGCTCTTCCACGTGCAGGTCCGCCATTCTTTTCTGGATTCGGGCACTGACTCTTATAGTGACCTTGTTTTCCACACCCAAAACAAGTAATGTTAGCCAAAGCAGTTCTATTTGCGTTGGTGGCAGGAGTCTTGTTACCATTTGCATTTGTAACGAGAGCCTTACAATCTTCAGCAAGATGTCCCTGTCTATTGCATTTGGTGCACAACACACTGCAGTAACCAAAATGATGTTTGTGACAACGGTTGCATAAAGGACTTTGTCCTTTGTAACCAAAGCCTGAACCGCTACCCGCACCTTTCGGGGTTTCTGGTTTCTTAAAAGATTGCTGTTGATAACCTCGATCATAATTTCCGTTCCACTTCCTTTTGTTACTCGATACCTTTACCTCAGTAGTGAATGCTTTCTTATCCAGAATGACCTGATCCATTAACTCGTTCGCCATGGTTATAGCTTCATGAATTGTCTTAGGTTTCGACGCCGTAACGTTTGCCTTGACCTTTTTGGGCAAACCACCTTTGTACATTTCAATCTTCCGTGCTTTGGTTGGAACCAATTCAGGACATAGTAAAACCAATTCCATGAATCGCTGATTGTAGTTGGTGATTTCAGTACCAACCACCTTCAAACTTCGTAACTCATCTTCTAACTTAATAACCTCATTCCTTGGACAATACTCGGTGATTATCATTGCTTTGAATTCTTCCCATGGAGTATCATAAGCTACATCTCCTCCTACCGCCTTCACATAATTCTTCCACCATGTGAGTGCACTATCTTGTAAAGTGCACGATGCAAACTTGGTCATGTCTTTTTCATCACAACCACTGATTTTAAACACCGTCTCCATCTTTTCTATCCATCGGGTTAAACCGATCGGTCCTTCCGTTCCACTGAATGATGATGGCTTGCAAGCTTGGAAAGTCTTGTAAGTACATCCTACACGAGGATTTGGATTAACTGCAGCAGCTCTTGCAGCTTCGACCCATAACATTCTATCGTTCACTCGTTGATTGATGAGTTCCTCGAGTTCTTGTTCCGTCATTCGATTCAATCGCGCCATTTCCTAATGAAAAAAAATAATCATTCACATGGTTTATTATAGATGTAGTGTGTATTTATAGTACATTTATAGCTTGTTAATAATATGAACCAGGTATTATTATAAAAGCCTTTTCTTCTTATTAGCGTTTTATAATTATATCTAGGGTAGTACCTACCCGTTAATGTTCATACTTAATAGCTTAGTACAGAACCAATTACTACAATCTAAATAATACTTAACCATGGAAAATTATTGCATTTCATACTTCGCTATTTTACATATGCTTATCTTACATCGAACATTAAACAAACCACACTAATAATATTATACAAAACATTATTTGATTCCATGGTTTAATACGGCAGTGCATCGTTCGGTCTATTTTCTAGGGCGTTTAGTTCCAATGAATGGCCTAACGCTTATCCTAGCTGTCTGCCTACGTTTTGGCTGAGGAGCCGAAGAACTAGACGCCGGGATAGCACTAATAGGAATAGCGGGAATAGGGGTGGTAGTGTTGAGTGGAATTGGTGCCACGTCATTCTTACTAAGTTCGGGATTTGAATTTTCTAATTCATTCGCTTTTCGTTTCTTTCCTTGATCGAATTTTTCTTTCGTAATTTCTAGTATTTCTTCCTCGGGTTCACTTTCTTCTTCGGGTTCACTTTCCTCTTCGGGTTCACTTTCCTCCTCGGGTTCACTTTCCGATATTTCAATAGTTGGTTCATCCGGAAATTGTGAGTCTTCCCCAAAAATACCACTTTCGTCATCGGATATGTTAATGACTGAAACACAATCTGAAGGTTCTGATTCGGAGTCGCTGAATGTGATAATAAGTTTCGAGCCCGACATCTATCACATAACAACTAACCCATTAGTACTTACATAATATTTACACATAAATTTTTAACCAACAGTGATAAGCAATGGTTTTTAAAATCAGACCCGGTCAAAGTCCAGACTTTACTAATGTATCCTAACGACTTCTCGGTTAGACACACTAATGCAAACCTGGTTCGCTAAGACCAACGCTCTGATACCACATGTCATAACCCGTCCTTAACCATAAGAACGCGTTAGATAACGTATGATTTCATTGCGAGGTATTGACCTCTATATGAGACATTTTTGAAAGAAAACTGCATATATTATACATTACAAACCATAACCATTATTTTTGTTACAAGCTTAAGACAATAAAAAGAAGATTAACGTTTAGCGATAATCTTCGACTTACAAACTTTACAAATGATGACAACAACACGGTTTCTAGCATATTTTACAATACAACATCTCGGATATGCAGTTTTATTTTTGACACAAACATGCGTACGCAAGATCCTGGTTAGATCCAACATGATACAGCGGAAGCTTTAGAAATCACCTGAGAATAGACATGTTTTAAAAGGTCAACATAAAGTTGGTGAGATATAGGTTTAATGCCGGCAGCAATATATGTATATAGACCACAAGATTTCGTATATAAACAGTTTAATAAAAGTATTCTAAGTGGTTGAGCACTTGGTAACCATACTTAACATTTTCACGTCGCATATTCCCTTTAATATGAAATCTTACTACACCGTACCAAGTGTAGTCACAAAACGAAGTACTGTGCAACCGTTGAATACTGGTCGTCCAGTCCGGTTGGGGTTGTCAGGCCCGATAGATCTATCAACAGGATTCGCGTTTACAATACCGCTGTAAATATTAGTTACCAAGCTACAGGGAAGTATGCCAGTGGTACAACTCAACGTAGAATATATTTTTCAGTTACTTGTGTCCATATCGTAAAACATAAAATACATGTATTCTCATCCCGAAATATTTAGAGTTTAAAAGTGGGACTATATACTCACTCTTGTCTTGATGATATAAATAATTTGACTCGGTCTTCCGGTTGATATCACGAACCTATCCATATATAATATATCAATATGTTTTCATTTTTAAACAAACGTTATAAATATATACTTGTTATACTTTTAATACTTTGAATAATTCCTTAGTCCGTAGTTAGCAGTCCGATGTTAGTAATTCAATTTTAATGGTTCATTTTTAGATGTTTAATATACCCGCAATGAAATAAATAAAACCCCCAACGAAATCAATAAAACCCCATCGTATATGTGTTGGTCGAGATTAATCTTGACCCATGGTACCGGTGTTGTCAAATGACGTGTTGCGTACATAAAGTACCGGTGTTGTCAAATGACGTGTTGCGTACAATCATGGGATCTTATGATTAATCTTCTCGTGTTGTTTACGGGTGATCCTGAACCATATAAAATTGAATTATAAGTACATATATATAAAATATCATGTTATCTTAGAAATATGTGATTTATATCATTTTTTTCCAATTGATCCCGTAGTTGAAATGATCTAGGATAACCAATTTTGTTTCGGTCATAGTTTCTTCGTTACAAATCCGTTTTCGTTGATTCAAATTGCCATCTTCTTGGATCGAGTTCTTCTTTAAGACTATGAACTGTAAATACCTTGGTTTGTATTCAAAATCATACGGCATAAGTGAAACATTAGTGAAACATATGAAGTTAAACATTTTGTTACAACAAAATCATTTAATGACCATTTTTCCAAAAATACTTATACTTTGAAAAACCAAGTTTTACCTTGTTAAATTAACATATAAATAAGTTATGTTACATGTCTTGAAGTATTTTAAAAGTTAAGTTAGAAGGATCTATTTAGTTTGCAAACAAGTTTGAAAACATTCAAACTATGTTCTTGTTGTTAAACTTTTGTACCACAAAATAAGATAGCTATATATATATGAATTGAATAAGGTTATGAACATAGATTCTACCTCAAGTTCCTTGGATAAGTTTGCTGTAAAAGAGGAGTAAGAAGCTAGAATCAAAAGGGTGATAGAAGTGGATGAAAGATTGGAAGTAAGTTGGTGTTCTTGGAAGGTTTTCTTGAAGTGTTTTTGTATGGTTTTCTTATGGTGTTTTAGTATGGTTTTTGAAGCTAGATCTTCTTGGAAACTTTGCTGAATTGATTAAGGGTTTTAAGGCTTCAAAGTATGTGTGTGTTTTGGCTAGAAAGTTGAAGTAAAATGAATGAAGATGATGATACATATAAAGGCCTTAAAAAAACGTGGCATTAGGTGTTCATGGACAAAATTCTAGTTTGTAATCTTGCTAATTAGTCAAGTAATCATCCAAAAGTAATTACCTAGCTCTAAGGGCATGAATAATGGCTGGTTAGGTGGTGATTTTGATGTGTATTTACTATTAGTAAATACTTATAGGAGCTAGGTATGATACGAGTACAAATACTCTAGGTATACGTATAGAAATTTTGTGAAAAATGAAATGAGGATTCAAATATAGCTATCTTTTGTGAATACACTTATATGGTTTTATGTATTTAAGTTCTTTAAAAGTAATTAAATACATTACTTATACAATATATGTATAACATTATAAGTCTTAAGTATATATGTCAAATAACGTTACGTATTGTTATCGTTTTGAAAACTTAAGTTAGTAGTTTCAAAATACACATATAACTTGTTGTTATTAATATAAAATGAGGTATTAAAACATTCTTTAATCATGTTAAATATGTATATATACATATATATACACAAACGTATAATTATCATATATTGTATAGTTCGTGATATCATCGGTCAAACTAGACGGTCAAACGTTATGTAAAACTCTTTTCGGAAATATAAATCTCGACAATTTGGATTGCTTATCATGTTGGCAAGGTTTAATTTATGTAAATATTAATCTTATAAGTATAGTATGATCGAAAAAGTGCGGGTCGTTACATTACCTCCCCGTTAAATAAATTTCGTCCCGAAATTTTAAAATTGTACCTATTTTGCGTTATCGAGAAACAAGTGTGGATACTTTTGTTTCATCTGATCCTCCCGTTCCCACGTAAACTCGGGACCTCTTCGAGCATTCCAACGAACTTTAACAATCGGTATATTGCTCTGCTTGAGCTGTTTAACTTCACGATCCATGATTTCAATTGGTTCTTCGATGAATTGTAGTTTCTCGTCGACATGGATTTCTTCAAGAGGAATGGTGAGGTCTTCCTTTGCAAGACACTTCTTAAGGTTTGAGACGTGAAAGGTATTATGTACTCCGGCGAGTTGTTGCGGTAACTCGAGCCGATAAGCTACCGGTCCAATGCGTTCGATGATCTTAAACGGGCCTACGTACCTTGGGTTCAGTTTACCCCTTTTTCCAAAACGTATCACACCTTTCCAAGGTGACACCTTTAGCATAACCATGTCCCCAACCTGAAACTCTAATGGTTTCCTTCGGACATCGGCGTAGCTCTTTTGGCGACTGCGGGCTGTTTTTAATCTCTCCTTGATTTGCACTATCTTCTCAGTCGTTTCATGTATGATCTCGGGACCAGTTAAATGTCGATCTCCTACTTCATTCCAACAGATAGGAGATCTACACTTCCTTCCGTACAATGCTTCAAATGGCGCAGCTCCAATGCTCGCATGATAACTATTATTATACGAGAATTCTGCTAACGGTAGATATTTATCCCATCCGTTTCCAAAATCGATCACACATGCCCTGAGCATGTCTTCGAGAGTCTGAATCGTTCTCTCACTCTGTCCATCGGTTTGTGGATGATATGCGGTACTCATATCCAAACGAGTTCCTAGTGCCTCCTGTAGTGATTGCCAGAATTTTGAGGTAAATCTACTATCACGATCGGATATAATGGAAATAGGTATTCCATGCCTTGAAACAACTTCCTTTATATACAATCGTAATAGTTTCTCCATTCTATCCGTTTCCTTTATAGGTAAGAAATGTGCAGATTTGGTAAGACGATCAACAATTACCCAAATGGTGTCGTATCCCCAGGCAGTCTTTGGTAACTTCGTGATGAAATCCATGGTAATACCATCCCATTTCCATTCTGGGATTTCTGGTTGTTGAAGTAACCCTGACGGCTTCTGGTGTTCTGCTTTGACTTTGGAACAAGTTAAACATTCCCCAACATATGTTGCAACGTCTGTCTTCAAATTAGGCCACCAATAATGCGTCTTAAGATCTTGGTACATCTTTCCAACTCCAGGATGTATCGAATATCTTGTCTTATGTGCCTCGTTCAATATCAACTTCCTTAATCCACCCAACTTCGGTACCCAAATACGATTTTCAAAATATCGAATTCCATCTTTCCGCATAACGAGTTGCTTCTCATACTTCTTCATTATTTCATTTCCTTTATTTTCTTTAGTAAGTGCTTCTCGTTGAACTTCTTTGATTTGTGAGTTGAGATTCATGCGAATTTTTATATTCATTGCTCGCACTCAAATTGGTTCTCGTTCCTTTCTGCTTAAAGCATCGGCCACCACGTTCGCCTTTCCGGAATGATAACGAATTTCACAATCATAGTCGTTTATTAACTCGACCCACCTACGTTGCCTCATGTTCAATTGTTTCTGATCAAAAATATGTTGAAGGCTTTTATGATCAGTAAACACAGTGAATTTAACCCCATACAAGTAGTGTCTCCACATCTTCAATGCAAACACGACTGCTCCCAATTCTAGATCATGCGTCGTATAATTTCGCTCGTGAATCTTCAATTGTCGGGATGCAAATGCAATAACTTTCTTCCGTTGCATAAGAACACAACCAAAACCTTGTCGCGAAGCGTCACAATATATTTCAAAATCATTGTTCCCTTCTGGTAACGATAAAATAGGCGCCGTAGTTAACTTCTTCTTCAGTAATTGAAATGCGTTCTCCTGCTCCGAGGTCCATTCATATTTCTTCCCTTTTTGCGTTAACGCTGTCAACGGTTTAGCTATTCGGGAAAAATCTTGAATAAACCTTCTATAATAACCGGCTAAACCCAAAAATTGGCGTATCTGCGTTGGTGTCTTAGGAGTCTCCCATTTTTCAATAGCTTCAGTTTTTGCTGGATCAACCTGAATTCCTTCGCTATTAACAACGTGACCAAGAAATTTCACTTCTTTCAACCAGAAAGCACACTTAGAAAATTTAGCATAAAGTTGTTCTTTTCTCAACAACTCCAGTATCAACCTTAAATGCTCTTCATGCTCTTGCTCACTCTTGGAATAGATAAGAATATCATCAATGAAAACGATAACAAACTTATCTAAATACGGACTACAAACTCGATTCATGAGGTCCATGAATACAGCTGGCGCATTCGTCAATCCAAACGGCATAACCAAAAATTCGTAATGACCATAACGTGTCCGAAAAGCAGTTTTCGGAATGTCCTCTTCTTTGACGCGTAGTTGATGATAGCCCGATCTTAAGTCGATTTTTGAATAAACACATGATCCTTGCAATTGATCAAATAAGTCATCAATTCTCGGTAGTGGATACCGATTCTTGATAGTTAACTTATTTAATTCACGATAGTCTATACACATCCTAAAAGATCCATCTTTCTTCTTAACAAACAAAATTGGAGCTCCCCACGGTGAAGTACTCGGTCGTATGAATCCACGGTCCAGTAATTCTTTTAACTGACTTTGAAGTTCTTTTAACTCGGACGGTGCAAGTCTATATGGAGCACGAGCCACTTGTGCAGCTCCTGGTACTAAATCTATTTGAAATTCTACCGATCTAAATGGAGGTAATCCCGGCAATTCTTCCGGAAAAACTTCAGGAAAATCTCTTGCCACAGGCACGTCGTTGATGCACTTTTCTTTCTTTTCGACTTTATTAACATGTGCTAAAATAGCGTAACATCCCTTTTCTAAACACTTCTTGGCTTTCAAACAGCTAATGAGTTTTAGCTTTGAATTACCCTTCTCTCCATAAATCATCACCGGTATTTTATCCTTACCAGGAATACGAATTGCCTTCTTAGCACAAACAACTTCCGCTCCTATTTTGGACATCCAGTCCATGCCGACTATTACATCAAAACCTCCTAATTCTACGGGTATTAAGTCGATTTTAAACGTTTCTCCGGCTAGATTTATTTCACAACCACGACAAATTTTATCGGCTTTAATTAGTTTACCATTAGCTAACTCAATCAAGTACTTAGCATCTAGAGGTAATGATGAACAATTCAATTTAGTGTAAAAATTTTTACACACATAACTTCTATCGGCGCCAGTATCAAATAAAATAGATGCTGATAAGTTATTAATGGTAAACGTACCCGTAACAAGCTCCGGGTCTTCTCGTGCCTCTCTAGCATTAATAACAAACGCTCTTCCACGTGCAGGTCCGCCATTCTTTTCTGGATTCGGGCACTGACTCTTATAGTGACCTTGTTTTCCACACCCAAAACAAGTAATGTTAGCCAAAGCAGTTCTATTTGCGTTGGTGGCAGGAGTCTTGTTACCATTTGCATTTGTAACGAGAGCCTTACAATCTTCAGCAAGATGTCCCTGTCTATTGCATTTGGTGCACAACACACTGCAGTAACCAAAATGATGTTTGTGACAACGGTTGCATAAAGGACTTTGTCCTTTGTAACCAAAGCCTGAACCGCTACCCGCACCTTTCGGGGTTTCTGGTTTCTTAAAAGATTGCTGTTGATAACCTCGATCATAATTTCCGTTCCACTTCCTTTTGTTACTCGATACCTTTACCTCAGTAGTGAATGCTTTCTTATCCAGAATGACCTGATCCATTAACTCGTTCGCCATGGTTATAGCTTCATGAATTGTCTTAGGTTTCGACGCCGTAACGTTTGCCTTGACCTTTTTGGGCAAACCACCTTTGTACATTTCAATCTTCCGTGCTTTGGTTGGAACCAATTCAGGACATAGTAAAACCAATTCCATGAATCGCTGATTGTAGTTGGTGATTTCAGTACCAACCACCTTCAAACTTCGTAACTCATCTTCTAACTTAATAACCTCATTCCTTGGACAATACTCGGTGATTATCATTGCTTTGAATTCTTCCCATGGAGTATCATAAGCTACATCTCCTCCTACCGCCTTCACATAATTCTTCCACCATGTGAGTGCACTATCTTGTAAAGTGCACGATGCAAACTTGGTCATGTCTTTTTCATCACAACCACTGATTTTAAACACCGTCTCCATCTTTTCTATCCATCGGGTTAAACCGATCGGTCCTTCCGTTCCACTGAATGATGATGGCTTGCAAGCTTGGAAAGTCTTGTAAGTACATCCTACACGAGGATTTGGATTAACTGCAGCAGCTCTTGCAGCTTCGACCCATAACATTCTATCGTTCACTCGTTGATTGATGAGTTCCTCGAGTTCTTGTTCCGTCATTCGATTCAATCGCGCCATTTCCTAATGAAAAAAAATAATCATTCACATGGTTTATTATAGATGTAGTGTGTATTTATAGTACATTTATAGCTTGTTAATAATATGAACCAGGTATTATTATAAAAGCCTTTTCTTCTTATTAGCGTTTTATAATTATATCTAGGGTAGTACCTACCCGTTAATGTTCATACTTAATAGCTTAGTACAGAACCAATTACTACAATCTAAATAATACTTAACCATGGAAAATTATTGCATTTCATACTTCGCTATTTTACATATGCTTATCTTACATCGAACATTAAACAAACCACACTAATAATATTATACAAAACATTATTTGATTCCATGGTTTAATACGGCAGTGCATCGTTCGGTCTATTTTCTAGGGCGTTTAGTTCCAATGAATGGCCTAACGCTTATCCTAGCTGTCTGCCTACGTTTTGGCTGAGGAGCCGAAGAACTAGACGCCGGGATAGCACTAATAGGAATAGCGGGAATAGGGGTGGTAGTGTTGAGTGGAATTGGTGCCACGTCATTCTTACTAAGTTCGGGATTTGAATTTTCTAATTCATTCGCTTTTCGTTTCTTTCCTTGATCGAATTTTTCTTTCGTAATTTCTAGTATTTCTTCCTCGGGTTCACTTTCTTCTTCGGGTTCACTTTCCTCTTCGGGTTCACTTTCCTCCTCGGGTTCACTTTCCGATATTTCAATAGTTGGTTCATCCGGAAATTGTGAGTCTTCCCCAAAAATACCACTTTCGTCATCGGATATGTTAATGACTGAAACACAATCTGAAGGTTCTGATTCGGAGTCGCTGAATGTGATAATAAGTTTCGAGCCCGACATCTATCACATAACAACTAACCCATTAGTACTTACATAATATTTACACATAAATTTTTAACCAACAGTGATAAGCAATGGTTTTTAAAATCAGACCCGGTCAAAGTCCAGACTTTACTAATGTATCCTAACGACTTCTCGGTTAGACACACTAATGCAAACCTGGTTCGCTAAGACCAACGCTCTGATACCACATGTCATAACCCGTCCTTAACCATAAGAACGCGTTAGATAACGTATGATTTCATTGCGAGGTATTGACCTCTATATGAGACATTTTTGAAAGAAAACTGCATATATTATACATTACAAACCATAACCATTATTTTTGTTACAAGCTTAAGACAATAAAAAGAAGATTAACGTTTAGCGATAATCTTCGACTTACAAACTTTACAAATGATGACAACAACACGGTTTCTAGCATATTTTACAATACAACATCTCGGATATGCAGTTTTATTTTTGACACAAACATGCGTACGCAAGATCCTGGTTAGATCCAACATGATACAGCGGAAGCTTTAGAAATCACCTGAGAATAGACATGTTTTAAAAGGTCAACATAAAGTTGGTGAGATATAGGTTTAATGCCGGCAGCAATATATGTATATAGACCACAAGATTTCGTATATAAACAGTTTAATAAAAGTATTCTAAGTGGTTGAGCACTTGGTAACCATACTTAACATTTTCACGTCGCATATTCCCTTTAATATGAAATCTTACTACACCGTACCAAGTGTAGTCACAAAACGAAGTACTGTGCAACCGTTGAATACTGGTCGTCCAGTCCGGTTGGGGTTGTCAGGCCCGATAGATCTATCAACAGGATTCGCGTTTACAATACCGCTGTAAATATTAGTTACCAAGCTACAGGGAAGTATGCCAGTGGTACAACTCAACGTAGAATATATTTTTCAGTTACTTGTGTCCATATCGTAAAACATAAAATACATGTATTCTCATCCCGAAATATTTAGAGTTTAAAAGTGGGACTATATACTCACTCTTGTCTTGATGATATAAATAATTTGACTCGGTCTTCCGGTTGATATCACGAACCTATCCATATATAATATATCAATATGTTTTCATTTTTAAACAAACGTTATAAATATATACTTGTTATACTTTTAATACTTTGAATAATTCCTTAGTCCGTAGTTAGCAGTCCGATGTTAGTAATTCAATTTTAATGGTTCATTTTTAGATGTTTAATATACCCGCAATGAAATAAATAAAACCCCCAACGAAATCAATAAAACCCCATCGTATATGTGTTGGTCGAGATTAATCTTGACCCATGGTACCGGTGTTGTCAAATGACGTGTTGCGTACATAAAGTACCGGTGTTGTCAAATGACGTGTTGCGTACAATCATGGGATCTTATGATTAATCTTCTCGTGTTGTTTACGGGTGATCCTGAACCATATAAAATTGAATTATAAGTACATATATATAAAATATCATGTTATCTTAGAAATATGTGATTTATATCATTTTTTTCCAATTGATCCCGTAGTTGAAATGATCTAGGATAACCAATTTTGTTTCGGTCATAGTTTCTTCGTTACAAATCCGTTTTCGTTGATTCAAATTGCCATCTTCTTGGATCGAGTTCTTCTTTAAGACTATGAACTGTAAATACCTTGGTTTGTATTCAAAATCATACGGCATAAGTGAAACATTAGTGAAACATATGAAGTTAAACATTTTGTTACAACAAAATCATTTAATGACCATTTTTCCAAAAATACTTATACTTTGAAAAACCAAGTTTTACCTTGTTAAATTAACATATAAATAAGTTATGTTACATGTCTTGAAGTATTTTAAAAGTTAAGTTAGAAGGATCTATTTAGTTTGCAAACAAGTTTGAAAACATTCAAACTATGTTCTTGTTGTTAAACTTTTGTACCACAAAATAAGATAGCTATATATATATGAATTGAATAAGGTTATGAACATAGATTCTACCTCAAGTTCCTTGGATAAGTTTGCTGTAAAAGAGGAGTAAGAAGCTAGAATCAAAAGGGTGATAGAAGTGGATGAAAGATTGGAAGTAAGTTGGTGTTCTTGGAAGGTTTTCTTGAAGTGTTTTTGTATGGTTTTCTTATGGTGTTTTAGTATGGTTTTTGAAGCTAGATCTTCTTGGAAACTTTGCTGAATTGATTAAGGGTTTTAAGGCTTCAAAGTATGTGTGTGTTTTGGCTAGAAAGTTGAAGTAAAATGAATGAAGATGATGATACATATAAAGGCCTTAAAAAAACGTGGCATTAGGTGTTCATGGACAAAATTCTAGTTTGTAATCTTGCTAATTAGTCAAGTAATCATCCAAAAGTAATTACCTAGCTCTAAGGGCATGAATAATGGCTGGTTAGGTGGTGATTTTGATGTGTATTTACTATTAGTAAATACTTATAGGAGCTAGGTATGATACGAGTACAAATACTCTAGGTATACGTATAGAAATTTTGTGAAAAATGAAATGAGGATTCAAATATAGCTATCTTTTGTGAATACACTTATATGGTTTTATGTATTTAAGTTCTTTAAAAGTAATTAAATACATTACTTATACAATATATGTATAACATTATAAGTCTTAAGTATATATGTCAAATAACGTTACGTATTGTTATCGTTTTGAAAACTTAAGTTAGTAGTTTCAAAATACACATATAACTTGTTGTTATTAATATAAAATGAGGTATTAAAACATTCTTTAATCATGTTAAATATGTATATATACATATATATACACAAACGTATAATTATCATATATTGTATAGTTCGTGATATCATCGGTCAAACTAGACGGTCAAACGTTATGTAAAACTCTTTTCGGAAATATAAATCTCGACAATTTGGATTGCTTATCATGTTGGCAAGGTTTAATTTATGTAAATATTAATCTTATAAGTATAGTATGATCGAAAAAGTGCGGGTCGTTACAGTTTTAAATAAGCATAATAATAACTTAGCTACGAGACATTAATGTAAAAAGGTTGAACATAACTTACAATGATTAAAAATAGCGTAGCGTTACACGGACAGAATTTCGACTTATACACTCAAAACACTCCTTAACATAACCTTATTAAAATTAAAATTATAATTAAATTTATTTATGTATTACAAAAGAGAGATAGAAAGATATATTATGGTGTACATAAAATGGATCACGAACTCGCTTTAAATAGAATGTGGCCTGGAAAAGCCCCTCATGCGAGTCGCATGAAAATGGGCATAGGGCCATGCGAGTCGCATGGCCATGAATTCCAGCTCACATTCGTTTGGCTCCTAGCTTGTCGACATAATTTAATAATAATAAATATATAAATAATTTTAATAATTATTTATATATTTATATTATATTTATATGCATAGTTGAGTAGATATTTTTAGTCCGTTACGTCGGGCGTTTCTTCTAGGCTCAGGTCCCGGTTCCGGATTTTCGGACGTCCTCGCGTACTATTTTATATCGTGTACTTTGCGTCTTGTAACTTGTACTCTTGTTATTTTGAGAGGTTCCTCATCAATAATTTGAACCTTTTTGATTGAATCTTGTACTTTTTAGCTTTTTGGACCTTTCCGTCTTCAATTTGTCGAATCTGCCTTTTATCTTCACTTTTTAATATTTAAACGAATAGTGCTTGTAAATCGAACAATATCAACTAAAATCTTGTCTTTCTTGGGGAATAATGCTGTAAAATATGTGTTCATTATTGGCATTATCAATATTCCCACACTTAAGCGTTGCTTGTCCTCAAGCAATATAGTCTTGAAACACTTGAATCACTTCTTTATTCTTCACACTTTGTACATAAGTGACTTCAATACAGCGGTATAAACAATGATAGTAACGATGTGGTTTAAAGGTGGGTGTGTCTTTTATAGTTGCTCGGGTTTAGGTCAACGACACTTGCAATCAAATAGCCGATTTACTTTCGGTTTCCAAAGCAAAGTGCACATTTGAAAGGTGGTTTACAGTCCCACATGACTATAAAAATTTAGATCCTTAAGGAAATTGGATCTTTATGAAAACATTTGATCTTTTGAAAATTCAAGCTAGATTTTACCCTAGACAAGTTTTCTGATTTGATCCATCATCGGTGTTGCAAAATATATCTGTGGATCAATATTTTGGCTAAAACTTTTAGGCTCGTGTAATCCACTGCTATCCCTGTATCGGAAAGCACACATCCAGTTTACTTGTTCCGTATATTACCATTCGGTAAACTACCGTCCGGTTGTAAAGGAAAGCGATGAACAAGAAACTGTTAAGGCAATGTCCAGTGACATGCAGATGATTATGGTCTTTTTAACGTGTCAGATGCTAGAACTATCCTTGGTAGGAGCAATAGTAAAGATCATCCTATAATTTTTCGGTCTGGCACAAGGTCCTGTCTCCGACCATGCTATGCAACCACCGTTCTTACGGTTGACACCCGATTTGGTTCAGGTGACCTAATGAATTCCAGGTGAATTCCTAGGATTTTACGTTCAATGGTAATGAACGCATTGAAAATGGATTTTCAGAAAACAAATTGGTTTGTAATTTTGATCAAAATATTTTCTCGTTCAAGCTCGAGTTTAGATATCATTGAATTCCATGAGTTTGAATTCTCAATCTTTAAGGTCAATCTCAAGGATTGAGTAATATCAGGCTTAAAAGCTGATTTTTAATCTTTAAGGAGATTATCCTTTCTGGGGATCTGATTCATTAGTCTTATCAAGCTAATTTGCACGGTGCCTCCCCATTGTACGAGATAAATCCTTCTCATGGTTAGGATAAATCTGACCACTTGGCGACCCTGTTTGATGCCGAGGTCCGTGGATTTCCTGCTGATTTTAGTGATGACTTTTCTAGATTTTTCGTCAACCTACAGCTGGTCTGGACGACAACTTCATGACCTAAATCAAGAAGCGCGTGTTTTTTTCGGAAGACTTTACTTCCTTTTAATGATGGAATTGATTCATCGTGTAGATCCATCTCTCTTTGATAGTTTCATTGGATAAAACAGTTGATTATCGTTCAAAACAAAAGTATTTTCAATTGTTTGTACAAAAATATGTGATATATGTTTTGAATGACTTGGTAAACTTTTCCCACACTTGGCTTTTATTTATGTTTTTCTTTGCCTTTTTCTCTTCTATTCCATTCTTATTAAATGAATTCTAACATTTTGGTTGTTTCTCAATTTATGTCCTTTCCGAGGTAACGATAATTTCGGCTCAATGACCTAGTTTTCATCGTTCATAAATATGTATAAACATGATTTTGAATTCATTTTGTTAAAAATTTTGAAAAATTTACTAGAAGTGGATAGTTAGTATATAAGACTAGGGCTGTTCCTTGTTATCGGAGAGCACTAGATTCTAACACAACTACTGCGTTACTAGCATTTTTAATGGTAACCAAGTGTTTAAATCAAAAATTTTTAAAAAACCGAAAGAATTTAACCCCTTCCCACACTTAAGATCTTGCAATGCCCTCATTTGCAAGAAATCAGAAACAATTTAAATTATTGAGGGTTATTAGCGTAGAAAAATGATTAAATTTTACCAAAGTTGCAAACATATTGTCGTTTGATTGTTGAATGATAAATGGTGCACGTCATTTGTTCATTCCGTCTTGTTGTTATTTCACATATATTTTGCATCTTGTCGTCAGAATTACTTGCTTTTGCTGAACTTAATGCCAGTCTTTGAAAACGCGTTGTTTTATCCTGTTTTGTGCATAACATAAAATACATACAATACAAATATAATCATACATGCAATTTGAAATGGAACTTTGGCATCCCACTTTCAAACTATAAGAAAAATATTAGTACACAATAATAATAGAAATATCAAACATTACATAAATGTAATAAAATGTTAAGTGTTTAAAATAATAAAAATATAAATTACCAACTTATCTCTACTGATCAGGAGGTGGGTTAGGAGGATAATTAGGATAGGGATCCCAATTCATGTTCGGATCAGGGTTCCATGGCTGTTGATAGGTGAACTGGTATGCTGCGTCATAATCATATAAGTCATAGGGCGGTTTCATTTCTGGCTGGTGTGCAGGATAGAATGCGGGTCGGGTCGGATAATAAATCTCATTAGGCTGCAGCCGGCTTATGATTTGGCACTGATGATAATCCCATCGGTGATGCTCTCGTTGCCGGGAATGCTCGTAATCATTCCGGCGTTGCCACGCCTCGTACTGCATATGCCTATCATCGTTCGTCATGTATTCTTCCTCCATACGAACGCCTAAATCAAGAGCAGTCTCCCGAACAACTTCCATAATGTTGTTCGCCTCCTCTATTTCGTCATCCGAACCTCTTTCTACCTGTCGCTGATGTCCCTCGTATCGATATACCCGATTACGTCTCATCAATAAAACCTTTGCACCCTGATAGACGTGTGAACTTATAGTTTCACCTTCGTCCTCTAATTCTACCATTGGACCCCCTCAGTTCTTGTCAACACCTAAATACTCTCCAATGAGAGTAATGAAAATACCACCACCTATAATACTCCCCGATTTCATCCCCCCAACTACCTTAGATAGATAATAACCAACACAATAGGGAATGTTAACGAAACTCCTCGGGTCTCTAATACACTTAAGGTAGAATAAATCATTTAAAGTCAATTTCTCCTTATTCTTACCCCTTTGTGTAATTGTGTTTGCTAAGAATCGATGTATCACCCGGAGTTCAGCTCTATCAATATCTAAGTATGTATGTCCCCCACCAGCTTGAAACTCATTAAAATGGGACATACGCCTCCAGACGGCGTTAACATTAAATTCCCTATCTACCCTTTCTCCTTGGGCAATCAGGCCATTACAGTCGGGGCTCAAAAGTTCAGTAGGGGTGTAAATCTGTAAGGCCCTGGCTAAATCTATCATGGACATTCTGTACATGCGTCCACCTAACAGAAATCTAATAAAGCTTCTATCATCTAACCTCCTAACATCACTGTTTAACTTAATAGTACTAAGTAATTCTATACACCATTCCCTATATATGGTTCTACGAATGGAAAATAGGCGCATCCAATCGTTAAACTGAGAATTACCATACCTTTGCACCAATAATTCCCTAATCGGTTCGGCAAGGTCAACTGTTTCCAAAGGTACCCAGTCAATTGCCCTTGGCATTTCAACACCCTTAAAGTAGAGAATGTGCATGTTCTTTTGATAATCTGGATACTCTATCCAACATCGATCAAATCTCAGATTTGGGTGTAACTGATCTTCATTAATGTTTGAGCTCAGAATCATTTGATGTGGAGCGAATTGACGAAACTGATTCATGAATAATTGATCTTGATCGTGATATGGAATATGTTGATCCTCATGTTGTTCTTCTTCTTCTTGCACTTGTTGTTCTTGTTCATAAAACATTTCCGGTTCGGGCTCTGGTTGTCTGGACGATGATGCACCGTCCGTATCTGTATTTCTCTACAAAACACATTAAACACAAAAATTGTGCATCCAAATATGCATTAGTGTTAGCAAAATAATAACTTGAAACAATTATGATGACATGTTCAATTCATAACACATTTTATACATATTTTTCTAACAATAATAATTCTACACTTTTACATACGAAAATGTATACAATGTTTTATCACATTTAAACTCTTAAACATGTCAACAATAATCATTATAGCAATTAAACACTTATTACATGGCATTCAAATCAAACTCATGTTCATTTTCATATTTCGTCAAGTCTACACTTTTTCAAATAAGTACATAAGAAAATGTTCATCAAGTTTTTAATCATTCATCTCAAATTATATGCCAAACTAATCACTACTAGCAATTAAACAAGTTTAAATTGGCCTTTACATCAAATTATCCAAGTTCATAAATTTTTTAGACTTAAAAAGTCTACTTTAATTCTCAAAAACATGTTTAGGCTCAAAGTTTGGATCAATTAACTACCTAAACATGTTACACTACTTAATTTAGCAACAATTCATGACAAAAATTGGCCATAACCTGTTTATATCAAAAAGCCCCAAATTACTCAAGAACACAAACCCTAGATTCTTAAAAATTTGAAGTTTTTAGCTTCAATTCATGTTAAATAGCTCCAATCTAGGATATTCATGCATAATATAACAACAATTTAAGTCTAATTACACTAGAATTTAACAAAATCAAAATATAAAATTTATAGCTCAAGAACACAATAATTCGAATTTAAAGAGATTAGGGGTGAAATCTTTACCGTGTTCCTGAAGGGGTTGAACCTACTGAATCTAGGCATGATTATTGTGAAATTTTTGCAAGAAATTTGGTGAAAATTGGTAAAAAATTGAGAGAGTTTGGGATGTTTTCGTATGTGTTTGTGTGTGTATTGTGAGAGACAGAAGCGATCGACTGAATTCTTGTACCTGGCCTGTTTTTAACAGCCATGCGAGTCGCATGGTATTGTGCCTATCCCCATGCGAGTCGCATGAGGTTAAATTCCAGATATATTTTTTTTTTTTTTTTTAAATTTTTTTGGCATACTTTAAATCAATAAGATTAAAAATAATGATAATAAAAATTCTCGTCCCTCCCTCGGGTAAAGCAATTTCGGTTCAAAGACCTAGTCTTCAACTTACGACGAATTTTAAAAATCATATTTTTAACTTAATGAGACAAAGTAAATTTTTGTTTTTAAATTCACACAACTTAAATATAAAATTCAAAATTAATATTAAAAATTCACACCAAACTTAAAATTTGAAATGCATAAAATTAAAAATTCATATTTTAAAAATTAAAAATTCACACCAAACTTAATTTAAAAAATCAAATAATTACAATTTTAAAAATATTGTTTTTACAAAGTTTACAATATTAATTTAAGATTTAAATATTAATTTTAAAAACATGGTAAAAATAAAATTAAAAATCTTTTTGTCTTTTTATCCCACTTTAATCAATCAAATATTATCAAAAATATGCGCCCCTCTTTTCGGTAAAGTAATTTCGGTTCCAAGACCTAATTTAACTCATGACAAATTTTTGAAATATTTTGGGTTGATTGATTAAAGATATTTATACCTTAAGAATAAACGTTAAATTTCGCAGTGATGTAATAAATTTTTGAATGATATCAATAATTTCGGTCGCCAAACCTAATTTTATTCAATACCAATTTAATACTTTTTAGCGAACAAATTAGCGTTTATTATCAAAAGGTTAAAAATAAAAATAAAAATAAAAACTGTACAGACATACCTGTGAAATAGATTTCTTAGTTATATGATCTATCCCATTCATAAGATAGTCGGTTTAATTGGTTTTCCATGGCTACATAGGCGTAACCTCGAGCATTCAGTGTCTTTTCTTCTAAACATATGAACGGTCCGTCTCTGCATAAAGTAACAAATTCGGTATTTGAATAGGTTTGATTATTTGAACATTTACCTCCATGTGACCCTTTTCCGCATTTGTGACATCTTTCTAGGTGTCGTGCTCTTCTTTTTGCTGCGGATTTTGATTTTCCTTTACCAAATTGTAACTTATTATCTTCGCATCTGGATTCTTTTCTAACTCCGTCCATTCTTTCTCTGATTACTGATACTAATTCACTCGGTAGTATGTCATTATTTCTTTTAGTGATCAAAGCGTGTAGCATTAGACCATGGTTTAGTTCACAGGCAGTCTTCATTTTGTAAAAACCTAAAAAAATAAAAATTCAGAATGGGGGGAGAAGACTAGTTCTTTAGGGTCTGCTAGGGAAAGACCATTCGGGTTCCATTTTCGAGAACTACACGAAAACAGATAATCTAACTCTAACAGAAATACATATTATCCTTTAAAGACTTGATTCTCCCCACACTTAGTTAGCTGTGGTGTCGAAATTGTGATTAACTTCGTTGTCGACTTCCATCGGACCATGTATGTAATGTTTAACTCTGTGACCATTAACTTTAAATTCAATCCCATTTGAATTTATTAATTCTATCGTTCCGTATGGGAAAACTCTTTTGACTATGAATGGTCCAGACCATCTTGATTTCAATTTTCCAGGAAATAGCTTGAATCGTGAATTGAAAAGAAGAACTCTGTCTCCTTCTTTAAATTCTTTTGAACTTCTGATTCTTTTATCATGCCATTTCTTCGTTCTTTCTTTATAGATTAACGAATTTTCGTATGCTTCATGTCTTAATTCTTCTAATTCGTTTAGTTGACTTAGTCGTAGACGTCCGGCTTCATGTAAATCAAGATTACATGTTTTCAAAGCCCAAAATGCTTTGTGTTCAATTTCTACTGGAAGATGACATGCTTTTCAATAAACAAGTCTAAAAGGTGTGGTTCTAATTGGAGTTTTGTAGGCTGTTCTAAAAGCCCAGAGTGCATCCTCCAATTTAATGGACCATTCCTTCGGATTTGATCCTACGGTTTTCTCTAGAATACGTTTTAAAGCTCGGTTGGTATTTTCAACTTGTCCACTTGTTTGTGGATGATATGCGGTGGAGATTTTATGAGTTACTCCATATCTTTTAAGAACTTTCTCAAGTTGATTATTACAGAAATGAGTACCCCGATCCCTTATTAAAGCTTTCGGTGTTCCAAACCTTGCAAAAAGACGTTTTAAAAAGTTGACTACAACTCGTGCATCGTTAGTTGGGAGAGCTTGTGCTTCCGCCCATTTAGATACATAATCAATGGCTACGAGTATATATAGATTATTATGAGATTTTAGAAATGGACCCATAAAGTCAATACCCCAAATGTCAAATACTTCACATACTTGGATGACATTTTGTGGCATTTCATCACGTTGACTTATTTTTCCGACCCTTTGACATGCATCACAGGATTTGCAAAGAAGGTGTGCGTCTTTGTAAATTGTAGGCCAATAGAATCCAGCTTCATAAGCTTTTCTAGCTGTTAGTTGAGGCCCATAATGCCCTCCTGTTGGTCCTGTGTGACAATGGTTTAAAATTTTACTAGCTTCATCTCCAAATACACATCGGCGTATTATTCCATCGGGACAACTTTTAAACAGATGTGGATCTTCCCAGAAATAGTGTTTTATATCACTGAAGAATTTCTTTCGTCTTTGGTACGATAATCCTTTTTCAAGGAATCCACAAACTAAGTAGTTTGCATAGTCTGCAAACCATGGGATTTCTTTATAATCTATCTTCAATAGATATTCATCAGGAAAGTTGTCTTGTATGGCCGATTCATTTAGAACTTCTAATTCGGGATTTTCAAGACGAGAAAGATGATCAGCGGCGAGATTTTCTGCTCCTCTTTTATCTCGGATTTCAATATCAAACTCTTGTAAGAGTAAGATCCAACGGATTAATCTTGGTTTAGCATCTTGTTTTGAAAATAAGTATCTAAGAGCAGAATGGTCGGTATAGACCACCGTTTTTGCTAGAACGAGATATGATCGAAATTTGTCAAAAGCAAAGACAATAGCAAGGAGTTCTTTTTCAGTAGTTGTATAATTTGTTTGTGCTCCTTGTAACGTCTTACTAGCATAATATATAGGTTGAAATCGTTTTTCAATCCTTTGTCCTAAAACGGCTCCCATTGCAAAATCACTTGCATCGCACATTAGTTCAAATGGTAGATTCCAATTTGGTGTTATCATGATCGGTGCATTAGTGAGTTTCTCTTTAAGAATATTAAAAGATTTGATACACTCATCTAAAAAGATGAATGGCGCATCCTTTTCTAGGAGTTTATTCATAGAGTGGCAATTTTAGAAAAATCTTTTATGAAACGTCGGTAAAAACCGGCATGCCCTAGAAAACTCCTAACTCCTCTAACATTGGTGGGATGTGGAAGTTTAGCAATTACATCTATTTTAGCTCTATCCACTTCAATTCCTTCTTTTGAAATTTTATGTCCAAGAACGATGCCTTCTTTAACCATGAAATGGCATTTCTCCCAATTAAGTACTAGATTTAATTTTTCGCATCTAATTAGCATTCGTTCCAGATTAACTAGACATGATTCAAATGTATCACCGAAGACTGAAAAGTCATCCATGAATACTTCCATGCATTCTTCTATCATGTCGTGAAAAATTGCCATCATACACCTTTGAAAGGTTGCAGGGGCGTTACAAAGTCTAAATGGCATGCGTTTGTAAGCAAAAGTACCATAAGGGCACGTGAATGTGGTTTTCTCTTGATCTTCGGGTGCTATTGGAATTTGAAAATATCCGGAAAATCCATCTAGAAAACAATAGTAGCTATTTCCGGCTAATCTTTCCAACATTTGATCAATGAAAGGTAAGGGAAAGTGATCTTTTCTGGTGGCGTCATTTAATTTTCTATAATCAATACATACACGCTATCCTGTTACAGTCCTAGTAGGAATAAGCTCATTTTTCTCATTTGTAATGACAGTCATGCCACCCTTCTTAGGTACACATTGAACTGGGCTTACCCATGGACTATCGGAAATTGGATATATCAAACCTGCATCTAGCAGTTTAATAATCTCCTTCTTAACTACATCTTGCATATTAGGATTTAGTCTTCGTTGGCGTTGCACATACGTTTTATGACCTTCTTCCATAAGGATTTTATGTGTGCAATACGAAGGACTTATTCCTTTAATATCATGAATCTTCCATGCAATGGCTGGTTTATGAGCTTTCAACACAGAAATGAGTTGTGATTTCTCATTTTCAGTAAGAGAAGACGATATTATTACAGGTAATTCAGATTCACCATGTAAATAAGCGTATTCCAAATGGTTTGGAAGTGGCTTTAACTCTAATTTCGGAGGTTCTTCTATCGATGATTTGTATCGATATCTGTCTTCTTCTTTTAGCATTTGAATTTCTTCTGTTGTTGGTTCATATCCATTAGCTATAAGTGTAGCTAACATTTCAGCTTCATCAATTGGTTCATTACCTTCTCCTAAAGAACATTCTCCTGTTCCTTGTAATTCTGGAAATTCTTCTAATAATTCTGCATGTGCATCTATAGTTTGAATATAATAACATGTATCATCTGCAAATTGTGGTTGTTGCATTGCTCTATCAAATGAAAAGGTAACACTCTCATCCTCTATACTTAGGGTCATTTTCTTACCGAACACGTCTATCATTGCTTTAGCCGTGTTTAAGAATGGTCTTCCTAATATGAGAGGAACTTGAGAATCTTCTTCCATGTCCAAAACAACAAAATCTACTGGAAATACTAAAGTACCAACTTTAACTAGCATGTTCTCCATTATCCCTCTAGGATATTTTATTGATCTATCGGCTAGTTGTATGCTTATTCTGGTTGGTTTCAATTCTCCAAGGTCTAGTTTAGTGTATAGTGAATACGGCATTAGATTTATACTAGCACCTAAGTCTGCCAATGCTTCTATTGAACTAAGACTACCCAGAAAACATGGAATTGTGAAACTTCCTGGATCAGATAGTTTTTCTGGTATCTTATTCAACAGCACTGCTGAACAATTAGCATTCATAGTAACAGCCGAGAGTTCTTCCATTTTCTTTCTATTTGAGATTAGATCTTTCAAGAATTTAGCATATCTAGGCATTCCTGAAATCACATCAATGAAAGGAAGATTTACATTTATCTATTTAAACATATCCAAAAATTTGGATTGCTCGGCTTCAAGTTTTTCTTTCTTTATTTTACTCGGGTAAGGAAGTGGTGGTTGATATGGTTTAACATAAGGTTTATCCTTAACTGTGTTATCTTCATTAACCTTTTCAACTACCGGTTCTTTTTCCTTATCTTGATCAGGTTGTGGTTCTTGTGGAGTAGGAATAGCTTCATCAGAAGTTACAGGTATTTCAGGTGGTTTAAGTGTTGTACCACTTCTTGTGGTAATGGCTTTAGTTGTTTCATTCCGGGGGTTAGCATTTGTATCGCTCGGTAAACTTCCCGGTTTTCTTTCACCTATTAACCTTGCTAGGTTACTTACTTCTTGTTCTAGATTTTGAATAGAAGCTTGTTGATTTCTAAATACTTGAGCATTTTGTTCATTAGTTTGTTTCTGAGATGTGAAAAACTGCGTTTGAGTTTCAACTAGCTTCGTCATCATATCTTCTAAATTCGGCTTTTTATCATCGGTTTGTTGTGGTGGTTTGTTTTGAAAATTAGGTCTTTGCTGATTATAAGTATTATTGGATACTTGTTGATTGCTAGGACCTTGTTGGTTGTTGTATGGAATATTTCTGTTATAATTCTGGTTTTGATTGTAAATCGGTCTTGGCGGTTGATAATTATTATGATAATTATTTCCAGGCCTTTGGTTTATGTATGAAATATTCTCTCTTTGTTCTATTGTTAATTCAATACTGAGACAATCTTTTGTCAAATGTGGTCCTCCACACTGCTCACAACTAATTCGTATTGAGTGAATATCTTTAGTCATCTTTTCCATTCGTCTCTCCACAGCATCTATCTTTGCGGAAATGGAATCTAAGTCATGGCTAGAATCGGCTCTAGCTGCTTTAGATGATCTAATGATATCTTTTTCTTGGTGCCACTCATGTGAGTGGGAAGCAGTGTTATCAATAATTTTGTAAGCATCAGTTTCGGTTTTCTTCATAATAGAACCACCAGCTGCTATATCTATGTCTTTCCTTGTAGTGATATCGCATCCTTGGTAGAATATTTGTACTATTTGACAGGTGTCTAAACCATGTTGCGGACATCCTCTTAATAACTTTCCATATCTTGTCCACGCCTCATATAGAGTTTCATTTGGTTTCTGTGTGAACGTAACAATTTCTGCTTGAAGTCTTACGGCTTTAGATGCAGGAAAGAATTGTTTAAGAAATTTGTCAACTAAAACATCCCATGTATCGATCGCCCCTTCAGGTAACGATTCTAACCAATCTTTGGCTTCTCCCTTTAAAGTCCAGGGAAATAACATGAGATATATCTGTTCATCCTCCACTTCTCGGATTTTAAATAGTGTGCAGATCCTATTAAAGGTACGTAGATGTTCATTTGGATCTTCCTTCGGTGCACCACTAAATTGGCATTGATTAGTCACCATGTGTAGAATTTGTCCTTTGATTTCATAATCTGGCGCATTAATGTCTGGATGAGTAATTGCATGACCTTGGCCAGTGCGTTTAGCTCTCATTCGGTCTTCCATACTTAAAGGTTCCAGATTCTCCATAATTGAATTTGTTGAATCGGTATCACTAGATGATTCTGATTTAATGGTTCGTTCCTCAACAATCTCTGTTTGAATGATTGGTGGCTCCGGAGGAAAGTTTAATGGTTCAGGATCTACGAACCGTTCCTGAATATTTTCCGGATTCTCAATTGTGAGGTTGGGTTCAAAAAATGGATTATCGGAAATTTGAACTGAAGTACTTGGTCGACTGGATGACGATTCTAAAGAAAAATCAACGGCGGTTATATTTGCTAAATGTCTTGATCTAGTTACAGGTGGTGAACGTACAAAAGGTGGTGAACGTCTTGCTCGGTGCATTCACTGAATATCCTATTAGTTTTAAAAAGGAAAGAAAAATTATAATAAGTTATCCAACCAATAGACTTTTCTGTTTTTGCCCACGTTTCGAATAGCCAAAAGATGCAGCAGAGGGGCAGGATTCGTTTGGTCTCAATATAATTGAGGACTGTTTGGCTCCAATAACCCGGTCCATGTACAAATCCAACTATTACTACGAACCAGAAAATTTTGATGTCTATCAATTTAACCACTCAAAATAAATTTTCGTAATTTTAAGAAATTTAGATAAGAAGTAGAAAAAATCTATGTCCTAAAACTAGAATAGCGAGAAATGAGAGAGAAAAAGAGTTCGTCGAAAAAGGTCGAAAAAGAAAAATGGTTGAAAAAAATAAGAGGTGACGGAAAAATAAAAGAAACTTATAAAAACTTAAAAATACTTGACTAACCTAACCTTATTACTACAACTAACTTAAAATTATAATCGCAAATTGAAATTACTAATTGGAATGATAATTGATACATAGTAAAAGGTGTCTAAAAATATTAAAGCTTATAGGAAAAACTATATCCCAAATGGAAATAACTTAAAAAGAAACTAAAACTTAAAAAGGCGTCGCAAAATTCTAAAGCACCTAAATCTTAGTCTAAAGAAAAAGCACTTAAGGAATTCTACGGCAAAGCCTAAAAATCTAGGAGTAAAAATAACTATAGCAAAAACTAAGTTTAAAACTAAATATGAGCTAAAAATACAAATATTACGCTACAACGATTAAAAAGGGACAAAATATAAAAATATACAAAAAGTTGTAAAAAGTACAATTTTTATAAAAATATTATTTTTATATTTTATAATAAAAGTATTAAGTTTATAATAAATAAAACTAGTTTAAAAGTAATATAAATAAAATAAACTAAAAACTTAATTATAATAATAATAATAAGATTAGGGTTTAATTAATAATAATAAATTAATACGCGTAATAAATACGTTTTTAGGGTAAGTTTGTGGCCTGTCTGGGCAACTCATGCGAGTCGCATGAGTTAAGGCAGAGGGTCATGCGACTCGCATGACCTGTCTTGCAGGTTCAAATCAGGGAGGTCAAAACAGGTTCATCCGTAATTATATAATATATATTTTTGTTTTCTGTTTTAAATAAAATATATATATGTAATTAAAATAAAAACTTAATTTTAAAAACTAAAATAAAATAAAAATACTTTAACTTTATAAAAAAAAAAAACTTAAAAATAGATTTTAAAATATTTTTTTTTTCGGTTTTTATAGAGTTTTTAATTTTTTTTTCACAATTTAAACAAAAATATATATATAATAAAAACTAAATAAAACTTGAAACAAAATTTTTTTTTTTCTATATCTTGACGTTTCGCTTCGGTGATTCCCCGGTAGCGGCGCCAAAAATACTTGATGTCAAAGCTAAGGTATACGAAATAGTTTATATTTTACTAGGAAAAACTATTAAATACGATACAATTTTACACAAGATATTTATTTATTTATAGAATGGATATACTTAAACCTTGCTACAACACTTATAGGCAGTGTACCTAATCGTAAAGTAGTGTAGTTTTTAGTAAGTCCGGTTCGTTCCACAGAGAATCTTTTTTAAACAAAGCTCAACGCTATATAAAAATACAAACATATATATATAAGTAATATTATTATTATAAAGGGGGGATTTTACCGTTTAATGACCGGTTTGTCGATTTTAAAACTTTAGTCGCAGTTAAAACCAAATGTAAAATATTAAAAATAAATACAAGACTTAAATTAAAGCGTAAAGTAAATGAAATTGCGAATAATAAAAGTGCGATAAAATAAACTTGCGATAATTAAAGAGTACGGTAATTAAAAGTGCAATTAAATAACAATAAAAATGCGATAATTAGAAGTGCAATTAAATATAAAATAAAGGAAATTAAATATGAAATAAAAGAATTATGCTTATTTAAACTTCCGTAATCATGATGTTTGACGTGTTGATTTTAGTTTTATGCCCATGGGTTAATTGTCCTTTGTCCTGGATTATTTAATATGTCCGTCTGGTTTTTGTCCATGACAGTCCATCAGTCATAAATATAAAATGCGAGTGCCCTCGTCAAATTATTATTATACCCGAAGTTAAATATTCCAACTAATTGGGGATTCGAATTGTAACAAGGTTTTAATACTTTGTTTAATGAATACACCAGGTTATCGACTGCGTGTAAACCAAGGTTTTACTACTTTGTTAACAATTACACCAATTACCCTTGAATGTAATTTCACCCCTGTTTTAATTATTCTAGTGGCTATTAATCCATTCCCGTGTCCGGTTTAAATGAACGATTATTCGTACATATAAATACCCCGCCCATCGTGTCCGATCGAGTGTATATGGTAATTTATAGGGACGCCCAATTGTAAATCTTTATATTAACATTAACAAACTATCATTTAGTTAAACAAACATAAAGCCCATTAATAGCTCATAGTCTAATTTCCACAAGTGTCGTTCTTTTGTCCAAACCCCAATTATGGTACAAAGCCCAATTACCCATTTTTAGTAATTAGCCCAACATCATGATTACTTCGTTTTAAATAAGCATAATAATAACTTAGCTACGAGACATTAATGTAAAAAGGTTGAACATAACTTACAATGATTAAAAATAGCGTAGCGTTACACGGACAGAATTTCGACTTATACACTCAAAACACTCCTTAACATAACCTTATTAAAATTAAAATTATAATTAAATTTATTTATGTATTACAAAAGAGAGATAGAAAGATATATTATGGTGTACATAAAATGGATCACGAACTCGCTTTAAATAGAATGTGGCCTGGAAAAGCCCCTCATGCGAGTCGCATGAAAATGGGCATAGGGCCATGCGAGTCGCATGGCCATGAATTCCAGCTCACATTCGTTTGGCTCCTAGCTTGTCGACATAATTTAATAATAATAAATATATAAATAATTTTAATAATTATTTATATATTTATATTATATTTATATGCATAGTTGAGTAGATATTTTTAGTCCGTTACGTCGGGCGTTTCTTCTAGGCTCAGGTCCCGGTTCCGGATTTTCGGACGTCCTCGCGTACTATTTTATATCGTGTACTTTGCGTCTTGTAAATTGTACTCTTGTTATTTTGAGACGTTCCTCATCAATAATTTGAACCTTTTTGATTGAATCTTGTACTTTTTAGCTTTTTGGACCTTTCCGTCTTCAATTTGTCGAATCTGCCTTTTATTTTCACTTTTTAATATTTAAACGAATAGTGCTTGTAAATCGAACAATATCAACTAAAATCTTGTCTTTCTTGGGGAATAATGCTGTAAAATATGTGTTCATTATTGGCATTATCAATATTCCCACACTTAAGCGTTGCTTGTCCTCAAGCAATATAGTCTTGAAACAATTGAATCACTTCTTTATTCTTCACACTTTGTACATAAGTGACTTCAATACAGCGGTATAAACAATGATAGTAACGATGTGGTTTAAAGGTGGGTGTGTCTTTTATAGTTGCCTCGGGTTTAGGTCAACGACACTTGCAATCAAATAGCCGATTTATTTTCGGTTTCCAAAGCAAAGTGCACATTTGAAAGGTGGTTTACAGTCCCACATGACTATAAAAATTTAGATCCTTAAGGAAATTGGATCTTTATGAAAACATTTGATCTTTTGAAAATTCAAGCTAGATTTTACCCTAGACAAGTTTTCTGATTTGATCCATCATCAGTGTTGCAAAATATATCTGTGGATCAATATTTTGGCTAAAACTTTTAGGCTCGTGTAATCCACTGCTATCCCTGTATCGGAAAGCACACATCCAGTTTACTTGTTCCGTATATTACCTTTCGGTAAACTACCGTCCGGTTGTAAAGGAAAGCGATGAACAAGAAACTGTTAAGGCAATGTCCAGTGACATGCAGATGATTATGGTCTTTTTAACGTGTCGGATGCTAGAACTATCCTTGGTAGGAGCAATAGTAAAGATCATCCTATAATTTTTCGGTCTGGCACAAGGTCCTGTCTCCGACCATGCTATGCAACCACCGTTCTTACGGTTGACACCCGATTTGGTTCAGGTGACCTAATGAATTCCAGGTGAATTCCTAGGATTTTACGTTCAATGGTAATGAACGCATTGAAAATGGATTTTCAGAAAACAAATTGGTTTGTAATTTTGATCAAAATATTTTCTCGTTCAAGCTCGAGTTTAGATATCATTGAATTCCATGAGTTTGAATTCTCAATCTTTAAGGTCAATCTCAAGGATTGAGTAATATCAGGCTTAAAAGCTGATTTTTAATCTTTAAGGAGATTATCCTTTCTGGGGATCTGATTCATTAGTCTTATCAAGCTAATTTGCACGGTGCCTCCCCATTGTACGAGATAAATCCTTCTCATGGTTAGGATAAATCTGACCACTTGGCGACCCTGTTTGATGCTGAGGTCCGTGGATTTCCTGCTGATTTTAGTGATGACTTTTCTAGATTTTTCGTCAACCTACAGCTGGTCTGGACGACAACTTCATGACCTAAATCAAGAAGCGCGTGTTTTTTTCGGAAGACTTTACTTCCTTTTAATGATGGAATTGATTCATCGTGTAGATCCATCTCTCTTTGATAGTTTCATTGGATAAAACAGTTGATTATCGTTCAAAACAAAAGTATTTTCAATTGTTTGTACAAAAATATGTGATATATGTTTTGAATGACTTGGTAAACTTTTCCCACACTTGGCTTTTATTTATGTTTTTCTTTGCCTTTTTCTCTTCTATTCCATTCTTATTAAATGAATTCTAACATTTTGGTTGTTTCTCAATTTATGTCCTTTCCGAGGTAACGATAATTTCGGCTCAATAACCTAGTTTTCATCGTTCATAAATATGTATAAACATGCTTTTGAATTCATTTTGTTAAAAATTTTGAAAAATTTACTAGAAGTGGGTAGTTAGTATATAAGACTAGGGCTGTTCCTTGTTATCGGAGAGCACTAGATTCTAACACAACTACTGCGTTACTAGCATTTTTAATGGTAACCAAGTGTTTAAATAAAAAATTTTTAAAAATCCGAAAGAATTTAACCCCAAAAATGAACACATATTTTACAGCATTATTCCCCAAGAAAGACAAGATTTTAGTTGATATTGTTCGATTTACAAGCACTATTCATTTAAATATTAAAAAGTGAAGATAAAAGGCAGATTCGACAAATTGAAGACGGAAAGGTCCAAAAAGCTAAAAAGTACAAGATTCAATCAAAAAGGTTCAAATTATTGATGAGGAACGTCTCAAAATAACAAGAGTACAAGTTACAAGACGCAAAGTACACGATATAAAATAGTACGCGAGGACGTCCGAAAATCCGGAACCGGGACCTGAGCCTAGAAGAAACGCCCGACGTAACGGACTAAAAATATCTACTCAACTATGCATATAAATATAATATAAATATATAAATAATTATTAAAATTATTTATATATTTATTATTATTAAATTATGTCGACAAGCTAGGAGCCAAACGAATGTGAGCTGGAATTCATGGCCATGCGACTCGCATGGCCCTATGCCCATTTTCATGCGACTCGCATGAGGGGCTTTTCCAGGCCACGTTCTATTTAAAGCGAGTTCGTGATCCATTTTATGTACACCATAATATATCTTTCTATCTCTCTTTTGTAATACATAAATAAATTTAATTATAATTTTAATTTTAATAAGGTTATGTTAAGGAGTGTTTTGAGTGTATAAGTCGAAATTCTGTCCGTGTAACGCTACGCTATTTTTAATCATTGTAAGTTATGTTCAACCTTTTTACATTAATGTCTCGTAGCTAAGTTATTATTATGCTTATTTAAAACGAAGTAATCATGATGTTGGGCTAATTACTAAAAATGGGTAATTGGGCTTTGTACCATAATTGGGGTTTGGACAAAAGAACGACACTTGTGGAAATTAGACTATGAGCTATTAATGGGCTTTATATTTGTTTAACTAAATGATAGTTTGTTAATGTTAATATAAAGATTTACAATTGGGCGTCCCTATAAATTACCATATACACTCGATCGGACACGATGGGCGGGGTATTTATATGTACGAATAATCGTTCATTTAAACCGGACACGGGAATGGATTAATAGCCACTAGAATAATTAAAACAGGGGTGAAATTACATTCAAGGGTAATTGGTGTAATTGTTAACAAAGTAGTAAAACCTTGGTTTACACGCAGTCGATAACCTGGTGTATTCATTAAACAAAGTATTAAAACCTTGTTACAATTCGAATCCCCAATTAGTTGGAATATTTAACTTCGGGTATAATAATAATTTGACGAGGGCACTCGCATTTTATATTTATGACTGATGGACTGTCATGGACAAAAACCAGACGGACATATTAAATAATCCAGGACAAAGGACAATTAACCCATGGGCATAAAACTAAAATCAACACGTCAAACATCATGATTACGGAAGTTTAAATAAGCATAATTCTTTTATTTCATATTTAATTTCCTTTATTTTATATTTAATTGCACTTCTAATTATCGCACTTTTATTTATTGTTATTTAATCGCACTTTTAATTATCGTACTTTTTAATTATCGTAATTTTATTTTATCGCACTTTTATTATTCGCAATTTCATTATCGTTATTTACTTTACGCTTTAATTTAAGTCTTGTATTTATTTTATATTTTACATTAGGTTTTAACTGCGACTAAAGTTTTAAAATCGACAAACCGGTCATTAAACGGTAAAAACCCCCCTTTATAATAATAATATTACTTATATATATGTTTGTATTTTTATAAAAGTAAACTAATATAGCGTTAAGCTTTGTTTAAAGATTTCCCTGTGGAACGAACCGGACTTACTAAAAACTACACTACTTTACGATTAGGTACACAGCCTATAAGTGTTGTAGCAAGGTTTAAGTATATCCATTCTATAAATAAATAAATATCTTGTGTAAAATTGTATCGTATTTAATAGTTTTTCCTAGTAAAATATAAACTATTTCTTATACCTTAGCTTTGACATCAAGTATTTTTGGCGCCGCTGCCGGGGAATCACCGAAGCGAAATGTCAAGATATAGAAAAAAAAAAATTTTGTTTCAAGTTTTATTTAGTTTTTATTATATATATATTTTTGTTTAAATTGTGAAAAAAAAAAATTAAAAACTCTATAAAAACCGAAAAAAAAATATTTTAAAATCTATTTTTAAGTTTTTTTTTTTTTATAAAGTTAAAGTATTTTTATTTTATTTTAGTTTTTAAAATTAAGTTTTTATTTTAATTACATATATATATTTTATTTAAAACAGAAAACAAAAATATATATTATATAATTACGGTTGAACCTGTTTTGACCTCCCTGATTTGAACCTGCAAGACAGGTCATGCGAGTCGCATGACCCTCTGCCTTAACTCATGCGACTCGCATGAGTTGCCCAGACAGGCCACAAACTTACCCTAAAAACGCATTTATTACGCGTATTAATTTATTATTATTAATTAAACCCTAATCTTATTATTATTATTATAATTAAGTTTTTAGTTTATTTTATTTATATTACTTTTAAACTAGTTTTATTTATTATAAACTTAATACTTTTATTATAAAATATAAAAATAATATTTTTATAAAAATTGTACTTTTTACAACTTTTTGTATATTTTTATATTTTGTCCCTTTTTAATCGTTGTAGCGTAATATTTATATTTTTAGCTCATATTTAGTTTTAAACTTAGTTTTTGCTATAGTTATTTTTACTCCTAGATTTTTAGGCTTTGCCGTAGAATTCCTTAAGTGCTTTTTCTTTAGACTAAGATTTAGGTGCTTTAGAATTTTGCGACGCCTTTTTAAGTTTTAGTTTCTTTTTAAGTTATTTCCATTTGGGATATAGTTTTTCCTATAAGCTTTAATATTTTTAGACACCTTTTACTATGTATCAATTATCATTCCAATTAGTAATTTCAATTTGTGATTATAATTTTAAGTTAGTTGTAGTAATAAGGTTAGGTTAGTCAAGTATTTTTAAGTTTTTATAAGTTTCTTTTATTTTTCCGTCACCTCTTATTTTTTTCAACCATTTTTCTTTTTCGACCTTTTTCGACGAACTCTTTTTCTCTCTCATTTCTCGCTATTCTAGTTTTAGGACATAGATTTTTTCTACTTCTTATCTAAATTTCTTAAAATTACGAAAATTTATTTTGAGTGGTTAAATTGATAGACATCAAAATTTTCTGGTTCGTAGTAATAGTTGGATTTGTACGTGGACCGGGTTATTGGAGCCAAACAGTCCTCAATTATATTGAGACCAAACGAATCCTGCCTCTCTGCTGCATCTTTTGGCTATTCGAAACGTGGGCAAAATCAGAAAAGTCTATTGGTTGGATAACTTATTATAATTTTTCTTTCCTTTTTAAAACTAATAGGATATTCAGTGAATGCACCGAGCAAGACGTTCACCACCTTTTGTACGTTCACCACCTGTAACTAGATCAAGACATTTAGCAAATATAACCGCCGTTGATTTTTCTTTAGAATCGTCATCCAGTCGACCAAGTACTTCAGTTCAAATTTCCGATAATCCATTTTTTGAACCCAACCTCACAATTGAGAATCCGGAAAATATTCAGGAACGGTTCGTAGATCCTGAACCATTAAACTTTCCTCCGGAGCCACCAATCATTCAAACGGAGATTGCTGAGGAAGAAACCATTAAATCAGAATCATCTAGTGATACCGATTCAACAAATTCAATTATGGAGAATCTGGAACCTTTAAGTATGGAAGACCGAATGAGAGCTAAACGCACTGGCCAAGGTCACGCAATTACTCATCCAGATATTAATGCGCCAGATTATGAAATCAAAGGACAAATTCTACACATGGTGACTAATCAATGCCAATTTAGTGGTGCGCCGAAGGAAGATCCAAATGAACATCTACGTACCTTTAATAGGATCTGCACACTATTTAAAATCCGAGAAGTGGAGGATGAACAGATATATCTCATGTTATTTCCCTGGACTTTAAAGGGAGAAGCCAAAGATTGGTTAGAATCGTTACCTGAAGGGGCGATCGATACATGGGATGTTTTAGTTGACAAATTTCTTAAACAATTCTTTCCTGCATCTAAAGCCGTAAGACTTCAAGTAGAAATTGTTACGTTCACACAGAAACCAAATGAAACTCTATATGAGGCGTGGACAAGATATGGAAAGTTATTAAGAGGATGTCCGCAACATGGTTTAGACACCTGTCAAATAGTACAAATATTCTACCAAGGATGCGACATTACTACAAGGAAAGACATAGATATAGCAGCTGGTGGTTCTATTATGAAGAAAACCGAAACTGATGCTTACAAAATTATTGATAACACTGCTTCCCACTCACATGAGTGGCACCAAGAAAAAGATATCATTAGATCATCTAAAGCAGCTAGAGCCGATTCTAGCCATGACTTAGATTCCATTTCCGCAAAGATAGATGCTGTGGAGAGACGAATGGAAAAGATGACTAAAGATATTCACTCAATACGAATTAGTTGTGAGCAGTGTGGAGGACCACATTTGACAAAAGATTGTCTCAGTATTGAATTAACAATGGAACAAAGAGAGAATATTTCATACATAAACCAAAGGCCTGGAAATAATTATCAGAATAATTATCAACCACCAAGACCGATTTACAATCAAAACCAGAATTATAACAGAAATATTCCATACAACAACCAACAAGGTCCTAGCAATCAACAAGTATCCAATAATACTTATAATCAGCAAAGACCTAATTTTCAAAACAAACCACCACAACAAACCGATGATAAAAAGCCGAATTTAGAAGATATGATGACGAAGCTAGTTGAAACTCAAACGCAGTTTTTCACATCTCAGAAACAAACCAATGAACAAAATGCTCAAGCATTTAGAAATCAACAAGCTTCTATTCAAAATCTAGAACAAGAAGTAAGTAACCTAGCAAGGTTAATAGGTGAAAGAAAACCGGGAAGTTTACCGAGCGATACAAATGCTAACCTCCGGAATGAAACAGCTAAAGCCATTACCACAAGAAGTGGTACAACACTTAAACCACCTGAAATACCTGTAACTTCTGATGAAGCTATTCCTACTCCACAAGAACCACAACCTGATCAAGATAAGGAAAAAGAACCGGTAGTTGAAAAGGTTAATGAAGATAACACAGTTAAGGATAAACCTTATGTTAAACCATATCAACCACCACTTCCTTACCCGAGTAAAATGAAGAAAGAAAAACTTGAAGCCGAGCAATCCAAATTTTTGGATATGTTTAAACAGATAAATGTAAATCTTCCTTTCATTGATGTGATTTCAGGAATGCCTAGATATGCTAAATTCTTGAAAGATCTAATCTCAAATAGAAAGAAAATGGAAGAACTCTCGGCTGTTACTATGAATGCTAATTGTTCAGCAGTGATGTTGAATAAGATACCAGAAAAACTATCTGATCCAGGAAGTTTCACAATTCCATGTTTTCTGGGTAGTCTTAGTTCAATAGAAGCATTGGCAGACTTAGGTACTAGTATAAATCTAATGCCGTATTCACTATACACTAAACTAGACCTTGGAGAATTGAAACCAACCAGAATAAGCATACAACTAGCCGATAGATCAATAAAATATCCTAGAGGGATAATGGAGAACATGCTAGTTAAAGTTGGTACTTTAGTATTTCCAGTAGATTTTGTTGTTTTGGACATGGAAGAAGATTCTCAAGTTCCTCTCATATTAGGAAGACCATTCTTAAACACGGCTAAAGCAATGATAGACGTGTTCGGTAAGAAACTGACCCTAAGTATAGAGGATGAGAGTGTTACCTTTTCAGTTGATAGAGCAATGCAACAACCACAATCTGCAGATGATACATGTTATTATATTCAAACTATAGATGCACATGCAGAATTATTAGAAGAATTTCCAGAATTACAAGGAACAGGAGAATGTTCTTTAGGAGAAGGTAATGAACCAATTGATGAAGCTGAAATGTTAGCTACACTTATAGCTAATGGATATGAACCAACAACAGAAGAAATTCAAATGCTAAAAGAAGAAGACAGATATCGATACAAATCATCGATAGAAGAACCTCCGAAATTAGAGTTAAAGCCACTTCCAAACCATTTGGAATACGCTTATTTACATGGTAAATCTGAATTACCTGTAATAATATCGTCTTCTCTTACTGAAAATGAGAAATCACAACTCATTTCTGTGTTGAAAGCTCATAAACCAGCCATTGCATGGAAGATTCATGATATTAAAGGAATAAGTCCTTCGTATTGCACACATAAAATCCTTATGGAAGAATGTCATAAAACGTATGTGCAACGCCAACGAAGACTAAATCCTAATATGCAAGATGTAGTTAAGAAGGAGATTATTAAACTGCTAGATGCAGGTTTGATATATCCAATTTCCGATAGTCCATGGGTAAGCCCAGTTCAATGTGTACCTAAGAAGGGTGGCATGACTGTCATTACAAATGAGAAAAATGAGCTTATTCCTACTAGGACTGTAACAGGATGGCGTGTATGTATTGATTATAGAAAATTAAATGACGCCACCAGAAAAGATCACTTTCCCTTACCTTTCATTGATCAAATGTTGGAAAGATTAGCCGGAAATAGCTACTATTGTTTTCTAGATGGATTTTCCGGATATTTTCAAATTCCAATAGCACCCGAAGATCAAGAGAAAACCACATTCACGTGCCCTTATGGTACTTTTGCTTACAAACGCATGCCATTTGGACTTTGTAACGCCCCTGCAACCTTTCAAAGGTGTATGATGGCAATTTTTCACGACATGATAGAAGAATGCATGGAAGTATTCATGGATGACTTTTCAGTCTTCGGTGATACATTTGAATCATGTCTAGTTAATCTGGAACGAATGCTAATTAGATGCGAAAAATCAAATCTAGTACTTAATTGGGAGAAATGCCATTTCATGGTTAAAGAAGGCATCATTCTTGGACATAAAATTTCAAAAGAAGGAATTGAAGTGGATAGAGCTAAAATAGATGTAATTGCTAAACTTCCACATCCCACCAATGTTAGAGGAGTTAGGAGTTTTCTAGGGCATGCCGGTTTTTACCGACGTTTCATAAAAGATTTTTCTAAAATTGCCACTCCTATGAATAAACTCCTAGAAAAGGATGCGCCATTCATCTTTTCAGATGAGTGTATCAAATCTTTTAATATTCTTAAAGAGAAACTCACTAATGCACCGATCATGATAACACCAAATTGGAATCTACCATTTGAACTAATGTGCGATGCAAGTGATTTTGCAATGAGAGCCGTTTTAGGACAAAGGATTGAAAAATGATTTCAACCTATATATTATGCTAGTAAGACGTTACAAGGAGCACAAACAAATTATACAACTACTGAAAAAGAACTCCTTGCTGTTGTCTTTGCTTTTGACAAATTTCGATCATATCTCGTTCTAGCAAAAACGGTGGTCTATACCGACCATTCTGCTCTTAGATACTTATTTTCAAAACAAGATGCTAAACCAAGATTAATCCGTTGGATCTTACTCTTACAAGAGTTTGATATTGAAATCCGAGATAAAAGAGGAGCAGAAAATCTCGCCGCTGATCATCTTTCTCGTCTTGAAAATCCCGAATTAGAAGTTCTAAATGAATCGGCCATACAAGACAACTTTCCTGATGAATATCTATTGAAGATAGATTATAAAGAAATCCCATGGTTTGCAGACTATGCAAACTACTTAGTTTGTAGATTCCTTGAAAAAGGATTATCGTACCAAAGACGAAAGAAATTCTTCAGTGATATAAAACACTATTTTTGGGAAGATCCACATCTGTTTAAAAGTTGTCCCTATGGAATAATACGCCGATGTGTATTTGGAGATGAAGCTAGTAAAATTTTAAACCATTGTCACACAGGACCAACAGGAGGGCATTATGGGCCTCAACTAACAGCTAGAAAAGCTTATGAAGCTGGATTCTATTGGCCTACAATTTACAAAGACGCACACCTTCTTTGCAAATCCTGTGATGCATGTCAAAGGGTCGGAAAAATAAGTCAACGTGATGAAATGCCACAAAATGTCATCCAAGTATGTGAAGTATTTGACATTTGGGGTATTGACTTTATGGGTCCATTTCCAAAATCTCATAATAATCTATATATACTCGTAGCCATTGATTATGTATCTAAATGGGCGGAAGCACAAGCTCTCCCAACTAACGATGCACGAGTTGTAGTCAACTTTTTAAAACGTCTTTTTGCAAGGTTTGGAACACCGAAAGCTTTAATAAGTGATCGGGGTACTCATTTCTGTAATAATCAACTTGAGAAAGTTCTTAAAAGATATGGAGTAACTCATAAAATCTCCACCGCATATCATCCACAAACAAGTGGACAAGTTGAAAATACCAACCGAGCTTTAAAACGTATTCTAGAGAAAACCGTAGGATCAAATCCGAAGGAATGGTCCATTAAATTGGAGGATGCACTCTGGGCTTTTAGAACAGCCTACAAAACTCCAATTGGAACCACACCTTTTAGACTTGTTTATGGAAAAGCATGTCATCTTCCAGTAGAAATTGAACACAAAGCATTTTGGGCTTTGAAAACATGTAATCTTGATTTACATGAAGCCGGACGTCTACGATTAAGTCAACTAAACGAATTAGAAGAATTAAGACATGAAGCATACGAAAATTCGTTAATCTATAAAGAAAGAACGAAGAAATGGCATGATAAAAGAATCAGAAGTTCAAAAGAATTTAAAGAAGGAGACAGAGTTCTTCTTTTCAATTCACGATTCAAGCTATTTCCTGGAAAATTGAAATCAAGATGGTCTGGACCATTCATAGTCAAAAGAGTTTTCCCATACGGAACGATAGAATTAATAAATTCAAATGGGATTGAATTTAAAGTTAATGGTCACAGAGTTAAACATTACATACATGGTCCGATGGAAGTCGACAACGAAGTTAATCACAATTTCGACACCACAGCTAACTAAGTGTGGGGAGAATCAAGTCTTTAAAGGATAATATGTATTTCTGTTAGAGTTAGATTGTCTGTTTTCGTGTAGTTCTCGAAAATGAAACCCGAATGATCTTTCCCTAGCAGACTCTAAAGAACTAGTCTTCTCCCCCCATTCTGAATTTTTATTTTTTTAGGTTTTTACAAAATGAAGACTGCCTGTGAACTAAACCATGGTCTAATGCTACACGCTTTGATCACTAAAAGAAATAATGACATACTACCGAGTGAATTAGTATCAGTAATCAGAGAAAGAATGGACGGAGTTAGAAAAGAATCCAGATGCGAAGATAATAAGTTACAATTTGGTAAAGGAAAATCAAAATCCGCAGCAAAAAGAAGAGCACGACACCTAGAAAGATGTCACAAATGCGGAAAATGGTCACATGGAGGTAAATGTTCAAATAATCAAACGTATTCAAATACCAAATTTGTTACTTTATGCAGAGACGGACCGTTCATATGTTTAGAAGAAAAGACACTGAATGCTCGAGGTTACGCCTATGTAGCCATGGAAAACCAATTAAACCGACTATCTTATGAATAGGATAGATCATATAACTAAGAAATCTATTTCACAGGTATGTCTGTACAGTTTTTATTTTTATTTTTATTTTTAACCTTTTGATAATAAACGCTAATTTGTTCGCTAAAAAGTATTAAATTGGTATTGAATAAAATTAGGTTTGGCGACCGAAATTATTGATATCATTCAAAAATTTATTACATCACTGCGAAATTTAACGTTTATTCTTAAGGTATAAATATCTTTAATCAATCAACCCAAAATATTTCAAAAATTCGTCATGAGTTAAATTAGGTCTTGGAACCGAAATTACTTTACCGAAAAGAGGGGCGCATATTTTTGATAATATTTGATTGATTAAAGTGGGATAAAAAGTCAAAAAGATTTTTAATTTTATTTTTACCATGTTTTTAAAATTAATATATAAATCTTAAATTAATATTGTAAACTTTGTAAAAACAATATATTTAAAATTGTAAATATTTGAAAAATTAATATAAGTTTGGTGTGAATTTATAATATGAATTTTTAATTTTATGCATTTCAAATTTTAAGTTTGGTGTGAATTTTTAATATTAATTTTGAATTTTATATTTAAATTGTGTGAATTTAAAAACAAAAATTTACTTTATCTCATTAAGTTAAAAATATGATTTTTAAAATTCGTCGTAAGTTGAAGACTAGGTCATTGAACCGAAATTGCTTTACCCGAGGGAGGGACGAGAGTTATTATTATCATTATTTTTAATCTTATTGAATTAAAGTATGCCAAAAACATTAAAAAAAAAAAAAAACCCTAAAATCTTAGCTTTTAAAACAATCGCTACAAAAAGACAAATTTTAAAATTTTGTCGAGGGACGGACTAGGGCATCGTTCCGAAACGCCCTCATTCTTAAAAGAAACAAATTTTTAAAATTAATTAATATTTGTTTTATAAGTTAAAGGTTTTATAAATAAATAAAAAATAGTATGTATATATTTGTTTGTAGTTTATCTTACAAGACAGGGTAAAACAATGCGTTTTCAAAGACTGGCATTAAGTTCAGCAAAAGCAAGTAATTTTGACGACAAGATGCAAAATATGTGTGAAATAACAAACAAGACGGAATAAACAAATGACGTGCACCATTTATCATTCAACAATCAAACGACAATATGTTTGCAACTTTGGTAAAATTTAATCACTTTTCTACGCTTATCACCCTCAATAATTTAAATTGTTACTGATTTCTTTCAAATGAGGGCATTGCAAGATCTTAAGTGTGGGAAGGGGTTAAATTCTTTCGGATTTTTAAAAATTTTTGATTTAAACACTTGGTTACCATTAAAAATGCTAGTAACGCAGTAGTTGTGTTAGAATCTAGTGCTCTCCGATAACAAGGAACAGCCCTAGTCTTATATACTAACTACCCACTTCTAGTAAATTTTTCAAAATTTTTAACAAAATGAATTCAAAATCATGTTTATACATATTTATGAACGATGAAAACTAGGTCATTGAGCCGAAATTATCGTTACCTCGGAAAGGACATAAATTGAGAAACAACCAAAATGTTAGAATTCATTTAATAAGAATGGAATAGAAGAGAAAAAGGCAAAGAAAAACATAAATAAAAGCCAAGTGTGGGAAAAGTTTACCAAGTCATTCAAAACATATATCACATATTTTTGTACAAACAATTGAAAATACTTTTGTTTTGAACGATAATCAACTGTTTTATCCAATGAAACTATCAAAGAGAGATGGATCTACACGATGAATCAATTCCATCATTAAAAGGAAGTAAAGTCTTCCGGAAAAAAACACGCGCTTCTTGATTTAGGTCATGAAGTTGTCGTCCAGACCAGCTGTAGGTTGACGAAAAATCTAGAAAAGTCATCACTAAAATCGGCTGGAAATCCACGGACCTCAGCATCAAACAGGGTCGCCAAGTGGTCAGATTTATCCTAACCATGAGAAGGATTTATCTCGTACAATGGGGGGGCACCGTGCAAATTAGCTTGATAAGACTAATGAATCAGATCCCCAGAAAAGGATAATCTCCTTAAAAGATCAAAAATCAGCTTATAAGCCTGATATTACTCAATCCTTGAGATTGACCTTAAAGATTGAGAATTCAAACTCATGGAATTCAATGATATCTAAACTCGAGCTTGAACGAGAAAATATTTTGATCAAAATTACAAACCAATTTGTTTTCTGAAAATCCATTTTCAATGCGTTCATTACCATTGAACGTAAAATCCTAGGAATTCACCTGGAATTCATTAGGTCACCTGAACCAAATCGGGTGTCAACCTTAAGAACGGTGGTTGCATAGCATGGTCGGAGACAGGACCTTGTGCCAGACCGAAAAATTATAGGATGATCTTTACTATCGCTCCTACCAAGGATAGTTCTAGCATCCGACACGTTAATAAGACCATAATCATCTGCATGTCACGGTACATTGCCTTAACAGTTTCTTGTTCATCGCTTTCCTTTACAACCAGACGGTAGTTTACCGAAAGGTAATATACGGAACAAGTAAACTGGACGTGTGCTTTCCGATACCGGGATAGCAGTGGATTACACGAACCTAAAAGTTTTAGCCAAAATATTGATCCACATATATATTTTGCAACACCGATGATGGATCAAATCAGAAAACTTATCTAGGGAAAAAGCTAGATTGAATTTTCAAAAGATCAAATGTTTTCATAAAGATCCAATTTCCTTAAAGGATCTAAATTTTTATAGTCATGTGGGACTGTAAACCGCCTTTCAAATGTGCACTTTGCTTTGGAAACTGAAAGTAAATCGGCTATTTGATTGCAAGTGTCGTTGACCTAAACCCGAGGCAACTATAAAAGACACACCCACCTTTAAACCACATCATTACTATCATTGTTTATACCGCTGTATTAAAGTCACTTATGTACAAAGTGTGAAGAATAAAGAAGTGATTCAAGTGTTTCAAGACTATATTGCTTGAGGACAAGCAACGCTTAAGTGTGGGAATATTGATAATGCCAAAAATGAACACATATTTTACAGCATTATTCCCCAAGAAAGACAAGATTTTAGTTGATATTGTTCGATTTACAAGCACTATTCGTTTAAATATTAAAAAGTGAAGATAAAAGGCAGATTCGACAAATTGAAGACGGAAAGGTCCAAAAAGCTAAAAAGTACAAGATTCAATTAAAAAGGTTCAAATTATTGATGAGGAACGTCTCAAAATAACAAGAGTACAAGTTACAAGACGCAAAGTACACGATATAAAATAGTACGCGAGGACGTCCGAAAATCCGGAACCGGGACCTGAGCCTAGAAGAAACGCCCGACGTAACGGACTAAAAATATCTACTCAACTATGCATATAAATATAATATAAATATATAAATAATTATTAAAATTATTTATATATTTATTATTATTAAATTATGTCGACAAGCTAGGAGCCAAACGAATGTGAGCTGGAATTCATGGCCATGCGACTCGCATGGCCCTATGCCCATTTTCATGCGACTCGCATGAGGGGCTTTTCCAGGCCACATTCTATTTAAAGCGAGTTCGTGATCCATTTTATGTACACCATAATATATCTTTCTATCTCTCTTTTGTAATACATAAATAAATTTAATTATAATTTTAATTTTAATAAGGTTATGTTAAGGAGTGTTTTGAGTGTATAAGTCGAAATTCTGTCCGTGTAACGCTACGCTATTTTTAATCATTGTAAGTTATGTTCAACCTTTTTACATTAATGTCTCGTAGCTAAGTTATTATTATGCTTATTTAAAACGAAGTAATCATGATGTTGGGCTAATTACTAAAAATGGGTAATTGGGCTTTGTACCATAATTGGGGTTTGGACAAAAGAACGACACTTGTGGAAATTAGACTATGAGCTATTAATGGGCTTTATATTTGTTTAACTAAATGATAGTTTGTTAATGTTAATATAAAGATTTACAATTGGGCGTCCCTATAAATTACCATATACACTCGATCGGACACGATGGGCGGGGTATTTATATGTACGAATAATCGTTCATTTAAACCGGACACGGGAATGGATTAATAGCCACTAGAATAATTAAAACAGGGGTGAAATTACATTCAAGGGTAATTGGTGTAATTGTTAACAAAGTAGTAAAACCTTGGTTTACACGCAGTCGATAACCTGGTGTATTCATTAAACAAAGTATTAAAACCTTGTTACAATTCGAATCCCCAATTAGTTGGAATATTTAACTTCGGGTATAATAATAATTTGACGAGGGCACTCGCATTTTATATTTATGACTGATGGACTGTCATGGACAAAAACCAGACGGACATATTAAATAATCCAGGACAAAGGACAATTAACCCATGGGCATAAAACTAAAATCAACACGTCAAACATCATGATTACGGAAGTTTAAATAAGCATAATTCTTTTATTTCATATTTAATTTCCTTTATTTTATATTTAATTGCACTTCTAATTATCGTACTTTTATTTATTGTTATTTAATCGCACTTTTAATTATCGTACTTTTTAATTATCGTAATTTTATTTTATCGCACTTTTATTATTCGCAATTTCATTATCGTTATTTACTTTACGCTTTAATTTAAGTCTTGTATTTATTTTATATTTTACATTAGGTTTTAACTGCGACTAAAGTTTTAAAATCGACAAACCGGTCATTAAACGGTAAAAACCCCCCTTTATAATAATAATATTACTTATATATATGTTTGTATTTTTATAAAAGTAAACTAATATAGCGTTAAGCTTTGTTTAAAGATTTCCCTGTGGAACGAACCGGACTTACTAAAAACTACACTACTTTACGATTAGGTACACTGCCTATAAGTGTTGTAGCAAGGTTTAAGTATATCCATTCTATAAATAAATAAATATCTTTTGTAAAATTGTATCGTATTTAATAGTTTTTCTTAGTAAAATATAAACTATTTCTTATACCTTAGCTTTGACATCAAGTATTTTTGATTCCCCAATTTTAAAAATGGATTAATACAAAATATGTAGTTGTGGTGGAACATAATGTTGATATTTATTAAATACAATTTTAGCCAATTACCCATTTTTAGTAATTAGCCCAACACCATAATATATCTTTCTATCTCTCTTTTGTAATACATAAATAAATTTAATTATAATTTTAATTTTAATAAGGTTATGTTAAGGAGTGTTTTGAGTGTATAAGTCGAAATTCTGTCCGTGTAACGCTACGCTATTTTTAATCATTGTAAGTTATGTTCAACCTTTTTACATTAATGTCTCGTAGCTAAGTTATTATTATGCTTATTTAAAACGAAGTAATCATGATGTTGGGCTAATTACTAAAAATGGGTAATTGGGCTTTGTACCATAATTGGGGTTTGGACAAAAGAACGACACTTGTGGAAATTAGACTATGAGCTATTAATGGGCTTTATATTTGTTTAACTAAATGATAGTTTGTTAATGTTAATATAAAGATTTACAATTGGGCGTCCCTATAAATTACCATATACACTCGATCGGACACGATGGGCGGGGTATTTATATGTACGAATAATCGTTCATTTAAACCGGACACGGGAATGGATTAATAGCCACTAGAATAATTAAAACAGGGGTGAAATTACATTCAAGGGTAATTGGTGTAATTGTTAACAAAGTAGTAAAACCTTGGTTTACACGCAGTCGATAACCTGGTGTATTCATTAAACAAAGTATTAAAACCTTGTTACAATTCGAATCCCCAATTAGTTAGAATATTTAACTTCGGGTATAATAATAATTTGACGAGGGCACTCGCATTTTATATTTATGACTGATGGACTGTCATGGACAAAACCAAGACGGACATATTAAATAATCCAGGACAAAGGACAATTAACCCATGGGCATAAAACTAAAATCAACACGTCAAACATCATGATTACGGAAGTTTAAATAAGCATAATTCTTTTATTTCATATTTAATTTCCTTTATTTTATATTTAATTGCACTTCTAATTATCGCACTTTTATTTATTGTTATCTACTCAACTAAAAATATCTACTCAATTACGGAAGAAGCCGGGCACTGGCTTAAAGAAAAAGTCACAGATAGGCAAGTTGATTATGGACCAAGAGAAATTGACGATGAAGTTAATCACAATTTTGACACCACAGCTACCTAAGTGTGGGGAGATTCAAATGTTCTAAAAAAGAAAATGCTGTCTAGAGTTAGTTGTTCTGTTCTCGTGTAGTTCCGAGAATGGAATCAGATTGGTCTTTTTCGCTAGCAGACACTAAAGAACTAGTTTTCTCCCTCCATTCTGAATTTTTTTTTTTGTTTTGTAGGTTTTATATTAAATTAATATGCTTTTTAAAATTTATGTTTTGTGTTTTTTTTTTAAAAAACAAAAATTTACTTTATTTCATTAAGTTGAAAAAAAAAATGATTTCTAAAATTCGTCGTGAGTTGAAGACTAGGTCGTTGAGCCGAAATTACTTTACCCGAGGGCGGGGCGAAAAATTTTGTCATCATTATTTTTAATTTTATTGATTTAAAGTATGCAAAAAAAAAAAAAATATTTGATTTTATAAATTTTTGAACGTGGGGTAATAAACCCAACTTTAAAAATATGTATATATGTTTGTATTTTATCATGTAAACAACAGGGTAAAACAACGCACTTTCAAAGACTAACATTAAGTTCAGCAAAAGCTACTGATTTTGACGACAAGATGCAAAACAACAAATGTGATATAATAGATGAAGGAATGAACGATGAGGCGAGCCATCTATCATTCGACGAGCTTTGTAATTACAAACTGGGTATTTTTAATCACTTTCCTACACTAATCACCCTCATGAATTTATAATTATAGTCTGATTTCATGCAAATGAGGGCATTGCATGATCTCAAGGGTGGGGAAGGGTTATAAATTCTCTCGGGTTTATACTTGGCTTATTTTCTAAATATTATGAAAATTTTAAAATTTTTTAACTAAATGAATTCAAAATCATGTTTAAACATATTTATGAACGATAAAACTAGGTGTTAATGCCGAAATTATCGTTACCTCGGAAAGGACATAAATTGAGAAACACCCTAAAACGATTGAATTCATTTAAAATGGAATAAAGGAGAATAAAAAAAGCAAAGAAAGAAACTAAGTGTGGGGAGAATGTACCAAGTTATTCAATTGAAAACTATCTATCACATGTTCTGTAAAGATATTGCAGGTACTTTTGCTTTGGACGATACTAATCAGTTTTACCCAATTTACTGTAATATATTTAAAAGAAGATATGGATCTACACGATGAATCAATTCCATCATTAAAAGGAAGTAAAGTCTTCCGAAAAAGACACGCGCTTCTTGATTTAGGTCATGAAGTTGTCGTCCAGACCAGCTGTAGGTTGACGAAAAATCTAGAAAAGTCATCTCTAAAATCAGCAGAAAATCCACGGACCTCAGCATCAAACAGGGTCGCCAAGTGGTCAGATTTATCCTAACCATGAGAAGGATTTATCTCGTACAATGGGGAGGCACCGTGCAAATTAGCTTGATAAGACTAATGAATCAGATCCCCAGAAAGGATAATCTCCTTAAAGATTAAAAATCAGCTTTTAAGCCTGATATTACTCAATCCTTGAGATTGACCTTAAAGATTGAGAATTCAAACTCATGGAATTCAATGATATCTAAACTCGAGCTTGAACGAGAAAATATTTTGATCAAAATTACAAACCAATTTGTTTTCTAAAAAACCATTTTCAATGCGTTCATTACCATTGAACGTAAAATCCTAAGAAATTCACCTGGAATTCATTAGGTCACCTGAACCAAATCGGGTGTCAACCGTAAGAACGGTGGTTGCATAGCATGGTCGGAGACAGGACCTTGTGCCAGACCGAAAAATTATAGGATGATCTTTACTATTGCTCCTACCAAGGATAGTTCTAGCATCCGACACGTTAAAAAGACCATAATCATCTGCATGTCACTGGACATTGCCTTAACAGTTTATTGTTCATCGCTTTCCTTTACAACCGGACGGTAGTTTACCGAAAGGTAATATACGGAACAAGTAAACTGGATGTGTGCTTTCCGATACAGGGATAGCAGTGGATTACACGAGCCTAAAAGTTTTAGCCAAAATATTGATCCACAGATATATTTTGCAACACCGATGATGGATCAAATCAGAAAATTTGTCTAGGGTAAAATCTAGCTTGAATTTTCAAAAGATCAAATGTTTTCATAAAGATCCAATTTCCTTAAGGATCTAAATTTTTATAGTCATGTGGGACTGTAAACCACCTTTCAAATGTGCACTTTGCTTTGGAAACCGAAAGTAAATCGGCTATTTGATTGCAAGTGTCGTTGACCTAAACCCGAGGCAACTATAAAAGACACACCCACCTTTAAACCACATCGTTACTATCATTGTTTATACCGCTGTATTGAAGTCACTTATGTACAAAGTGTGAAGAATAAAGAAGTGATTCAAGTGTTTCAAGACTATATTGCTTGAGGACAAGCAACGCTTAAGTGTGGGAATATTGATAATGCCAAAAATGAACACATATTTTACAGCATTATTCCCCAAGAAAGACAAGATTTTAGTTGATATTGTTCGATTTACAAGCACTATTCGTTTAAATATTAAAAAGTAAAGATAAAAGGCAGATTCGACAAATTGAAGACGGAAAGGTCCAAAAAGCTAAAAAGTACAAGATTCAATCAAAAAGGTTCAAATTATTGATGAGGAACGTCTCAAAATAACAAGAGTACAAGTTACAAGACGCAAAGTACACGATATAAAATAGTACGCGAGGACGTCCGAAAATCCGGAACCGGGACCTGAGCGTAGAAGAAACGCCCGACGTAACGGACTAAAAATATCTACTCAACTATGCATATAAATATAATATAAATATATAAATAATTATTAAAATTATTTATATATTTATTATTATTAAATTATGTCGACAAGCTAGGAGCCAAACGAATGTGAGCTGGAATTCATGGCCATGCGACTCGCATGGCCCTTTGCCCATTTTCATGCGACTCGCATGAGGGGCTTTTCCAGGCCACATTCTATTTAAAGCGAGTTCGTGATCCATTTTATGTACACCATAATATATCTTTCTATCTCTCTTTTGTAATACATAAATAAATTTAATTATAATTTTAATTTTAATAATAATAAGGTTATGTTAAGGAGTGTTTTGAGTGTATAAGTCGAAATTCTGTCCGTGTAACGCTACGCTATTTTTAATCATTGTAAGTTATGTTCAACCTTTTTACATTAATGTCTCGTAGCTAAGTTATTATTATGCTTATTTAAAACGAAGTAATCATGATGTTGGGCTAATTACTAAAAATGGGTAATTGGGCTTTGTACCATAATTGGGGTTTGGACAAAAGAACGACACTTGTGGAAATTAGACTATGAGCTATTAATGGGCTTTATATTTGTTTAACTAAATGATAGTTTGTTAATGTTAATATAAAGATTTACAATTGGGCATCCCTATAAATTACCATATACACTCGATCGGACACGATGGGCGGGGTATTTATATGTACGAATAATCGTTCATTTAACCGGACACGGGAATGGATTAATAGCCACTAGAATAATTAAAACAGGGGTGAAATTACATTCAAGGGTAATTGGTGTAATTGTTAACAAAGTAGTAAAACCTTGGTTTACACGCAGTCGATAACCTGGTGTATTCATTAAACAAAGTATTAAAACCTTGTTACAATTCGAATCCCCAATTAGTTGGAATATTTAACTTCGGGTATAATAATAATTTGACGAGGGCACTCGCATTTTATATTTATGACTGATGGACTGTTATGGATAAAAACCAGACGGACATATTAAATAATCCAGGACAAAGGACAATTAACCCATGGGCATAAAACTAAAATCAACACGTCAAACATCATGATTACGGAAGTTTAAATAAGCATAATTCTTTTATTATATTTCTCATCGTATCTTTATTTAATGTCATTTTATTACTCGCAATTTTATTTACTGTCATTTTATTTATTGTCATTATTTTACGCACTTTAATTATCGTCATTTATCTTTACGCTTAAAATATAGAATCGACAAACCAGTCATTAAACGGTAAAACCCCCCTTTTATAATAATATTACTACTTATATAATTATATATATTTTGTATAAATATAGTTAAAAATATAGTAAGTATCACCAGCTCCCTGTGGAACGAACCGGACTTACTAAAAACTACACTACTCTATGATTAGGTACACTGCCTATAGTGTTGTAGCAAGGTTTAGGTATATCTCACATCCGTAAATTAATAAAACTTGTGTAATATTTTGTAGTATTTTGTATTTAAAATAATACTATTTCGTACCCTCACGCTACATCATCAAGTTTTTGGCGCCGCTGCCGGGGACTCGGCGAAACACTATATTTTTAATTTATATTTGAAAAAAAAAAAATTATGTAAAAAAAAAAAAAAAAAAACGTAAAAAAAAAAAAAAAAAAAAAAAACTTAAAAAAAAAATTATTTTAAGTTTTATTACCTTTAGATTTTTAGACTCAGTCACAACTTTTAGTATTAAGTTTAGTTTTGCCATAGTTATTTTCATTTTTAGATTTTTAGGCTTTGCCGTAAAATCCCTTAAGTGCTTATTCCTTAGACTAAGTTTTAGGCGCTTTAGAATTTTGCGACGCCATTTTTCGTGCTATTTTCTTATTTCGTATTTTTCGACGCCTTTTACCTATGTATCAATTACAATTCCAATTAGTGATCTCCATTTGTAGCTTTAATTTTAAGATAGTGATCGTTATAAGGTTGGATTAACCGCGTGTTTACAAACCACTCTTCGTCTTTTTCATTTTTCGACACTTTTCGACGCGCACTCTTTTTCTCTCTTATTTCTCGCCATTCTAGTTTTTAGGACTTAGATTTTTTTCTATTTCTTCTCTAAATTTCTTAAAACTACGAAAATTTATTTTAAGTGGTTAAATTGATAGACATCAAAATTTTCTGGTCCGTAGTAATAGTTGGATTTGTACGTGGACCGGGTTATTGGAGCCAAACAGTCCTCAATTATATTGAGACCAAACGAATCCTGCCCCTCTGCTGCATCTTTTGGCTATTCGAAACGTGGGCAAAATCAGAAAAGTCTATTGATTGGATAACTTATATAATTTTTCTTTCCTTTTTAAAAACTAATAGGATATTCAGTGAATGCACCGAGCAAGACGTTCACCGCCGGTCATACGTTCACCACCTGTAACTCGATCAAGACATCGTTTAACAAATATCGCCGCCGTTGATTTTTCTTTAGAATCGTCATCTAGTCGACCAAGTACTCCATTTCAAATTTCCGATAATCCATCTTTTGAACCCGATTTCACAACTAAGAACCCGGAAGATATTCAAGGACAATTCCAAGATCCTGAACCCCAAACCGTTAAATCAGAATCCTCTAGTGATTCGGATACAACAAATCCAATCATGGAAAATCTAGAACCTCTAAGTATGGAAGAACGAATGAGAGCTAAGCGCACTGGCCAAGGTCACGCCATTATTAAACCAGAAGTTAATGCTCCAGATTATGAAATTAAAGGACAAATTCTACACATGGTAACTAATCAGTGCCAATATAGTGGTACGCCGAATGAAGACCCAAACGAACATCTTCGTACATTTAATAGGATCTGTACACTATTCAAAATCCGAGAAGTGGAAGACGAACAAATTTATCTCATGTTATTTCCCTGGACTTTAAAGGGAGAAGCCAAAGATTGGTTAGAATCGTTACCTGAAGGGGCGATTGATACATGGGATGTTTTAGTTGAAAAATTTCTTAAACAATTCTTTCCGGCATCTAAAGCCGTGAGACTTCAAGGAGAAATTGTTACGTTCGCGCAAAAGCCAAATGAAACATTATATGAGGCGTGGACAAGATTCGGAAGGATGTTGAGAGGATGTCCTCAACACGGATTAGATACTTTTCAAATAGTGCAAATCTTCTATAAAGGCGTAGACATCGCTACAAGAAAAGACATCGACATAACAGCTGGTGGTTCCATTATGAAGAAAACCGCAACTGAAGCTTACAAAATTATTGATAACACAGCCTCCCACTCACATGAGTGGCATCAAGAAAAAGATATCTTTCGATCATCTAAAGCGGCTAGAGCCGATTCTAGCCATGACTTTGATTCCGTTTCCGCAAAAATAGATGCTTTCGAAAGACGAATGGAAAAGATGAATAAAGATATTCACGCAATACGAATCAGTTGTGAGCAATGCGGTGGACCACACTTATTGAAAGATTGTCACATTGAACCAATGATGGAACAACGAGAGAATGTTTCTTATATGAACCAAAGGCCTGGAAATAATTATCAAAATAATTATCAACCGCCAAAGTTAAACTTCAATCGAAATCAAAACATTCTTTACAATCCAAACGGACCCAACAACAACTCGTACAACCAACAAGGTCCGAATAACCAACCAACTCAAAACAACACTTTCAATCAAAAAAGACCTAGCTTGTATAAACCACCACAACAAACCGAAGAGAAAAAGCCAAATCTAGAAGAAATGATGGCAAAGCTAGTTGAATCTCAAACACAATTTATTACATCTCAAACCCAAACGAATGAGAGGTTTGATCAGTCATTAAGAACTCAACAAGCTTCCATTTTGAATCTAGAAAAACACGTAGGTACTCTTGCTAGCATGATGAGTGAGAGGGAACAAGGAAAGCTACCGAGTAATCCTGAAGTAAATCCTCGGAATGAGAATGTTAATATGGTTTCAACAAATTCTGAAAAACCAGCATCAGAAGATGGGAAGGTTTTAGATGTAAGTAAAAATGAAGAAGTTACACCACCACCACCACCCGAGTATGTAAAGCCAGTGGTGGCACCATACAGACCACCCATCCCGTTTCCAAGAAAAGGAGTTGAGTATGAGCAAGTAATAGGTAATAAAGATTGTGATACCTCTGGAAAGAAGAAGAAGAAAAAGAATAAGAAAGTACAAGAAACAAAAACCGTAAAGATAAACCCGGTGAAGACAGTTCCACCAAAACCTCCTCCTAGGATAGGTGATCCGGGTGAATTTATTGTTCCTTGTCTACTTAGTGATTGTGTCATGTATGATGCACTAGCAGATTTAGGTGCAAGTGTAAGTGTTATGCCTCTTTCATTATATAAGAGATTAGGAGTAGGTAAGTTAAGTCCAACGGATATGAGTGTTCGACTCTTTGATCAAACCATTAAACACCCAGTTGGAATTGTTGACAACCTACCCGTTCAAGTAGGCAATTTAACCTTTCTAGTCGAATTCATTGTCATTAACATAGAAGAGGACCCAAACATTCCTCTAATTTTAGGTCGACCATTCTTAGCGTCCACCAAGGCGTTATTTGATGTAGGAAATGGTAGAATGACACTTAGTAGTGGTGACAAATCGATCACCTTTATGATTCGAAAGTCTAAATCTCCACCAACCAAAACCGTTGAACCAGCAAAAACGATTGGTAAGAACCATGTTGTTTTACCAACTCCAACGGTAATACTTAGCAATAATGAAACTCCTAAGTGTGGGGAAAATGAAGTAACACCTAATGATGACATGATAACAAAGAATCCCGTTATTGATACGAAATTAAATGACCCCGTTATTAACAGTTCAATGAAGAAACTTTTTAAACGGGCTATTGATGCTAGAAGTAAGGGGAACTTTAAGTTATGTAACCGGTTAGTATCCAATCTGTCGCCTAAAGAAAGGGCGAAGCTAGTTGAATTATGGGATATTACGGAAGAAGCCGGGCACTGGCTTAAAGAAAAAGTCACAGATAGGCAAGTTGATTATGGACCAAGAGAAATTGACGATGAAGTTAATCACAATTTCAACACCACAGCTACCTAAGTGTGGGGAGATTCAAATGTTCTAAAAAGAAGACGATGTTATCTAGAATTAGTTATTCTGTTCTCGTGTAGTTCCGAGAATGGAATCCGATTGGTCTTTTCCGCTAGCAGACACTAAAGAACTAGTTTTCTCCCTCCATTCTGAATTTTTTTTTAGGTTTTATATGAAATTAATATGCTTTTTAAATTTAATTTTGGTGTGTATTTAAAAACAAAAATTTACTTTATTTCATTAAGTTTAAAAAAAATGATTTCTAAAATTCGTCGTAAGTTGAACACTAGGTCATTGAACCGAAATTGCTTTACCCGAGGGCGGGACGACAAATTTTGTTATCATTATTTTTAATTTTATTGATTTAAAGTATGCCAAAAAAATATTAAATATTATAAATTTTTGAAAGTAGGGTAATATACCAAACTTCAAAAATATGTATATGTATGTTTGTATTTTATTATGTACAAAACAGGGTAAAACAATGTACTTTCAAAGACTGTCATTAAGTTCAGCAAAAACTACTAATTTTGACAACAAGACGCAAAATAACAAATGTGATATAACAAATGAAGGAATGAACGATGAGGCGCCATCAATCATTCAACGAGATTGGTAATTACAAATTGGGTATTTTTAATCACTTTTCTACGCTAATCACCCTCATGAATTTATAATTATAGTCGGATTTCATGCAAATGAGGGCATTGCATGATCTCAAGTGTGGGGAAGGGTTATAAATTCTCTCGGGTTTACACTTGGTTTAATTGCCAAATTTTGTGAAAATTTGAAAAATTTTCAACTAAATGAATTTAAAATCATGTTTATACATATTTATGAACGATGAAAACTAGGTGTTAATACCGAAATTATCGTTACCTCGAAAAGGACATAAATTAAGAAACGAGCCAAAACGCTAGAATTCATTTAAAATGGAATAGAAGAAAATAAAAAGGCAAAGAAAGAAATTAAGTGTGGGGAGAATGTACCAAGTTATTCAATTGAAAACTATCTATCACATGTTCTGTAAAGATATTGCAGGTACTTTTGCTTTGGACGATACTAATCAGTTTTACCCAATTTACTGTAATATATTTAAAAGAAGAGATGGATCTACACGATGAATCAATTCCATCATTTGAAGGAAGTAAAGTCTTCCGAAAAAGACACACGCTTCTTGATTTAGGTCATGAAGTTGTCGTCCAGACTAGCTGTAGGTTGACGAAAAATCTAGAAAAGTCATCACTAAAATCGGCAGGGTATCCACGGACCTCGGCATCAAACAGGGTCGCCAAGTGGTCAGATTTATCCTAACCATGAGAAGGATTTATCTCGTACAATGGGGAGGCACCGTGCAAATTAGCTTGATAAGACTAATGAATCAGATCCCCAGAAAAGGATAATCTCCTTAAAGATTAAAAATCAGCTTTTAAGACTGATAATACTCAATCCTAGAGATTGACCTTAAAGATTGAGAATTCAAACTCATGGAATTCGATGATATCTAAACTCGAGCATGAACGAGAAAATATTTTGATCAAAAATACAAACCGATTTGTTTTCTGAAAAACCATTTTCAATGCGTTCATTACCATTGAACGTAAAATCCTAAGAAATTCACCTGGAATTCATTAGGTTACCTGAACCAAATCGGGTGTCAACCGTAAGAACGGTGGTTGCATAGCATGGTCGGAGACAGGACCTTACGGTTCTTATGGTCCTGTCTCCGACCATGCTATGCAACCACCGTTCTTACGGTTGACACCCGATTTGGTTCAGGTGACCTAATGAATTCCAGGTGAATTCCTAGGATTTTACGTTCAATGGTAATGAACGCATTTAAAATGGTTTTTCAGAAAACAAATTGGTTTGTAATTTTGATCAAAATATTTTCTCGTTCAAGCTCGAGTTTAGATATCATTGAATTTCATGAGTTTGAATTCTCAATCTTTAAGGTCAATCTCAAGGATTGAGTAATATCAGGCTTAAAAGCTGATTTTTAATCTTTAAGGAGATTATCCTTTCTGGGGATCTGATTCATTAGTCTTATCAAGCTAATTTGCACGGTGCCTCCCCATTGTACGAGATAAATCCTTCTCATGGTTAGGATAAATCTGACCACTTGGCGACCCTGTTTGATGCTGAGGTCTGTGAATTTCCTGCTGATTTTAGAGATGACTTTTCTAGATTTTTCGTCAACCTACAGCTGGTCTGGACGACAACTTCATGACCTAAATCAAGAAGCGCGTGTCTTTTTCGGAAGACTTTACTTCCTTTTAATGATGGAATTGATTCATCGTGTAGATCCATCTCTTCTTTTAAATATATTACAGTAAATTGGGTAAAACTGATTAGTATCGTCCAAAGCAAAAGTACCTGCAATATCTTTACAGAACATGTGATAGATAGTTTTCAATTGAATAACTTGGTACATTCTCCCCACACTTAATTTCTTTCTTTGCCTTTTTATTTTCTTCTATTCCATTTTAAATGAATTCTAGCGTTTTGGCTCGTTTCTTAATTTATGTCCTTTTCGAGGTAACGATAATTTCGGTATTAACACCTAGTTTTCATCGTTCATAAATATGTATAAACATGATTTTAAATTCATTTAGTTGAAAATTTTTCAAATTTTTACAAAATTTGGCAATTAAACCAAGTGTAAACCCGAGAGAATTTATAACCCTTCCCCACACTTGAGATCATGCAATGCCCTCATTTGCATTAAATCAGACTATAATTATAAATTCATGAGGGTGATTAGCGTAGAAAAGTGATTAAAAATACCCAATTTGTAATTACCAAGCTCGTTGAATGATTGATGGCGCCTCACCGTTCATTCCTTCATTTGTTATATCACATTTGTTATTTTGCGTCTTGTTGTCAAAATTAGTAGTTTTTGCTGAACTTAATGACAGTCTTTGAAAGTACATTGTTTTACCCTGTTTTGTACATAATAAAATACAAACATACATATACATATTTTTGAAGTTTGGTATATTACCCTACTTTCAAAAATTTATAATATTTAATATTTTTTTGGCATACTTTAAATCAATAAAATTAAAAATAATGATAACAAAATTTGTCGTCCCGCCCTCGGGTAAAGCAATTTCGGTTCAATGACCTAGTGTTCAACTTACGACGAATTTTAGAAATCATTTTTTTTAAACTTAATGAAATAAAGTAAATTTTTGTTTTTAAATACACACCAAAATTAAATTTAAAAAGCATATTAATTTCATATAAAACCTAAAAAAAAATTCAGAATGGAGGGAGAAAACTAGTTCTTTAGTGTCTGCTAGCGGAAAAGACCAATCGGATTCCATTCTCGGAACTATACGAGAACAGAATAACTAATTCTAGATAACATCGTCTTCTTTTTAGAACATTTGAATCTCCCCATGTGATGACCCGGGAATTTCCGACCAAATTTAAACATAATCTTATATGATTCGACTCGATAAGCAAAGTCTATTAAACCGAGTCTCATTATGTTTGAACTATTTCATGATAACATTTGACCTTTAACTATTTCCGACGATTCACGAACCTTTAATTGTAACTAAGAATGTAAATATAAATAATTATATATAAAACTAATTATATTAGTATTAATGAACTATTAAGTAATTTTGTTATTATAAAAGATAACATTTAATAACTAAAGATTTTCATTTTGAATATATATAGTATATTGTATATAAATGATTCAAACATATTTTACCAACGTTATCAAAATATTAAATGTACAATGTTATACTTTGTAGTTAATTGTTTAATATACATAATTAATCATCTACTCAACATTTAAAACATGATTTTATATATATGGTAGTATACATATATACATAAATATAACTATATATATATATATATATATATATATATATATATATATATATGATTTTATACATAATTATTATATTATGTATATGTAGAAATTTATAATATATCTATGATGAAATAATGTACTATTTTAATAAATATATATAATACTTACATATATAAAACATTTATATTTTTCATAATTACATACATAAGTATAATATAATTAGTATGTAAATAAATATTATAATATATTTATATTAAAATGCATAAATATATAATATTCAGTATATGTTACAATACATATTACATAATTATTAAATATTACATAATAATAGATGATATTAATAAATTAAATTTAAATACAAATATAGTTGTTGTAGTAATGTTATTTGTATCGTCAAATATCAATATTTGTATTCATAATATCACTTTATATCATATAAAGATGAAATTGGATGTATAAATTAGATTATTATTACTAATATTATTATTATCGATAAAATATTAATATTATCATAATTAGTATGGTATTATTATTATTATTATTATTATCATTTTTACAATTATTATTATCATTAATATTATATTTATCATTATTATTAATTTTATTAATATTATTAGATATTAATAGTATTGTTATTATATATTATTATTATTAATTAAAAAAAAAGCAGTAGGGATCTATATTATACGCTTGACCTCTGTATCCTTTATCTCTATTATTATTATTTTTTTTGTTTCTTTCCTGCTCCCAACTCGTGAACCTGTGTTGACATTTTCTCCATTTTTTATCAACCGATCTCTATTATTACAACATGATTATGTATAATTGCAAATCAAATAAAAAGGAAATCCAATGGGATTAAAGAGCACAGCGATATTTTTGTTTTCTTCTTCTCTGCACGCTCTAATTTTTTTTTTCTCTTAATTCAATTTCGAATAAAGTTTCAAAATCTAAAAATGCAGAAAGGTTAGAAATCTTTCTTTGAATCTATCTGCAAAATCTCAACTCTCAAATCTTTATATCGATCTTGAATTTTGAAGTCAAAGTTTAGTTTAAAAAAAGTCAACAATTGTTCTTGAGACAAATTCGCGTTCGTGTATATGTTTCTGATCAAATTGACGATTCCAGTAGTTTTTATACATGTTTAGAAAACTATTTCGTGTTATAAACATTATCTATAATGTTATCTATTACGAAATCAATTTTTTTTGTTTTGTTCCAAGAACCGACGCTGCAGTAGGCCTTAGTGTTTTTTTTTTTATTTTAGAACCCAAATTATTTTTTTTTCTGTAATGTTTTGAAGCTTTAAAGGGAACCCCGATTTTTTTATTTTTTTTTGGTTATTGATGTTTTGTTGAATCCATGAGACTTGTGGAGAAGAAGAGGAATAGAAGAAAAACAGTTTATATATAAAATTTAAATTCGATATTAGTACAGAGAATCAGAATTGGTGGGATGGTCGAGAGTGTTTGCGTGTGAGCATGTGGTCACGACATCGAGTCCAGAGGACGGTAGTTTCTTTTTTTTTTTTGAAACTCTTTTCATGTGAGGTAGTTTTCTTTTCTAATTTTTTTATTGTTATTATATATTAATTATTATTAGTATTATTATTATTATTGTGATTGTTTTGATTGTTATTGTTATTGTTATTATTAGTATCATACTTGTTATCATATTTGAAAGTATTATAGACATTACTATTATTATTATGATAGGTATTAATAATATTATTATTAGTAATAAACTTATCATTTTAGTATTTTATCATCATTAGGATTATGATTATGATTATCATTATTATTATTATGAAGGAAATAAAAATATATTATTATCATCAATATTAGAATTTGTACCGGTTTATAAATAATAGTATCATCAGTACATTTACAATTAATAATATCATATTTATCAGTATCATCATTAATATTTACTAGTATTATTATGATTATCATTTATCATTTTATAAATATTAGAACCCTTATTATTAACATAAGTATGGTATTAGTATTAATATTATTTTAGAGTTATTATTATTAGTATCATTAACAGTTATCATTTTCATTTTTTTTTGCTATTAGTATTATCATTATTAATAAAATTATTATTATTATTAGTAAATCATTATTATCTAAATTATTATTTTAACAAATAAATCTTTTGTACACTATATATATACTTATGGTATATACTAGGATTGTATTAATAATTCACATAACAAACTAATAAAATTTCATAAATACAATACTAACCACAAATATATGTATATAAATATATTAATGTCACTATTTATATAAACGTAAATCATTATAGATATATACATAAAATCGATATATATATATAAAATATAACTTAAAATATAATATAAGTATACGTTTTAAAATAAAGGTTAGAATAAATTCTACAAAACTATAATATATAAATAATACATATTAATAAATGAAATTTTGTAACTTACATTATACGTATTAATATATACACAATTGATATAGGTTCGTGAATCCGAGGCCAACCCTGCATTGTTCAATGACGTCATATGTATTTTTACTACAAAATACAGTATCGTGAGTTTCATTTGCCTTTTTACCCTTTATATTTTTGGGCTGAGAATACATGCGCAACTTTTATAACTGTTTTACGAAATTGACACAAGTACGTGAAACTACATTCTATGGTTGGATTATCGAAGTCGAATATGCCCCTTTTTATTAAGTCTGGTAATCTAAGAATTAGGGAACAGACACCCTAATTGACGCGAATCCTAAAGATAGATCTATCGGGCCCAACAAGCCCCATCCAAAGTACCGGATGTTTTAGTACTTCGAAATTTATATCATGTCCGAAGGAGGATCCCGGAATGATGGGGATATTCTTATATATGCATATTGTTAATGTCGGTTACCAGGTGTTCAATCCATATGAATGATATTTTTGTCTCTATGCATGGGACGTATGTTTATGAGAAATGGAAATCTGAAATCTTGTGGTCTATTAAAATGATGGAAACGATTGTTTAAGTTAAACTAATGAACTCACCAACCTTTTGGTTGACACTTTAAAGCATGTTTATTCTCAGGTACGAAAGAAATCTTCCGCTGTGTATTTGCTCATTTTATAGATATTACTTGGAGTCATTCATGGCATATTTCAAAAGACGTTGCATTCGAGTCGTCGAGTTCATCAAGATTATTATCAAGTCAATTATAGTTGGATATATTATGAAATGGTATGCATGCCTGTCAACTTTCGATGTAATGAAAGTTTGTCTTTTCAAAAACGAATGCAATGTTTGTAAAATGTATCATATAGAGGTCAAGTACCTCGCGATGTAATCAACTGTTGTGAATCGTTTATAATCGATATGGACTTCGTCCGGATGGATTATGACGGGTCTTCACAGTTGGTATCAGAGCGGTGGTCTTAGCGAACCAGGTCTTGCATTAGTGAGTCTAACTGATAGTCGTTAGAATGCATTAATGAGTCTGGACTTCGACCGTGTTTGCATGTCAAAAGTTTTGCTTATCATTTAGTGTCAAAAAATTATTTGCTTATCATCCTTAAAGTCTAAGACACGTCTTACTGCCTTTATTGCATAGACAGTGTATAGTTAAATTCATATCTTAGCGTATCTGTTATTGTTACCTTTGCCTGACAGCTTCCGTAGATTCCTCCATAGCTTATGGGATTTTAGTATTATATATGCTTATGTAAATTATGTATTGCAGGGTACTAATCTACATCCTATAATCTATTTCTTATCGAAAATCCTTCATCTGATCGTACGAGATGAATCCCTCAACCAGTTCGAGTCCATCAGATTTCGATAGCTATTTCGATAGTTATTCCGACAGCTATTTCGATATGGATTTCCACTCGAGCTCCGAAAGCAGAGTAACCGGAATGAATCGATCAATTAGCCATCATCTATTCTGAATGAATTGGAGATGGGTTCGTAGTCGACTTAATCAATGGAAACGCGAAGAAGGCGATCATTTCCACTAACCAAATTCACCTCTTGACAATGAACCTAAAACGTTTACCGGCGAACCTGTTCGAGACACCATTTTCTCTCTCATTTCCAAAGTATCTCATCACGATCATATACTATCTCAGATTCTAAACCTCATTCATCCGCTCGTCCGAACCGACAATCATCCCGGTGTAATAGAAGAAGTTAACGAACTTCGCGCATAAGTTGTAGTCTTGGAAAATATGGTGCAAAACGTACCAGCTTCATCCAAATCACCGGCACCAACAGTACCACCAACAACCCAAATTTCAATATCACATGCCTCAACATCTCAATCTATACCTCGAGTATAATCATCATTCTACATGACATTCTACATCAGTTATCTTCGTTCGACATGGTGATTATGTAATCTCTAATGTTTTAGAGATTATTTATTCTAGTTCCAACTGAAAACTAAATGAGTTTAATATCATGTTAAGTCATTAAATTCATGATTACATCTGAAGAAAATATATATGTATATATGTTTTCATAAAGATTGTAATAAAAAATTCTTTTGTACAAACTGTTAATAATAAAAATATTTTAACGGGTAGGTAATACCCGAGGAATATTTAAATTTCACATTAATAAGTTACACTGTATAATCTTCGAATCTGATTCAACAGTTATTCACTATCCTATTTACAACCACCGGGATACTTATCCGTTCACCAAAGAATAACTATTTTTATTCAAATTCAATTTCATATTTGAATTTTGACCTATCAGAATCCAACAAGTGGCATAATGAAGAAATAATGGACACAATAAAAATTGATTAGAAACAGACTAATTAACAATATTAAATTTTATTAAGAAACCACGCTAACAAAATCCTAGCTAACTGTTCCTAGCTAACTGTTAATTCCGTATTACATTTTATTTATCGCAATTTATTTATCGCAATTTATTTATCGCAATTTATTTTATCGCAATTTATATTCTCGCAATTTTATTTATTGTCATTTAATTTCTGTTATTTACTTTACGCACTTTATTTATCGTCATTTAATTTCTGTTATTTATTTTACGCACTTTAAATATCGGGACACGTATACAAGGTTTTGACATATCATATCGACACATCTATATATATTATTTGGAATCACCATAGACACTCTATATGCAGTAATGATCGAGTTCTCTATACAGGGTTGAGGTTGATTCTATAATAATATATATACTTTGAGTTGTGATCGAGTCTGAGACATGTACACGGGTCACGATACGTATTAATTAATTCAAATATTATATATTAAACTATATATGAATGATTGCACTGTCAACTGTGGACTATCGACTGTGGACTAATAACATTGGACAATTAAAATGAATTAAAATATTGAATATAACATATGAAACTAAACAATTCTTCAAGTTTGCCACTTGATTTCGTCTTAAACCTCATTTGTATCTTCACGATTACATTCTGCGTTCAAACCTTTCATGATTCTTGAAAACACCTCAATCGATAGGATGAATCAACCGCACTTTATCTACGGAAGGAAAGATTTATGCATATAGTTATGCACCTGAGAAACTCTCGGCAATTGTGTAAAAGTTCAACACGTAGCCGCGTCAGATCCTTTGGCATTTATTAACAAAAACAACTTTGCGATCCCTTTTCAAAATTAGCCAATTTTGTCACAGCTCCAACAAGTCAACTTCGACTTTTCGTACGAAACAACCTTATTATAACGTTTATATATACGCGTGCTCTTTTATTGTTACCAGGTAACCTTTCATATTCCATCATATTACCATCAGCGTTTAATCATCTAAAAACACAATTCTCCTGAAACCACCTCGGATTAATAACCGATGATTCAGATATCATAGCATTAAATGCAGAGGAAACAGAAAAATGGTAGATGGTCTAAACGGACAAAAGTTTGATGATAAAGAAAGGAGTGTTAGGAACGCTCGATAGAAAATTGGGTATTGAAAAACAGATTGAGTTACCCATGAAGGAGACCAAGGACAAATACAAGGACCAAATCCTATATCCAAAGGATTCAGGTAATTCTGGATCCGTTGAAATCTTTAGAGAATATCTTGCTCCGAAGTCATGTTAAAATCTTGCGGAAAATCTTTCTCCATCAACCGTCGAACTTAGAAATTCCAAAATATCATCATCAATATCTTTGATATTTCTGAGGATATTTTCATAAATATTCTCGTCCGAAATTATATACCTCTTCGTGCTTCCTGTGTATCAATATATTGGAAACATTCAATAGAAAATATAGTGCCGAAAAGCAGATTATGCGAAACTATGAAGAAAGCCGTGGATAAATCACAAAGAATAAGTTTGACTTCAAAGAATCCAAATAATTCAATGTCTGCTAAAGTCTATAGTGAATAACTTGCTCCTTACTCTAAACCCTTGCAGACAATAGTTTCTATCATCCTATGATCTTAGATATTCTGAGATATTATCGTACCTTTCATTATAAATATCCTCCATATTTCTGGAGATATTTTTATAACTATTCTTATCTGAAATCATTAATCTTTTCGTGCTATCAGTATTACATCATATAGAAACTGTTAGTTTCTATATTCTGTAAATTTTCAAGCTTAAAATATGAATGTTATTGTAGTAATGATGGGAACTAATGCATGAGTTAGTATAATATAATGACACTTGATCAACGTGATTATATTACAGTAAGTCATGCTAAGTTTCTAAATGAAACGTGATGATTCACAGATCATAACGTCATCATGTGCCATGTTACATAACTCTTTCATCCTACTTAACTCCGTAACAAATCAAGAAAATGTATTCTTGATGGTTCTATCTTCCGTGATGTTGATAAATTTGAAAATCAAATCGTGCTATCACGTTCCTTCATGCTTAGAACATTATAATCATTCGAAACTCTATATCTATAAATTCTGGACCATTATTCGCTTGACTTGAAGTCGGGAAGAGAAAACAAAAGCATAGAGCTTTGAAATATAAGGGAGAATATAAAGTCCGATAACAACACATAAATTAAAAACCGTGTATATCAATGTTTATCGCAACATAAAGACACGGGAGAATTAAAAACATTATAATCCCGAGGGCGAAGTAGAAGAAAGCAGATTCCTCTGGTGGAAGTTGGAAAAGGAGAATGATTGTTGCGATAGTAAGGATGAGGACAAGGATCAAAACTGGATTAATCATTTTCAGAATCTTTTGGATGTATGAACTAAGAAAGAAAGTATAAGAATGGTGAGAATAATGGAAAGGAAGAGCTTAATTTATACTGGAAATATCAGACGTAGTAATCGGGGCAGATCACCGTATTTAATTAAAGAGATCTTAATTTCCATAAATCCCGAAGAATCAGATTTTATAGATCTTCAAGATTTTCTTTAAATTCCTTAAATTCCGGAATTCAACTAAGGCAATGTCAAAAGTTAAGACGCGCCTTATTTTCTAAATTCAAACCTGACTACGTCAAAAGTTAAAAACAAATCTTTGTTTCTCATTTCATCCTTTTGTGAATAGCTTCATTCGCACTCTTCGAATAATCGAATTATTTTTATCCATATTACTCAATGATGATAAAACTCAAGTTATCAACTCATATTCGTCAGGAAAACATATTTATTGTTAGCTATGACGACCTCACTCAAATTTCGGGACGAAATTTCTTTAACGGGTAGGTACTGTGATGACCCGGGAATTTTCGACCAAATTTAAACATAATCTTATATGATTCGACTCGATAAGCAAAGTCTATTAAACCGAGTCTCATTATGTTTGAACTATTTCATGATAACATTTGACCTTTAACTATTTCCGACGATTCACGAACCTTTAATTGTAACTAAGAATGTAAATATAAATAATTATATATAAAACTAATTATATTAGTATTAATGAACTATTAAGTAATTTTATTATTATAAAAGATAACATTTAATAACTAAAGATTTTCATTTTGAATATATATAGTATATTGTATATAAATGATTCAAACATATTTTACCAACGTTATCAAAATATTAAATGTACAATGTTATACTTTGTAGTTAATTGTTTAATATACATAATTAATCATCTACTCAACATTTAAAACATGATTTTATATATATGGTAGTATACATATATACATAAATATAACTATATATATATATATATATATATATATATATATATATATATATATATATGATTTTATACATAATTATTATATTATGTATATGTAGAAATTTATAATATATCTATGATGAAATAATGTACTATTTTAATAAATATATATAATACTTACATATATAAAACATTTATATTTTTCATAATTACATACATAAGTATAATATAATTAGTATGTAAATAAATATTATAATATATTTATATTAAAATGCATAAATATATAATATTCAGTATATGTTACAATACATATTACATAATTATTAAATATTACATAATAATAGATGATATTAATAAATTAAATTTAAATACAAATATAGTTGTTGTAGTAATGTTATTTGTATCGTCAAATATCAATATTTGTATTCATAATATCACTTTATATCATATAAAGATGAAATTGGATGTATAAATTAGATTATTATTACTAATATTATTATTATCGATAAAATATTAATATTATCATAATTAGTATGGTATTATTATTATTATTATTATTATTATTATCATTTTTACAATTATTATTATCATTAATATTATATTTATCATTATTATTAATTTTATTAATATTATTAGATATTAATAGTATTGTTATTATATATTATTATTATTAATTAAAAAAAAAGCAGTAGGGATCTATATTATACGCTTGACCTCTGTATCCTTTATCTCTATTATTATTATTTTTTTTGTTTCTTTCCTGCTCCCAACTCGTGAACCTGTGTTGACATTTTCTCCATTTTTTATCAACCGATCTCTATTATTACAACATGATTATGTATAATTGCAAATCAAATAAAAAGGAAATCCAATGGGATTAAAGAGCACAGCGATATTTTTGTTTTCTTCTTCTCTGCACGCTCCAATTTTTTTTTCTCTTAATTCAATTTCGAATAAAGTTTCAAAATCTAAAAATGCAGAAAGGTTAGAAATCTTTCTTTGAATCTATCTGCAAAATCTCAACTCTCAAATCTTTATATCGATCTTGAATTTTGAAGTCAAAGTTTAGTTTAAAAAAAGTCAACAATTGTTCTTGAGACAAATTCGCGTTCGTGTATATGTTTCTGATCAAATTGACGATTCCAGTAGTTTTTATACATGTTTAGAAAACTATTTCGTGTTATAAACATTATCTATAATGTTATCTATTACGAAATCAATTTTTTTTGTTTTGTTCCAAGAACCGACGCTGCAGTAGGCCTTAGTGTTTTTTTTTTTTTATTTTAGAACCCAAATTATTTTTTTTTCTGTAATGTTTTGAAGCTTTAAAGGGAACCCCGATTTTTTATTTTTTTTTGGTTATTGATGTTTTGTTGAATCCATGAGACTTGTGGAGAAGAAGAGGAATAGAAGAAAAACAGTTTATATATAAAATTTAAATTCGATATTAGTACAGAGAATCAGAATTGGTGGGATGGTCGAGAGTGTTTGCGTGTGAGCATGTGGTCACGACATCGAGTCCAGAGGACGGTAGTTTCTTTTTTTTTTTTTGAAACTCTTTTCATGTGAGGTAGTTTTCTTTTCTAATTTTTTTATTGTTATTATATATTAATTATTATTAGTATTATTATTATTATTGTGATTGTTTTGATTGTTATTGTTATTGTTATTATTAGTATCATACTTGTTATCATATTTGAAAGTATTATAGACATTACTATTATTATTATGATAGGTATTAATAATATTATTATTAGTAATAAACTTATCATTTTAGTATTTTATCATCATTAGGATTATGATTATGATTATCATTATTATTATTATGAAGGAAATAAAAATATATTATTATCATCAATATTAGAATTTGTACCGGTTTATAAATAATAGTATCATCAGTACATTTACAATTAATAATATCATATTTATCAGTATCATCATTAATATTTACTAGTATTATTATGATTATCATTTATCATTTTATAAATATTAGAACCCTTATTATTAACATAAGTATGGTATTAGTATTAATATTATTTTAGAGTTATTATTATTAGTATCATTAACAGTTATCATTTTCATTTTTTTTGCTATTAGTATTATCATTATTAATAAAATTATTATTATTATTAGTAAATCATTATTATCTAAATTATTATTTTAACAAATAAATCTTTTGTACACTATATATATACTTATGGTATATACTAGGATTGTATTAATAATTCACATAACAAACTAATAAAATTTCATAAATACAATACTAACCACAAATATATGTATATAAATATATTAATGTCACTATTTATATAAACGTAAATCATTATAGATATATACATAAAATCGATATATATATATAAAATATAACTTAAAATATAATATAAGTATACGTTTTAAAATAAAGGTTAGAATAAATTCTACAAAACTATAATATATAAATAATACATATTAATAAATGAAATTTTGTAACTTACATTATACGTATTAATATATACACAATTGATATAGGTTCGTGAATCCGAGGCCAACCCTGCATTGTTCAATGACGTCATATGTATTTTTACTACAAAATACAGTATCGTGAGTTTCATTTGCCTTTTTACCCTTTATATTTTTGGGCTGAGAATACATGCGCAACTTTTATAACTGTTTTACGAAATTGACACAAGTACGTGAAACTACATTCTATGGTTGGATTATCGAAGTCGAATATGCCCCTTTTTATTAAGTCTGGTAATCTAAGAATTAGGGAACAGACACCCTAATTGACGCGAATCCTAAAGATAGATCTATCGGGCCCAACAAGCCCCATCCAAAGTACCGGATGTTTTAGTACTTCGAAATTTATATCATGTCCGAAGGAGGATCCCGGAATGATGGGGATATTCTTATATATGCATATTGTTAATGTCGGTTACCAGGTGTTCAATCCATATGAATGATATTTTTGTCTCTATGCATGGGACGTATGTTTATGAGAAATGGAAATCTGAAATCTTGTGGTCTATTAAAATGATGGAAACGATTGTTTAAGTTAAACTAATGAACTCACCAACCTTTTGGTTGACACTTTAAAGCATGTTTATTCTCAGGTACGAAAGAAATCTTCCGCTGTGTATTTGCTCATTTTATAGATATTACTTGGAGTCATTCATGGCATATTTCAAAAGACGTTGCATTCGAGTCGTCGAGTTCATCAAGATTATTATCAAGTCAATTATAGTTGGATATATTATGAAATGGTATGCATGCCTGTCAACTTTCGATGTAATGAAAGTTTGTCTTTTCAAAAACGAATGCAATGTTTGTAAAATGTATCATATAGAGGTCAAGTACCTCGCGATGTAATCAACTGTTGTGAATCGTTTATAATCGATATGGACTTCGTCCGGATGGATTAGGACGGGTCTTCACACCCCACACTTAGGTAGCTGTGGTGTTGAAATTGTGATTAACTTCATCGTCAATTTCTCTTGGTCCATAATCAACTTGCCTATCTGTGACTTTTTCTTTAAGCCAGTGCCCGGCTTCTTCCGTAATATCCCATAATTCAACTAGCTTCGCCCTTTCTTTAGGCGACAGATTGGATACTAACCGGTTACATAACTTAAAGTTCCCCTTACTTCTAGCATCAATAGCCCGTTTAAAAAGTTTCTTCATTGAACTGTTAATAACGGGGTCATTTAATTTCGTATCAATAACGGGGTTCTTTGTTATCATGTCATCATTAGGTGTTACTTCATTTTCCCCACACTTAGGCGTTTTATTATTATTAAGCACTACCGTTGGAGTTGGTAAAACAACATGGTTCTTACCAATCATTTTTTCTGGTTCAACGGTTTTGGTTGGTGGAGATTTAGACTTTCGAATCATAAAGGTGATAGATTTGTCACCACTTTTAAGTGTCATTCTTCCATTTCCTACATCAAATAACGCCCCGGTGGACGCTAAGAATGGTCGACCTAAAATTAGAGGAATGTTTGGGTCCTCTTCTATGTCAATGACAATGAATTCGACTAGAAAGGTTAAATTGCCTACTTGAATGGGTATGTTGTCAGCAATTCCAACTGGGTGCTTAATGGTTTGATCAAAGAGTCGAACACTCATATCCGTTGGACTTAACTTACCTACACCTAATCTCTTATATAAGGAAAGAGGCATAACACTTACACTCGCACCTAAATCTGCTAGTGCATCATACATGACACAATCACTAAGTAGACAAGGAACAATAAATTTACCCGGATCACCTACCCTAGGTGGAGGTTTTGGTGGAACTGTCTTCACCGGGTTTACTTCTACGGCTTTTGTTTCTTGCACTTTCTTATTCTTCTTCTTCTTCTTCTTTCCAATGGTATCACCAACTTTATTACCTATTACTTGCTCATACTCAACTCCTTTTCTTGGAAACGGGATGGGTGGTTTATATGGTGCCACCACTGGCTTTACATACTCTGGTGGTGGTGTAACTTCTTCATTTTTACTCTCATCTAAAACCTTCCCATCTTCCGGAGCTGTTTTTTCAGAATTTGTTGAAACCATGTTAACATTCTCATTCCGAGGATTTGCTTCAGTATTACTCGGTAGCTCTCCTTGTTCCCTCTCACTCATTAAGCTAGCAAGAGTACCTACGTGTTTTTCTAGATTCAAAATGGAAGCTTGTTGAGTTCTTAATGACTGATCAAACCTCTCATTCATTTGGGTTTGAGATGTAATAAATTGTGTTTGAGATTCAACTAGCTTTACCATCATTTCTTCTAGATTTGGCTTTTTCTCTTCGGTTTGTTGTGGTGGTTTATACAAGCTAGGTCTTTGTTGATTGAAAGTGTTGTTTTGAGTTGGTTGGTTATTCGGACCTTGCTGGTTATACGAGTTTTTGTTTGGTCCATTTGGATTGTAAAGAATGTTTTGATTTCGATTGAAGTTTAGCTTTGGCGGTTGATAATTATTTTGATAATTATTTCCCGGCCTTTGGTTCATATAGGAAACATTCTCTCGTTGTTCCATCGTTGGTTCAACATTACAATCTTTCAATAAGTGTGGTCCACCGCATTGCTCACAACTGATTCGTATTGCGTGAATATCTTTATTCATCTTTTCCATTCTTCTTTCGAAAGCATCTATTTTTGCGGAAACGGAATCAAAGTCATGGCTAGAATCGGCTCTAGCCGCTTTAGATGATCTAACGATATATTTTTCTTGGTGCCACTCATGAGAGTGGGAGGCTGTATTATCAATAATTTTGTAAGCTTCAGTTGCGGTTTTCTTCATGATGGAACCACCAGCTGTTATGTCGATGTCTTTTCTTGTAGCGATGTCTACGCCTTTATAGAAGATTTGCACTATTTGAAAAGTATCTAGACCGTGTTGAGGACATCCTCTCAACATCCTTCCGAATCTTGTCCACGCCTCATATAGAGTTTCGTTTGGCTTTTGCGCGAACGTAACAATTTCTCCTTGAAGTCTCACGGCTTTGGATGCCGGAATGAATTGTTTAAGAAATTTTTCAACTAAAACATCCCATGTGTCAATCGCCCCTTCAGGTAACGATTCTAACCAATCTTTGGCTTCTCCCTTTAAAGTCCAGGGAAATAACATGAGATAGATTTGTTCGTCTTCCACTTCTCAGATTTTGAATAGTGTACAAATTCTATTAAACGTACGAAGATGTTCGTTTGGGTCTTCATTCGGCGTACCACTGAATTGGCATTGATTAGTCACCATGTGTAGAATTTGTCCTTTGATTTCATAATCTGGAGCATTAACTTCTGGTTTAATAATGGCATGACCTTGGCCCGTGCGTGTAGCTCTCATTCGGTCTTCCATACTTAGAGGTTCTAGATTTTCCATGATTGGAAGTGTTGTATCCGAATCACTAGAGGATTCTGATTTAACGGTTTGGTGTTCAGGATCTTGGAATTGTCCTTGAATATCTTCCGGGTTCTTAGTTGTGAAATCGGGTTCAAAAGATGGATTATCGGAAATTTGAATTGGAGTACTTGGTCGACTAGATGACGATTCTAAAAAAAAATCAACGGCGGCGATATTTGTTAAACGATGTCTTGATCGAGTTACAGGTGGTGAACGTATGACCGGCGGTGAACGTCTTGCTCGGTGCATTCACTGAATATCCTATTAGTTTTTAAAAAGGAAAGAAAAATTATATAAGTTATCCAATCAATAGACTTTTCTGATTTTGCCCACGTTTCGAATAGCCAAAAGATGCAGCAGAGGGGCAGGATTCGTTTGGTCTCAATATAATTGAGTACTGTTTGGCTCCAATAACCCGGTCCACGTACAAATCCAACTATTACTACGAACCAGAAAATTTTGATGTCTATCAATTTAACCACTTAAAATAAATTTTCGTAGTTTTAAGAAATTTAGAGAAGAAGTAGAAAAAAATCTAAGTCCTAAAAACTAGAATGGCGAGAAATAAGAGAGAAAAAGAGTGCGCGTCGAAAAGTGTCGAAAAATGAAAAAGACGAAGAGTGGTTTGTAAACACGCGGTTAATCCAACCTTATAACGATCAATATCTTAAAATTAAAGCTACAAATGGAGTCACTAATTGGAATTGTAATTGATACATAGGTAAACGCGTCGAAAAATAAAAATAAGAAAATAGCGCGAAAAATGGCGTCGCAAAATTCTAAAGCACCTAAAACTTAGTCTAAGGAATAAGCACTTAAGGGATTTTACGGCAAAGCCTAAAAATCTAAAAATGAAAATAACTATGGCAAAACTAAACTTAATACTAAAAGTTGTGACTGAGTCTAAAAATCTAAAGGTAATAAAACTTAAAATAAATTTTTTTTTTTTTACGTTTTTTTTTTTTTTTTTTTTTTTTTTTACGTTTTTTTTTTTTTTTATATTTTTGCAAATATAAATTAAAAATATAGCGTTTTAGTGCTCCCCGGCAGTGGCGCCAAAAATACTTGATGTCGTAGGGGGTGTATACAAAATAGTATTATTTTTAGTGCGAAATACTATTAAATATGCTATAATTTTACACAAGTTATTTATTTATTTATCGAGTGGATATACTTAAACCTTGCTACAACACTTATAGGCAGTGTACCTAATCGTATTATAGTATAGTTTTTAGTAAGTCCGGTTCGTTCCACAGGGAGCTCGTGAAGTATAACACTATATTTTTTTACACACAATAATTGTAAAAATACAAATATATATATATTTAAGTAATATTATTATTATAAGGGGGGTTTTTACCATTTAATGACCGGTTTGTCGATTTTAAAACTTTAGTCGCAGTTAAAACCAAATGTAAAATATTAAAAATAAATACAAGACTTAAATTAAAGCATAAAGTAAATAACGATAATGAAATTGCGAATAATAAAAGTGCGATAAAATAAACTTGCGATAAATAAAAAGTACGATAATTAAAAGTGCAACAATAACAATAAAAATGCGATAATTAGAAGTGCAATTAAATATAAAATAAAGGAAATTAAATATGAAATAAAAGAATTATGCTTATTTAAACTTCCGTAATCATGATGTTTGATGTGTTGATTTTAGTTTTATGCCCATGGGTTAATTGTCCTTTGTCCTGGATTATTTAATATGTCCGTCTGGTTTTTGTCCATGACAGTCCATCAGTCATAAATATAAAATGCGAGTGTCCTCGTCAAATTATTATTATACCCGAAGTTAAATATTCCAACTAATTGGGGATTCGAATTGTAACAAGGTTTTAATACTTTGTTTAATGAATACACCAGGTTATCGACTGCGTGTAAACCAAGGTTTTACTACTTTGTTAACAATTACACCAATTACCCTTGAATGTAATTTCACCCCTGTTTTAATTATTCTAGTGGCTATTAATCCATTCCCGTGTCCGGTTTAAATGAACGATTATTCGTACATATAAATACCCCGCCCATCGTGTCCGATCGAATGTATATGGTAATTTATAGGGACGCCCAATTGTAAATCTTTATATTAACAAACTATCATTTAGTTAAACAAATATAAAGCCCATTAATAGCTCATAGTCTAATTTCCACAAGTGTCGTTCTTTTGTCCAAACCCCAATTATGGTACAAAGCCCAATTACCCATTTTTAGTAATTAGCCCAACATCATGATTACTTCGTTTTAAATAAGCATAATAATAACTTAGCTACGAGACATTAATGTAAAAAGGTTGAACATAACTTACAATGATTAAAAATAGCGTAGCGTTACACGGACAGAATTTCGACTTATACACTCAAAACACTCCTTAACATAACCTTATTAAAATTAAAATTATAATTAAATTTATTTATGTATTACAAAAGAGAGATAGAAAGATATATTATGGTGTACATAAAATGGATCACGAACTCGCTTTAAATAGAATGTGGCCTGGAAAAGCCCCTCATGCGAGTCGCATGAAAATGGGCATAGGGCCATGCGAGTCGCATGGCCATGAATTCCAGCTCACATTCGTTTGGCTCCTAGCTTGTCGAAATAATTTAATAATAATAAATATATAAATAATTTTAATAATTATTTATATATTTATATTATATTTATATGCATAGTTGAGTAGATATTTTTAGTCCGTTACGTCGGGCGTTTCTTCTAGGCTCAGGTCCCGGTTCCGGATTTTCGGACGTCCTCGCGTACTATTTTATATCGTGTACTTTGCGTCTTGTAACTTGTACTCTTGTTATTTTGAGACGTTCCTCATCAATAATTTGAACCTTTTTGATTGAATCTTGTACTTTTTAGCTTTTTGGACCTTTCCGTCTTCAATTTGTCGAATCTGCCTTTTATCTTCACTTTTTAATATTTAAACGAATAGTGCTTGTAAATCGAACAATATCAACTAAATCTTGTCTTTCTTGGGGAAGCTATTCCTACTCCATGTATTTCAGAAATGAACACATATTTTACAGCATTATTTCCCAAGAAAGACAAGATTTTAGTTGATATTGTTCGATTTACAAGCACTATTCGTTTAAATATTAAAAAGTGAAGATAAAAGGCAGATTCGACAAATTGAAGACGGAAAGGTCCAAAAAGCTAAAAAGTACAAGATTCAATCAAAAAGGTTCAAATTATTGATGAGGAACGTCTCAAAATAACAAGAGTACAAGTTACAAGACGCAAAGTATACGATATAAAATAGTACGCGAGGACGTCCGAAAATCCGGAACCGGGACCTGAGCCTAGAAGAAACGCCCGACGTAACGGACTAAAAATATCTACTCAACTATGCATATAAATATAATATAAATATATAAATAATTATTAAAATTATTTATATATTTATTATTATTAAATTATGTCGACAAGCTAGGAGCCAAACGAATGTGAGCTGGAATTCATGGCCATGCGACTCGCATGGCCCTATGCCCATTTTCATGCGACTCGCATGAGGGGCTTTTCCAGGCCACATTCTATTTAAAGCGAGTTCGTGATCCATTTTATGTACACCATAATATATCTTTCTATTTTTTTTTTGTAATACATAAATAAATTTAATTATAATTTTAATTTTAATTAATAATAATAATAAGGTTATGTTAAGGAGTGTTTTGAGTGTATAAGTCGAAATTCTGTCCGTGTAACGCTACGCTATTTTTAATCATTGTAAGTTATGTTCAACCTTTTTACATTAATGTCTCGTAGCTAAGTTATTATTATGCTTATTTAAAACGAAGTAATCATGATGTTGGGCTAATTACTAAAAATGGGTAATTGGGCTTTGTACCATAATTGGGTTTTGGACGAAAGAACGATACTTGTGGAAATTAGACTATGAGCTATTAATGGGCTTTATATTTGTTTAACTAAATGATAGTTTGTTAATGTTAATATAAAGATTTACAATTGGGCGTCCCTATAAATTACCATATACACTCAATCGGACACGATGGGCGGGGTATTTATATGTACGAATAATCGTTCATTTAACCGGACACGGGAATGGATTAATAACCACTAGAATAATTAAAACAGGGGTGAAATTATGTTCAAGGGTAATTGGTGTAATTGTTAACAAAGTAGTAAAACCTTGGTTTACACGCAGTCGATAACCTGGTGTATTCATTAAACAAAGTATTAAAACCTTGTTACAATTCGAATCCCCAATTAGTTGGAATATTTAACTTCGGGTATAAGGATAATTTGACGAGGGCACTCGCATTTTATATTTATGACTGATGGACTGTTATGGACAAAAACCAGACGGACATATTAAATAATCCAGGACAAAGGACAATTAACCCATGGTAATAAATTAAAATCAACACGTCAAACATCATGATTACAGAAGTTTAAATAAGCATAATTCTTTTATTATATTTCTCATCGTATCTTTATTTACTGTCATTTTATTACTCGCAATTTTATTTACTGTCATTTTATTTATTGTCATTATTTTACGCACTTTAATTATCGTCATTTATCTTTACGCTTAAAATATAGAATCGACAAACCAGTCATTAAACGGTAAAACTCCCCTTTTATAATAATATTACTACTTATATAATTATATATATTTTGTATAAATATAGTTAAAAATATAGTAAGTATCACCAGCTCCCTGTGAAACGAACCGGACTAACTAAAAACTACACTACTCTACGATTAGGTACACTGCCTATAGTGTTGTAGCAAGGTTTAGGTATATCCCATCCGTAAATTAATAAAACTTGTGTCATATTTTGTAGTATTTTGTATTAAAAATAATACTATTTCGTACCCTCACGCTACATCATCAAGTTTTTGGCGCCGCTGCCGGGGACTCGGCGAAACACTATATTTTTAATTTATATTTGAAAAAAAAAAAAAAAAAAAATTCTGTAAAAAAAAAAAAAAAACGTAAAAAAAAAAAAACGTAAAAAAAAAAAAATTATTTTAAGTTTTATTACCTTTAGATTTTTAGACTCAGTCACAACTTTTAGTATTAAGTTTAGTTTTGCCATAGTTATTTTCATTTTTAGATTTTTAGGCTTTGCCGTAAAATCCCTTAAGTGCTTATTCCTTAGACTAAGTTTTAGGCGCTTTAGAATTTTGCGACGCCATTTTTCGTGCTATTTTCTTATTTCGTATTTTTCGACGCCTTTTACCTATGTATCAATTACAATTCCAATTAATGATCTCCATTTGTAGCTTTAATTTTAAGATAGTGATCGTTATAAGGTTGGATTAACCGCGTGTTTACAAACCACTCTTCGACTTTTTCATTTTTCGACACTTTTCGACGCGCACTCTTTTTCTCTCTTATTTCTCGCCATTCTAGTTTTTAGGACTTAGATTTTTTTCTACTTCTTCTCTAAATTTCTTAAAACTACGAAAATTTATTTTAAGTGGTTAAATTGATAGACATCAAAATTTTCTGGTTCGTAGTAATAGTTGGATTTGTACGTGGAACGGGTTATTGGAGCCAAACAGTACTCAATTATATTGAGACCAAACGAATCCTGCCCCTCTGCTGCATCTTTTGGCTATTCGAAACGTGGGCAAAATCAGAAAAGTCTATTGATTGGATAACTTATATAATTTTTCTTTCCTTTTTAAAAACTAATAGGATATTCAGTGAATGCACCGAGCAAGACGTTCACCGCCGGTCATACGTTCACCACCTGTAACTCGATCAAGACATCGTTTAACAAATATCGCCGCCGTTGATTTTTCTTTAGAATCGTCATCTAGTCGACCAAGTACTCCAATTCAAATTTCCGATAATCCATCTTTTGAACCCGATTTCACAACTAAGAACCCGGAAGATATTCAAGGACAATTCCAAGATCCTGAACACCAAACCGGTAAATCAGAATCCTCTAGTGATTCGGATACAACACTTCCAATCATGGAAAATCTAGAACCTCTAAGTATGGAAGAACGAATGAGAGCTAAGCGCACTGGCCAAGGTCACGCCATTATTAAACCAGAAGTTAATGCTCCAGATTATGAAATTAAAGGACAAATTCTACACATGGTAACTAATCAGTGCCAATATAGTGGTACGCCGAATGAAGACCCAAACGAACATCTTCGTACGTTTAATAGGATCTGTACTGAAAGGATCCGAAACTAATCATCCGGACGTTGTCCATATTGATTACAAACGAATTACAATAGTTGATAACATTGCGAGGTACTTGCCCTCTATATGATACATCTTACAAACGTTGCATTTATTCTTAAAAGACAATCTATAGTTACATCCATAATTGACATATTCGCCTGACATTTCATAATATTCAAATGACCTAAACCTCCATTTACTTAATAATAGTCTCTATGAACTTCAATGACTCGAATGCAACGCCTTATGATATAAGTCCTTAATGGCCTCAAGTAGTATCCTTAGTACGAGATAATGCACAGCGGAAGACTTAATTCATACCTGAGAATAACATGCTTTAAAATGTCAACATAAAGTTGGTGAGATATAGGTTTAATGTCGACAGCGATATAAATATAGACCACAAGATTTCATATATAAACATTTTAATAAAAATATTCTAAGTGGTTGAGCACTTGGTAACCATACTTAACAATTAATCACGTCGCATATTCCCTTTAATATGAAATCTTACTACACTGTACCAAGTGTAGTCACGAAACGAAGTACTGTGCAACCGTTGAATACTGGTCGTCCAGTCCGGTTGGGGTTGTCAGGCCCGATAGATCTATCAACAGGATTCGCGTTTACAATGCCGCTGTAAATATTAGTTACCAAGCTACAGGGAAGTATGCCAGTGGTACAACTCAACGTAGAATATATTTTTCAGTTACTTGTGTCCATAACGTAAAACATAAAATACATGTATTCTCATCCCGAAATATTTAGAGTTTAAAAGTGGGACTATATACTCACTCTTGTCTTGATGATATATATATTTTGACTCGGTCTTCCGGTTGATATCACGAACCTATCCATATATAATATATCAATACCTTTTCTTTTTAAACAAACGTCACATATATATACTTGTTATACTTTTAATACTTTGAATAATTCCTTAGTCCGTAGTTAGCAGCTCGTTGTTAGTAATTCAATTTTAATGGTTCATTTTTAGATGTTTAATATACCCGCAATGAAATAAATAAAACCCCCAACGAAATAAATAAAACCCCATCGTATATGTATTGGTCGAGATTAATCTTGACCCATGGTACCGGTGTTGTCAAATGACGTGTTGCGTACATAAAGTACCGGTGTTGTCAAATGACGTGTTGCGTACAATCATGGGATCTTATGATTAATCTTCTCGTGTTGTTTACGGGTGATCCTGAACCATATAAAATTGAATTATAAGTACATATATATAAAATATCATGTTAACTTAAAAAGATGTGATTTTATGTAAATTTTTCCAATGAATCCCGAAGTCATTTAAGTCTTGGATAACCAATTTTGTTTCGGTCATAGTTTCTTCGTTACAAGTCCGTTTTCGTTGATTCAAATTGCCATCTTCTTGGATCGAGTTCTTCTTTAAGACTATGAACTGTAAATACCTTGGTTTGTATTCAAAATCATACGGCATAAGTGAAAGTTTAGTGAAACATATGAAGTTAAACATTTTGTTACAACAAAATCATTTAATGACCATTTTTCCAAAAATACTTATACTTTGAAAAACCAAGTTTTACCTTGTTAAATTAACATATAAATAAGTTATGTTACATGTCTTGAAGTATTTTAAAAGTTAAGTTAGAAGGATCTATTTAGTTTGCAAACAAGTTTGAAAACATTCAAACTATGTTCTTGTTGTTAAACTTTTGTACCACAAAATAAGATAGCTATATATATATGAATCGAATAAGGTTATGAACATAGATTCTACCTCAAGTTCCTTGGATAAGTTTGCTGTAAAAGAGGAGTAAGAAGCTAGAATCAAAAGGGTGTTGGAAGTGGATGAAAGATTAGAAGTAAGTTGGTGTTCTTGGAAGGTTTTCTTGAAGTGTTTTTGTATGGTTTTCTTATGGTGTTTTAGTATGGTTTTTGAAGCTAGATCTTTATGGAACTTTGCTGGATTGTTATGGAGTTTAGAGAGTAAGAAAGAGTGTGTGTTTTTAGTTAAGAGATTGAAGTAAAAATGAATCAAAAATGATGATACATATATACTCCTAAAAATGTGATCTTTAAGGATAACATGACAAAATTTTAGTTTGTATTTTTGTTAATTAGTCAAGTAATCATCCAAAAGTAATTACCTAGCTCTAAGGGCATGAATAATGGCTGGTTAGGTGGTGATTTTGATGTGTATTTACTATTAGTAAATACGTATAGGAGCTAGGTATGATACGAGTACAAATACTCTAGGTATACGTATAGAAATTTTGTGAAAAATGAAATGAGGATTCAAATATAGCTATCTTTTGTGAATACACTTATATGGTTTTATGTATTTAAGTCTTTAAAAGTGATTAAATACATTACTTATACAATATATGTATAAACATTATATGTCTTAAGTATTTATGTCAAATAACGTTACGTATAGTTATCGTTTTGAAAACTTAAGTTAGTAGTTTCAAAATACACATATAACTTGTTGTTATTAATATAAAATGAGATATTAAAACATTCTTTAATCATGTTAAATATGTATATATACATTTATATACACAAACGTATAATTATCATATATTGTATAGTTCGTGATATCATCGGTCAAACTAGACGGTCAAACGTTGTGTAAAACTCTTTTCGAAAACATAAGTCTCAACAATTTGGATTGCTTATCATGTTGGTAAGGTTTAATTTATGTAAATATTAATCTTATAAGTATAGAACGATCGAAAAAGTGCGGGTCAACTTTAGGGTTTTTGCTTATCGTGTCGGAACCATATAGAGATTAGAGTTTAAATTTGGTCGGAAATTTCCGGGTCGTTACAGTACCCACCCGTTAAAGAAATTTCGTCCTCGAAATTTGGTAGAGGTTGTCATAAATAACAATAGGAATGTTTTCATGACGAATATGAGGTAATAATGAAATTTTATCATTATTGAAAGATTTAGATAAAACGATTCGGTTATGTGAGACGCACGAGCGAAGCTATCACAAAAGAGTGAAATGAGTAAATATAGAATTGTTGTAACCGATGACGTGATTATGATCGATTTCCGGGATTTAAGGGTTTTAAAGAAAATCTTATGTAATAAGATTTAGTTTTGCGGCGATCAGGATCTTCTTTGATTTAACGCGGCAATCTGTTTTGATTTCTTTGTCGAATATTTCACTATAAATTTACCTCCTTCCCTTTTTTTTCTTCCCACATCTTCTATTCTTTCTCTTTAGTTCCTACTTTAAGACATTCGCTAATATGCTCCATCCCATTCTAATCCTTGTTATATTTCTAACTTTCATATCTTTCATTCTTCTTTTTCATCTATCACCAGAAGAATCTATTCTCTTTTATCCTTTCCTTGGAATTATAATGTTTTTAATTCTCCCGTGCCTTTACGTTGCAATACGTATTGATATGCACGGTTTGTAGTTTCGGGGTTGTTGTTAGGTTTTATACCTTCCCTTATATTTCGATGTTCCTACTCCCGTCCCTTAAAATCATTGTCATCCACAGTTAATGCTCTCTCTTATTTGCTGTGGTTTATGTTCCTATTTCTATTCTGAGGTTTTGTCCCTTCGTTTCTTCTTCCTGTCCTCGAGCCAAGCGAACAATGGTCCGAAATTCGTAGGTAGGAAATTTGGAATGAACCTAGCTATTGGTTTTAGAATGAAATTGTAATGGCACGATCTTGATTCGTTAAATTACTCGAATATTCCGGAAAAATAGAACTATCAAGGTGATACGTTCTAATATGTTTGGAGACTTGATAGAATGTAAGAGCCGTGTAACATGGCACATGATGACGGTACTGTGAATCATCACATTCCATTAGAAACTTAACATGACTTACTGTAATATAATGAAGTTGATCAAGTTTCATTATATTATACTAATTCATGCATCAGTTCCCAACACTACTTCAAATCATTTATATTTTAATCTCGGAGGTTTCAGAATTTAGAAATTAACACAGTTTCTTTTATATTGTAACGCAGATGTTACGGAGAGATAAATGATCGCAGATAGGAATAGTTGTAAAAATATCTCCAGAAATATGAAAAATATGTATAACGAATGATATGAAGATATCTTATAATATCTAAGATAAGATGATGATGAAAAATATCATCCGGGCAAGGTTTTGAATAAAGAGTAGGGTTCTTACTGACGGTTTCAGCAGGTACGGAATCGTTTGTATTCTTTGAGAGCAGGTTCAGTCCCTGTGATTTATCCACAGCCTCTTTCATACTTTGCTTCATCCGTTTTTTAGTTCCAAACTTTTTTTTTTCAGCTTTACCACCTTACTATTCTTTGTCATCAAACTTTTGACCGTTAAAGTCGTTTACAGTTTTTGCTGCTTCGTTAGCATTTCAAGAACTATTTCATAGTCCCGGGTGTTTTTCAGAAACTTCACGTTCAGATTATGAAATTCTTAGGGATAGACATTATAGATATGATGGAAGAAGTTCCGCGAGATTTTCAAAATACTGATTGTTGATTTCGCCAAAAGGATAACGATCTGCTGGTGCACCTGTTGATGTTGTCGAGGGATATAAAAGGTTTTCCGGTAATGACGGCGAAAGGACAAGGTATAAATATCATGATTATAATAGAAATAATCTCACTGAAAAGTCGAAGTGGAGCTGTGACAAAATTAGCTTCTTGAAAAGGAATTGTAGGGTTGTTCTTGCTAATAAATGGCAAAGGATTCAATTCGTTATGTGTTAAATTATGAATTTGGGTTCGAGAGTTCTTCAGGTGTATAACTGTATGTATAAATCTTCATTCCGTAGGCAAGGTGCGGCGGGTTCAACTTCTCGGTCGAGGTGTTTTCAGGAATCATGAAAGGATTTGAATGCGAATTGTAATCGTCAAGTTACGAATGAGGTTTAAGATAAAATCAAGTGGCAAGCTTGAAGAATTGTTTAGCTTCATATGTTACAATCAACATTTTAATTCATTTTAATTGTCCAGAGTTAGCCGGAACAGTTAGCGTGGAATCCTTAATAGATTTTTAATTAGTTAAATCGTGTGTTTCTAACAATTTTTTTTTTTGTCCAATGTTTTCTTCTTTATGCCACTTGTTGGATTCTGGTAGGTCAAAATCCGAATATGAAATTTGATTGAAAATGGTTATTCTGGGGTGAGCGGATACGAATATCGGTGGTTGTAAGTAAGATAATAGATAACCGTTGAATCAGATTCAAGAATGTACAATATAACTTATTAATGTGAATTCTAAATATTCCTCGGGTACTACCCACCCATTAAAATATTTTCATCATTAATAGTTTGTACGAAGGAATTTTTAATTACTATCTTTATGAAAATATACTTGCATATATATTTTCTTCAGAGATAATCATAGATTTAATGAGTCAATAAGATATTAAACTCATTTGATTTATCGTTAATTCTAGGTTACATAATCTCTAAGACTTTAGAAATTACATAATCGTCATACGATACGTAAAGCGAAGATAATCGATGTAGAACGATATATAGAACGAAGATCATACTCGAAGTACAGATATTGAGTCGTGTGATGTTGATATTCGAGATACAGATTGTGATGTTGAGATTTAAGGCGCTGTTGTGATTGGGGTGATAAAGGTACTGTCGGCGTTGACGATGGTAGTACGGATTATGCTGCTGGTGCTGCTGTTGGTGTTTGTAACCTTCGCACCATATTCTCCAAAACCACTACCCGAGCACGGAGTTCGTTGACTTCTTCTATTATACCGGGATGATTGACGGTTGGAACGAGCGAATGAACAAGATTTGAAATATGGGATAGTATGTAATCATGACGAGATACTCTAGAAATGAGCGAGAAAATGGTGTTTCGAATAGGTTCGCCGGTAAGTGCTTCAGGTTCATCGTTAAGAGGACAATTTGGTGGATGGAATGGATCACCTTCTTCTTGCCTCCAGAAATTTAGTATATTACGAACCCATCCCCAATTCATCCAGAATAGATGATGGGAAATTGGTTGATCCATTCCGGTAACGCTGTTCTCAGAGCTCGAATGGAAATCCATATCGGCGAAGCTATCGAAGTCGGAGGAATTTGAGCTGGATGAAGAATCCATCTTGTATGGTTGGAGAAATGAATTTTTGGTTTGGAATAGATTATAGGAGTTGGGTTTGGTACTCTTCAATACAGAATTTACATATGTATATATAATATCAAAATTCCATGAATTACAGAGAATCTTTGAAATACGTCAGGCAATGTCTATAGTAACAGATACGCTAGGATATGAATTTTGTCTATACACTATCGATGCACTAAATGCAGTAAGATGTGTCTAGACTTAAGAATGATAAGCAGGCAGTTCCCTAAGAATGATAAGCAGATGATTTCCGACTAGGATTGATAAGCAAAACTTTTGACAGGCAGACACGGTCAAAGTCCAGACTCACTTAATGTATCCTAACAACTACTAGTTAGACACACTAATGCAAGGCCTGGTTCGCTAAGACCAACGCTCTGATACCAACTGAAAGGATCCGAAACTAATCATCCGGACGTTGTCCATATTGATTACAAACGAATTACAATAGTTGATAACATTGCGAGGTACTTGCCCTCTATATGATACATCTTACAAACGTTGCATTTATTCTTAAAAGACAATCTATAGTTACATCCATAATTGACATATTCGCCTGACATTTCATAATATTCAAATGACCTAAACCTCCATTTACTTAATAATAGTCTCTATGAACTTCAATGACTCGAATGCAACGCCTTATGATATAAGTCCTTAATGGCCTCAAGTAGTATCCTTAGTACGAGATAATGCACAGCGGAAGACTTAATTCATACCTGAGAATAACATGCTTTAAAATGTCAACATAAAGTTGGTGAGATATAGGTTTAATGTCGACAGCGATATAAATATAGACCACAAGATTTCATATATAAACATTTTAATAAAAATATTCTAAGTGGTTGAGCACTTGGTAACCATACTTAACAATTAATCACGTCGCATATTCCCTTTAATATGAAATCTTACTACACTGTACCAAGTGTAGTCACGAAACGAAGTACTGTGCAACCGTTGAATACTGGTCGTCCAGTCCGGTTGGGGTTGTCAGGCCCGATAGATCTATCAACAGGATTCGCGTTTACAATGCCGCTGTAAATATTAGTTACCAAGCTACAGGGAAGTATGCCAGTGGTACAACTCAACGTAGAATATATTTTTCAGTTACTTGTGTCCATAACGTAAAACATAAAATACATGTATTCTCATCCCGAAATATTTAGAGTTTAAAAGTGGGACTATATACTCACTCTTGTCTTGATGATATATATATTTTGACTCGGTCTTCCGGTTGATATCACGAACCTATCCATATATAATATATCAATACCTTTTCTTTTTAAACAAACGTCACATATATATACTTGTTATACTTTTAATACTTTGAATAATTCCTTAGTCCGTAGTTAGCAGCTCGTTGTTAGTAATTCAATTTTAATGGTTCATTTTTAGATGTTTAATATACCCGCAATGAAATAAATAAAACCCCCAACGAAATAAATAAAACCCCATCGTATATGTATTGGTCGAGATTAATCTTGACCCATGGTACCGGTGTTGTCAAATGACGTGTTGCGTACATAAAGTACCGGTGTTGTCAAATGACGTGTTGCGTACAATCATGGGATCTTATGATTAATCTTCTCGTGTTGTTTACGGGTGATCCTGAACCATATAAAATTGAATTATAAGTACATATATATAAAATATCATGTTAACTTAAAAAGATGTGATTTTATGTAAATTTTTCCAATGAATCCCGAAGTCATTTAAGTCTTGGATAACCAATTTTGTTTCGGTCATAGTTTCTTCGTTACAAGTCCGTTTTCGTTGATTCAAATTGCCATCTTCTTGGATCGAGTTCTTCTTTAAGACTATGAACTGTAAATACCTTGGTTTGTATTCAAAATCATACAGCATAAGTGAAAGTTTAGTGAAACATATGAAGTTAAACATTTTGTTACAACAAAATCATTTAATGACCATTTTTCCAAAAATACTTATACTTTGAAAAACCAAGTTTTACCTTGTTAAATTAACATATAAATAAGTTATGTTACATGTCTTGAAGTATTTTAAAAGTTAAGTTAGAAGGATCTATTTAGTTTGCAAACAAGTTTGAAAACATTCAAACTATGTTCTTGTTGTTAAACTTTTGTACCACAAAATAAGATAGCTATATATATATGAATCGAATAAGGTTATGAACATAGATTCTACCTCAAGTTCCTTGGATAAGTTTGCTGTAAAAGAGGAGTAAGAAGCTAGAATCAAAAGGGTGTTGGAAGTGGATGAAAGATTGGAAGTAAGTTGGTGTTCTTGGAAGGTTTTCTTGAAGTGTTTTTGTATGGTTTTCTTATGGTGTTTTAGTATGGTTTTTGAAGCTAGATCTTTATGGAACTTTGCTGGATTGTTATGGAGTTTAGAGAGTAAGAAAGAGTGTGTGTTTTTAGTTAAGAGATTGAAGTAAAAATGAATCAAAAATGATGATACATATATACTCCTAAAAATGTGATCTTTAAGGATAACATGACAAAATTTTAGTTTGTATTTTTGTTAATTAGTCAAGTAATCATCCAAAAGTAATTACCTAGCTCTAAGGGCATGAATAATGGCTGGTTAGGTGGTGATTTTGATGTGTATTTACTATTAGTAAATACGTATAGGAGCTAGGTATGATACGAGTACAAATACTCTAGGTATACGTATAGAAATTTTGTGAAAAATGAAATGAGGATTCAAATATAGCTATCTTTTGTGAATACACTTATATGGTTTTATGTATTTAAGTCTTTAAAAGTGATTAAATACATTACTTATACAATATATGTATAAACATTATATGTCTTAAGTATTTATGTCAAATAACGTTACGTATAGTTATCGTTTTGAAAACTTAAGTTAGTAGTTTCAAAATACACATATAACTTGTTGTTATTAATATAAAATGAGATATTAAAACATTCTTTAATCATGTTAAATATGTATATATACATTTATATACACAAACGTATAATTATCATATATTGTATAGTTCGTGATATCATCGGTCAAACTAGACGGTCAAACGTTGTGTAAAACTCTTTTCGAAAACATAAGTCTCAACAATTTGGATTGCTTATCATGTTGGTAAGGTTTAATTTATGTAAATATTAATCTTATAAGTATAGAACGATCGAAAAAGTGCGGGTCAACTTTAGGGTTTTTGCTTATCGTGTCGGAACCATATAGAGATTAGAGTTTAAATTTGGTCGGAAATTTCCGGGTCGTTACATGTACACTATTCAAAATCCGAGAAGTGGAAGACGAACAAATTTATCTCATGTTATTTCCCTGGACTTTAAAGGGAGAAGCCAAAGATTGGTTAGAATCGTTACCTGAAGGGGCGATTGATACATGGGATGTTTTAGTTGAAAAATTTCTTAAACAATTCTTTCCGGCATCTAAAGCCGTGAGACTTCAAGGAGAAATTGTTACGTTCGCGCAAAAGCCAAATGAAACATTATATGAGGCATGGACAAGATTCGGAAGGATGTTGAGAGGATGTCCTCAACACGGATTAGATACTTTTCAAATAGTGCAAATCTTCTATAAAGGCGTAGACATCGCTACAAGAAAAGACATCGACATAACAGCTGGTGGTTCCATTATGAAGAAAACCGCAACTGAAGCTTACAAAATTATTGATAACACAGCCTCCCACTCACATGAGTGGCATCAAGAAAAAGATATCTTTCGATCATCTAAAGTGGCTAGAGCCGATTCTAGCCATGACTTTGATTCCGTTTCCGCAAAAATAGATGCTTTCGAAAGACGAATGGAAAAGATAAATAAAGATATTCACGCAATACGAATCAGTTGTGAGCAATGCGGTGGACCATACTTATTGAAAGATTGTCACATTGAACCAACGATGGAACAACGAGAGAATGTTTCTTATATGAACCAAAGGCCTGGAAATAATTATCAAAATAATTATCAACCGCCAAAGTTAAACTTCAATCGAAATCAAAACATTCTTTACAATCCAAACGGACCCAACAACAACTCGTACAACCAACAAGGTCCGAATAACCAACCAACTCAAAACAACACTTTCAATCAACAAAGACCTAGCTTATATAAACCACCACAACAAACCGAAGAGAAAAAGCCAAATCTAGAAGAAATGATGGCAAAGCTAGTTGAATCTCAAACACAATTTATTACATCTCAAACCCAAACGAATGAGAGGTTTGATCAGTCATTAAGAACTCAACAAGCTTCCATTTTGAATCTAGAAAAACATGTAGGTACTCTTGCTAGCATGATGAGTGAGAGGGAACAAGGAAAGCTACCGAGTAATCCTGAAGTAAATCCTCGGAATGAGAATGTTAATATGGTTTCAACAAATTCTGAAAAACCAGCATCAGAAGATGGGAAGGTTTTAGATGTAAGTAAAAATGAAGAAGTTACACCACCACCACCACCCGAGTATGTAAAGCCAGTGGTGGCACCATACAGACCACCCATCCCGTTTCCAAGAAAAGGAGTTGAGTATGAGCAAGTAATAGGTAATAAAGATTGTGATACCTCTGGAAAGAAGAAGAAGAAAAAGAATAAGAAAGTACAAGAAACAAAAACCGTAAAGATAAACCCGGTGAAGACAGTTCCACCAAAACCTCCTCCTAGGATAGGTGATCCGGGTGAATTTATTGTTCCTTGTCTACTTAGTGATTGTGTCATGTATGATGCACTAGCAGATTTAGGTGCAAGTGTAAGTGTTATGCCTCTTTCATTATATAAGAGATTAGGAGTAGGTAAGTTAAGTCCAACGGATATGAGTGTTCGACTCTTTGATCAAACCATTAAACACCCAGTTGGAATTGTTGACAACCTACCCGTTCAAGTAGGCAATTTAACCTTTCTAGTCGAATTCATTGTCATTAACATAGAAGAGGACCCAAACATTCCTCTAATTTTAGGTCGACCATTCTTAGCGTCCACCAAGGCGTTATTTGATGTAGGAAATGGTAGAATGACACTTAGTAGTGGTGACAAATCGATCACCTTTATGATTCGAAAGTCTAAATCTCCACCAACCAAAACCGTTGAACCAGCAAAAACGATTGGTAAGAACCATGTTGTTTTACCAACTCCAACGGTAATACTTAGCAATAATGAAACGCCTAAGTGTGGGGAAAATGAAGTAACACCTAATGATGACCTGATAACAAAGAACCCCGTTGTTGATACGAAATTAAATGACCCCGTTATTAATAGTTCAATGAAGAAACTTATTAAACGGATTCGCGATGCTAGAACCAAGGGGAACTTTAAGTTATGTAACCGGTTAGTATCCAATCTATCACCTAAAGAAAAGGTGAAGCTAGTTGAAATTGTGGATATTACACAGGAATCCGACCAATGGCTTAAAGAGAAAGTCACAGATATGCAAGTTGATTATGGACCAAAAGAAATTGACGATGAAGTTAATCACAATTTTGACACCACAGCTACCTAAGTGTGGGGAGAGTCAAATGTTCTAAAAAAGAAAATGCTGTCTAGAGTTTGTTGTTCTGTTCTCGTGTAGTTCCGAGAATGGAATCAGATTGGTCTTTTCCGCTAGCAGACACTAAAGAACTAGTTTTCTCCCTCCATTCTGAATTTTTTTTTGTTTTGTAGGTTTTATATTAAATTAATATGCTTTTTAAAATTTATGTTTTGTGTTTTTTTTTAAAAACAAAAATTTACTTTATTTCATTAAGTTGAAAAAAAAAATGATTTCTAAAATTCGTCGTGAGTTGAAGACTAGGTCGTTGAGCCGAAATTACTTTACCCGAGGGCGGGGCGAAAAATTTTGTCATCATTATTTTTAATTTTATTGATTTAAAGTATGCAAAAAAAAAAAAAAATATTTGATTTTATAAATTTTTGAACGTGGGGTAATAAACCCAACTTTAAAAATATGTATATATGTTTGTATTTTATCATGTAAACAACAGGGTAAAACAACGCACTTTCAAAGACTAACATTAAGTTCAGCAAAAGCTACTGATTTTGATGACAAGATGCAAAACAACGAATGTGATATAATAGATGAAGGAATAAACGATGAGGCGAGCCATCTATCATTCGACGAGCTTTGTAATTACAAACTGGGTATTTTTAATCACTTTCCTACACTAATCACCCTCATGAATTTATAATTATAGTCTGATTTCATGCAAATGAGGGCATTGCATGATCTCAAGTGTGGGGAAGGGTTATAAATTCTCTCGGGTTTATACTTGGCTTATTTTCTAAATATTATGAAAATTTTAAAATTTTTTAACTAAATGAATTCAAAATCATGTTTATACATATTTATGAACGATAAAACTAGGTGTTAATGCCGAAATTATCGTTACCTCGGAAATGACATAAATTGAGAAACACCCTAAAACGATTGAATTCATTTAAAATGGAATAAAGGAGAATAAAAAAAAGCAAAGAAAGAAACTAAGTGTGGGGAGAATGTACCAAGTTATTCAATTAAAAACTATTTATCACATTTTCTGTAAAGTTATTGCAGGTACTTTTGTTTTGGACGATTTTAATCAGTTTTACCCGATTTACTGTAAGAAAGATGGATCTACACGATGAATCAATTCCATCATTTGAAGGAAGTAAAGTCTTCCGAAAAAGACACGCGCTTCTTGATTTAGGTCATGAAGTTGTCGTCCAGACCAGCTGTAGGTTGACGAAAAATCTAGAAAAGTCATCACTAAAATCGGCTGGAAATCCACGGACCTCAGCATCAAACAGGGTCGCCAAGTGGTCAGATTTATCCTAACCATGAGAAGGATTTATCTCGTACAATGGGGAGGCACCGTGCAAATTAGCTTGATAAGACTAATGAATCAGATCCCCAGAAAGGATAATCTCCTTAAAGATTAAAAATCAGCTTTTAAGACTGATATTACTCAATCCTTGAGATTGACCTTAAAGATTGAGAATTCAAACTCATGGAATTCGATGATATCTAAACTCGAGCATGAACGAGAAAATAATTTGATCAAAAATACAAACCGATTTGTTTTCTGAAAAACCATTTTCAATGCGTTCATTACCATTGAACGTAAAATCCTAAGAAATTCACCTGGAATTCATTAGGTCACCTGAACCAAATCGGGTGTCAACCGTAAGAACGGTGGTTGCATAGCATGGTCGGAGACAGGACCTTGTGCCAGACCGAAAAATTATAGGATGATCTTTACTATTGCTCCTACCAAGGATAGTTCTAGCATCCGACACGTTAAAAAGACCATAATCATCTGCATGTCACTGGACATTGCCTTAACAGTTTCTTGTTCATCGCTTTCCTTTACAACCGGACGGTAGTTTATCGAAAGGTAATATACGGAACAAGTAAACTGGATGTGTGCTTTCCGATACAGGGATAGCAGTGGATTACACGAGCCTAAAAGTTTTAGCCAAAATATTGATCCACAGATATATTTTGCAACACCGATGATGGATCAAATCAGAAAACTTGTCTAGGGTAAAATCTAGCTTGAATTTTCAAAAGATCAAATGTTTTCATAAAGATCCAATTTCCTTAAGGATCTAAATTTTTATAGTCATGTGGGACTGTAAACCACCTTTCAAATGTGCACTTTTCTTTGGAAACCGAAAGTAAATCGGCTATTTGATTGCAAGTGTCGTTGACCTAAACCCGAGGCAACTATAAAAGACACACCCACCTTTAAACCACATCGTTACTATCATTGTTTATACCGCTGTATTGAAGTCACTTATGTACAAAGTGTGAAGAATAAAGAAGTGATTCAAGTGTTTCAAGACTATATTGCTTGAGGACAAGCAACGCTTAAGTGTGGGAATATTGATAATGCCAAAAATGAACACATATTTTACAGCATTATTCCCCAAGAAAGACAAGATTTTAGTTGATATTGTTCGATTTACAAGCACTATTCGTTTAAATATTAAAAAGTGAAGATAAAAGGCAGATTCGACAAATTGAAGACAGAAAGGTCCAAAAAGCTAAAAAGTACAAGATTCAATCAAAAAGGTTCAAATTATTGATGAGGAACGTCTCAAAATAACAAGAGTACAAGTTACAAGACGCAAAGTACACGATATAAAATAGTACGCGAGGACGTCCGAAAATCCGGAACCGGGACCTGAGCCTAGAAGAAACGCCCGACGTAACGGACTAAAAATATCTACTCAACTATGCATATAAATATAATATAAATATATAAATAATTATTAAAATTATTTATATATTTATTATTATTAAATTATGTCGACAAGCTAGGAGCCAAACGAATGTGAGCTGGAATTCATGGCCATGCGACTCGCATGGCCCTATGCCCATTTTCATGCGACTCGCATGAGGGGCTTTTCCAGGCCACATTCTATTTAAAGCGAGTTCGTGATCCATTTTATGTACACCATAATATATCTTTCTATCTCTTTTTTGTAATACATAAATAAATTTAATTATAATTTTAATTTTAATTAATAATAATAATAAGGTTATGTTAAGGAGTGTTTTGAGTGTATAAGTCGAAATTCTGTCCGTGTAACGCTACGCTATTTTTAATCATTGTAAGTTATGTTCAACCTTTTTACATTAATGTCTCGTAGCTAAGTTATTATTATGCTTATTTAAAACGAAGTAATCATGATGTTGGGCTAATTACTAAAAATGGGTAATTGGGCTTTGTACCATAATTGGGGTTTGGACGAAAAAACGATACTTGTGGAAATTAGACTATGAGCTATTAATGGGCTTTATATTTGTTTAACTAAATGATAGTTTGTTAATGTTAATATAAAGATTTACAATTGGGCGTCCCTATAAATTACCATATACACTCAATCGGACACGATGGGCGGGGTATTTATATGTACGAATAATCGTTCATTTAACCGGACACGGGAATGGATTAATAGCCACTAGAATAATTAAAACATGGGTGAAATTATGTTCAAGGGTAATTGGTGTAATTGTTAACAAAGTAGTAAAACCTTGGTTTACACGCAGTCGATAACCTGGTGTATTCATTAAACAAAGTATTAAAACCTTGTTACAATTCGAATCCCCAATTAGTTGGAATATTTAACTTCGGGTATAAGGATAATTTGACGAGGGCACTCGCATTTTATATTTATGACTGATGGACTGTTATGGACAAAAACCAGACGGACATATTAAATAATCCAGGACAAAGGACAATTAACCCATGGTAATAAATTAAAATCAACACGTCAAACATCATGATTACGGAAGTTTAAATAAGCATAATTCTTTTATTATATTTCTCATCGTATCTTTATTTACTGTCATTTTATTACTCGCAATTTTATTTACTGTCATTTTATTTATTGTCATTATTTTACGCACTTTAATTATCGTCATTTATCTTTACGCTTAAAATATAGAATCGACAAACCAGTCATTAAACGGTAAAACCCCCCTTTTATAATAATATTACTACTTATATAATTATATATATTTTGTATAAATATAGTTAAAAATATAGTAAGTATCACCAGCTCCCTGTGGAACGAACCGGACTTACTAAAAAATACACTACTCTACGATTAGGTACACTGCCTATAGTGTTGTAGCAAGGTTTAGGTATATCCCATCCGTAAATTAATAAAACTTGTGTCATATTTTGTAGTATTTTGTATTAAAAATAATACTATTTCGTACCCTCACGCTACATATTTTATAAAGGGGCAAGGTTTTCTCTAGAATACGTTTTAAAGCTCGGTTGGTATTTTCAACTTGTCCACTTGTTTGTGGATGATATGCGGTGGAGATTTTATGAGTTACTCCATATCTTTTAAGAACTTTCTCAAGTTAATAAATACTATTAAAAACTTGATGATGTAGCGTGAGGGTACGAAATAGTATTATTTTTAGTGCGAAATACTATTAAATATGCTACAATTTTACACAAGTTATTTATTTATTTATCGAGTGGATATACTTAAACCTTGCTACAACACTTATAGGCAGTGTACCTAATCGTATTATAGTATAGTTTTTAGTAAGTCCGGTTCGTTCCACAGGGAGCTCGTGAAGTATAACACTATATTTTTTTACACACAATAATTGTAAAAATACAAATATATATATTTAAGTAATATTATTATTATAAGGGGGGTTTTTACCGTTTAATGACCGGTTTGTCGATTTTAAAACTTTAGTCGCAGTTAAAACCAAATGTAAAATATTAAAAATAAATACAAGACTTAAATTAAAGCATAAAGTAAATAACGATAATGAAATTGCGAATAATAAAAGTGCGATAAAATAAACTTGCGATAATTAAAAAGTACGATAATTAAAAGTGCAACAATAACAATAAAAATGCGATAATTAGAAGTGCAATTAAATATAAAATAAAGGAAATTAAATATGAAATAAAAGAATTATGCTTATTTAAACTTCTGTAATCATGATGTTTGACGTGTTGATTTTAGTTTTATGCCCATGGGTTAATTGTCCTTTGTCCTGGATTATTTAATATGTCCGTCTGGTTTTTGTCCATAAGAGTCCATCAGTCATAAATATAAAATGCGAGTGCCCTCGTCAAATTATTATTATACCCGAAGTTAAATATTCCAACTAATTGGGGATTCGAATTGTAACAAGGTTTTAATACTTTGTTTAATGAATACACCAGGTTATCGACTGCGTGTAAACCAAGGTTTTACTACTTTGTTAACAATTACACCAATTACCCTTGAATGTAATTTCACCCCTGTTTTAATTATTCTAGTGGCTATTAATCCATTCCCGTGTCCGGTTAAATGAACGATTATTCGTACATATAAATACCCCGCCCATCGTGTCCGATCGAGTGTATATGGTAATTTATAGGGACGCCCAATTGTAAATCTTTATATTAACATTAACAAACTATCATTTAGTTAAACAAATATAAAGCCCATTAATAGCTCATAGTCTAATTTCCACAAGTGTCGTTCTTTTGTCCAAACCCCAATTATGGTACAAAGCCCAATTACCCATTTTTAGTAATTAGCCCAACATCATGATTACTTCGTTTTAAATAAGCATAATAATAACTTAGCTACGAGACATTAATGTAAAAAGGTTGAACATAACTTACAATGATTAAAAATAGCGTAGCGTTACACGGACAGAATTTCGACTTATACACTCAAAACACTCCTTAACATAACCTTATTATTATTATTAATTAAAATTAAAATTATAATTAAATTTATTTATGTATTACAAAAGAGAGATAGAAAGATATATTATGGTGCTAGTAAGACGTTACAAGGAGCACAAACAAATTATACAACTACTGAAAAAGAACTCCTTGCTATTGTCTTTGCTTTTGACAAATTTCGATCATATCTCGTTCTAGAAAAAACGGTGGTCTATACCGACCATTCTGCTCTTAGATACTTATTTTCAAAACAAGATGCTAAACTAAGATTAATCCGTTGGATCTTACTCTTACAAGAGTTTGATATTGAAATCCGAGATAAAAGAGGAGCAGAAAATCTCGCCGCTGATCATCTTTCTCGTCTTGAAAATCCCGAATTAGAAGTTCTAAATGAATCGGCCATACAAGACAACTTTCCTGATGAATATCTATTGAAGATAGATTATAAAGAAATCCCATGGTTTGCAGACTATGCAAACTACTTAGTTTGTGGATTCCTTGAAAAAGGATTATCGTACCAAAGACGAAAGAAATTCTTCAGTGATATAAAACACTATTTCTGGGAAGATCCACATCTGTTTAAAAGTTGTCCCGATGGAATAATACGCCGATGTGTATTTGGAGATGAAGCTAGTAAAATTTTAAACCATTGTCACACAGGACCAACAGGAGGGCATTATGGGCCTCAACTAACAGCTAGAAAAGCTTATGAAGCTGGATTCTATTGGCCTACAATTTACAAAGACGCACACCTTCTTTGCAAATCCTGTGATGCATGTCAAAGGGTCGGAAAAATAAGTCAACGTGATGAAATGCCACAAAATGTCATCCAAGTATGTGAAGTATTTGACATTTGGGGTATTGACTTTATGGGTCCATTTCCAAAATCTCATAATAATCTATATATACTCGTAGCCATTGATTATGTATCTAAATGGACGGAAGCACAAGCTCTCCCAACTAACGATGTACGAGTTGTAGTCAACTTTTTAAAACGTCTTTTTGCAAGGTTTGGAACACCGAAAGCTTTAATAAGTGATCGGGGTACTCATTTCTGTAATAATCAACTTGAGAAAGTTCTTAAAAGATATGGAGTAACTCATAAAATCTCCACCGCATATCATCCACAAACAAGTGGACAAGTTGAAAATACCAACCGAGCTTTAAAACGTATTCTAGAGAAAACCGTAGGATCAAATCCGAAGGAATGGTCCATTAAATTGGAGGATGCACTCTGGGCTTTTAGAACAGCCTACAAAACTCCAATTGAAACCACACCTTTTAGACTTGTTTATGGAAAAGCATGTCATCTTCCAGTAGAAATTGAACACAAAGCATTTTGGGCTTTGAAAACATGTAATCTTGATTTACATGAAGCCGGACGTCTACGATTAAGTCAACTAAACGAATTAGAAGAATTAAGACATGAAGCATACGAAAATTCATTAATCTATAAAGAAAGAACGAAGAAATGGCATGATAAAAGAATCAGAAGTTCAAAAGAATTTAAAGAAGGAGACAGAGTTCTTCTTTTCAATTCACGATTCAAGCTATTTCCTGGAAAATTGAAATCAAGATGGTCTGGACCATTCATAGTCAAAAGAGTTTTCCCATACGGAACGATAGAATTAATAAATTCAAATGGGATTGAATTTAAAGTTAATGGTCACAGAGTTAAACATTACATACATGGTCCGATGGAAGTCGACAACGAAGTTAATCACAATTTCGACACCACAGCTAACTAAGTGTGGGGAGAATCAAGTCTTTAAAGGATAATATGTATTTCTGTTAGAGTTAGATTGTCTGTTTTCGTGTAGTTCTCGAAAATGGAACCCGAATGGTCTTTCCCTAGCAGACCCTAAAGAACTAGTCTTTTCCCCCCATTCTGAATTTTTATTTTTTTAGGTTTTTACAAAATGAAGACTGCCTGTGAACTAAACCATGGTCTAATGCTACACGCTTTGATCACTAAAAGAAATAATGACATACTACCGAGTGAATTAGTATCAGTAATCAGAGAAAGAATGGACGGAGTTAGAAAAGAATCCAGATGCGAAGATAATAAGTTACAATTTGGTAAAGGAAAATCAAAATCCGCAGCAAAAAGAAGAGCACGACACCTAGAAAGATGTCACAAATGCGGAAAATGGTCACATGGAGGTAAATGTTCAAATAATCAAACCTATTCAAATACCGAATTTGTTACTTTATGCAGAGACGGACCGTTCATATGTTTAGAAGAAAAGACACTGAATGCTCGAGGTTACGCCTATGTAGCCATGGAAAACCAATTAAACCGACTATCTTATGAATAGGATAGATCATATAACTAAGAAATCTATTTCACAGGTATGTCTGTACAGTTTTTATTTTTATTTTTATTTTTAACCTTTTGATAATAAACGCTAATTTGTTCGCTAAAAAGTATTAAATTGGTATTGAATAAAATTAGGTTTGGCGACCGAAATTATTGATATCATTCAAAAATTTATTACATCACTGCGAAATTTAACGTTTATTCTTAAGGTATAAATATCTTTAATCAATCAACCCAAAATATTTCAAAAATTCGTCATGAGTTAAATTAGGTCTTGGAACCGAAATTACTTTACCGAAAAGAGGGGCGCATATTTTTGATAATATTTGATTGATTAAAGTGGGATAAAAAGCCAAAAAGATTTTTAATTTTATTTTTACCATGTTTTTAAAATTAATATATAAATCTTAAATTAATATTGTAAACTTTGTAAAAACAATATATTTAAAATTGTAAATATTTGAAAAATTAATATAAGTTTGGTGTGAATTTATAATATGAATTTTTAATTTTATGCATTTCAAATTTTAAGTTTGGTGTGAATTTTTAATATTAATTTTGAATTTTATATTTAAATTGTGTGAATTTAAAAACAAAAATTTACTTTATCTCATTAAGTTAAAAATATGATTTTTAAAATTCGTCGTAAGTTGAAGACTAGGTCATTGAACCGAAATTGCTTTACCCGAGGGAGGGACGAGAGTTATTATTATCATTATTTTTAATCTTATTGAATTAAAGTATGCCAAAAACATTAAAAAAAAAAAAAAAAACCCTAAAATCTTAGCTTTTAAAACAATCGCTACAAAAAGACAAATTTTAAAATTTTGTCGAGGGACGGACTAGGGCATCGTTCCGAAACGCCCTCATTCTTAAAAGAAACAAATTTTTAAAATTAATTAATATTTGTTTTATAAGTTAAAGGTTTTATAAAAAAAAAAAAATAGTATGTATATATTTGTTTGTAGTTTATCTTACAAGACAGGGTAAAACAACGCGTTTTCAAAGACTGGCATTAAGTTCAGCAAAAGCAAGTAATTTTGACGACAAGATGCAAAATATGTGTGAAATAACAAACAAGACGGAATTAACAAATGACGTGCACCATTTATCATTCAACAATTAAACGACAATATGTTTGCAACTTTGGTAAAATTTAATCACTTTTCTACGCTTATCACCCTCAATAATTTAAATTGTTACTGATTTCTTGCAAATGAGGGCATTACAAGATCTTAAGTGTGGGAAGGGGTTAAATTCTTTCGGATTTTTAAAAATTTTTGATTTAAACACTTGGTTACCATTAAAAATGCTAGTAACGCAGTAGTTGTGTTAGAATCTAGTGCTCTCCGATAACAAGGAACAGCCCTAGTCTTATATACTAACTACCCACTTCTAGTAAATTTTTCAAAATTTTTAACAAAATGAATTCAAAATCATGTTTATACATATTTATGAACGATGAAAACTAGGTCATTGAGCCGAAATTATCGTTACCTCGGAAAGGACATAAATTGAGAAACAACTAAAATGTTAGAATTCATTTAATAAGAATGGAATAGAAGAGAAAAAGGCAAAGAAAAACATAAATAAAAGCCAAGTGTGGGAAAAGTTTACCAAGTCATTCAAAACATATATCACATATTTTTGTACAAACAATTGAAAATACTTTTATTTTGAACGATAATCAACTGTTTTATCCAATGAAACTATCAAAGAGAGATGGATCTACACGATGAATCAATTCTATCATTAAAAGGAAGTAAAGTCTTCCGAAAAAAAACACGCGCTTATTGATTTAGGTCATGAAGTTGTCGTCCAGACCAGCTGTAGGTTGACGAAAAATCTAGAAAAGTCATCACTAAAATCGGCTGGAAATCCACGGACCTCAGCATCAAACAGGGTCGCCAAGTGGTCAGATTTATCCTAACCATGAGAAGGATTTATCTCGTACAATGGGGGGGCACCGTGCAAATTAGCTTGATAAGACTAATGAATCAGATCCCCAGAAAAGGATAATCTCCTTAAAAGATCAAAAATCAGCTTATAAGCCTGATATTACTCAATCCTTGAGATTGACCTTAAAGATTGAGAATTCAAACTCATGGAATTCAATGATATCTAAACTCGAGCTTGAACGAGAAAATATTTTGATCAAAATTACAAACCAATTTGTTTTCTGAAAATCCATTTTCAATGCGTTCATTACCATTGAACGTAAAATCCTAGGAATTCACCTGGAATTCATTAGGTCACCTGAACCAAATCGGGTGTCAACCGTAAGAACGGTGGTTGCATAGCATGGTCGGAGACAGGACCTTGTGCCAGACCGAAAAATTATAGGATGATCTTTACTATCGCTCCTACCAAGGATAGTTCTAGCATCCGACACGTTTATAAGACCATAATCATCTGCATGTCACGGGACATTGCCTTAACAGTTTCTTGTTCATCGCTTTCCTTTACAACCGGACGGTAGTTTACCGAAAGGTAATATACGGAACAAGTAAACTGGATGTGTGCTTTCCGATACCGGGATAGCAGTGGATTACACGAACCTAAAAGTTTTAGCCAAAATATTGATCCACAGATATATTTTGCAACACCGATGATGGATCAAATCAGAAAACTTATCTAGGGAAAAAGCTAGATTGAATTTTTAAAAGATCAAATGTTTTCATAAAGATCCAATTTCCTTAAAGGATCTAAATTTTTATAGTCATGTGGGACTGTAAACCGCCTTTCAAATGTGCACTTTGCTTTGGAAACCGAAAGTAAATCGGCTATTTGATTGCAAGTGTCGTTGACCTAAACCCGAGGCAACTATAAAAGACACACCCACCTTTAAACCATATCGTTACTATCATTGTTTATACCGCTGTATTGAAGTCACTTATGTACAAAGTGTGAAGAATAAAGAAGTGATTCAAGTGTTTCAAGACTATATTGCTTGAGGACAAGCAACGCTTAAGTGTGGGAATATTGATAATGCCAAAAATGAACACATATTTTACAGCATTATTCCCCAAGAAAGACAAGATTTTAGTTGATATTGTTCGATTTACAAGCACTATTCGATTTACAACCCCCTACCATTTGAACTAATGTGCGATGCAAGTGATTTTCCAATGGGAGCCGTTTTAGGACAAAGGATTGAAAAACGATTTCAACCTATATATTATACTAGTAAGACGTCTACGATTAAGTCAACTAAAAAAAAAAAATACGAATCAGTTGTGAGCAATGCGGTGGACCACACTTATTGAAAGATTGTAATGTTGAACCAACGATGGAACAACGAGAGAATGTTTCCTATATGAACCAAAGGCCGGGAAATAATTATCAAAATAATTATCAACCGCCAAAGCTAAACTTCAATCGAAATCAAAACATTCTTTACAATCCAAATGGACCAAACAAAAACTCGTATAACCAGCAAGGTCCGAATAACCAACCAACTCAAAACAACACTTTCAATCAACAAAGACCTAGCTTGTATAAACCACCACAACAAACCGAAGAGAAAAAGCCAAATCTAGAAGAAATGATGGTAAAGCTAGTTGAATCTCAAACACAATTTATTACATCTCAAACCCAAACGAATGAGAGGTTTGATCAGTCATTAAGAACTCAACAAGCTTCCATTTTGAATCTAGAAAAACACGTAGGTACTCTTGCTAGCTTAATGAGTGAGAGGGAACAAGGAAAGCTACCGAGTAATACTGAAGCAAATCCTCAGAATGAGAATGTTAACATGGTTTCAACAAATTCTGAAAAACCAGCTCTGGAAGATGGGAAGGTTTTAGATGAGAGTAAAAATGAAGAAGTTACACCACCACCACCAGAGTATGTAAAGCCAGTGGTGGCACCATATAAACCACCCATCCCGTTTCCAAGAAAAGGAGTTGAGTATGAGCAAGTAATAGGTAATAAAGTTGGTGATACCATTGGAAAGAAGAAGAAGAAGAAGAATAAGAAAGTGCAAGAAACAAAAGCCGTAGAAGTAAACCCGGTGAAGACAGTTCCACCAAAACCTCCACCTAGGGTTGGTGATCCGGGTGAATTTATTGTTCCTTGTCTACTTAGTGATTGTTTCATGTATGATGCACTAGCAGATTTAGGTGCGAGTGTAAGTGTTATGCCTCTTTCCTTATATAAGAGATTAGGTGTAGGTAAGTTAAGTCCAACGGATATGAGTGTTCGACTCTTTGATCAAACCATTAAGCACCCAGTTGGAATTGCTGACAACCTACCCATTCAAGTAGGCAATTTAACCTTTCTAGTCGAATTCATTGTCATTGACATAGAAGAGGACCCAAACATTTCTCTAATTTTAGGTCGACCATTCTTAGCGTCCACCGGGGCATTATTTGATGTAGGAAATGGAAGAATGACACTTAAAAGTGGTGACAAATCTATCACCTTTATGATTCGAAAGTCTAAATCTCCACCAACCAAAACCGTTGAACCAGAAAAAATGATTGGTAAGAACCATGTTGTTTTACCAACTCCAACGGTAGTGCTTAATAATAATAAAATGCCTAAGTGTGGGGAAAATGAAGTAACACCTAATGATGACATGATAACAAAGAACCCCGTTATTGATACGAAATTAAATGACCCCGTTATTAACAGTTCAATGAAGAAACTTTTTAAACGGGCTATTGATGCTAGAAGTAAGGGGAACTTTAAGTTATGTAACCGGTTAGTATCCAATCTGTCGCCTAAAGAAAGGGCGAAGCTAGTTGAATTATGGGATATTACAGAAGAAGCCGGGCACTGGCTTAAAGAAAAAGTCACAGATAGGCAAGTTGATTATGGACCAAGAGAAATTGACGATGAATTTAATCACAATTTCAACACCACAGCTACCTAAGTGTGGGGAGATTCAAATGTTCTAAAAAGAAGACGATGTTATCTAGAATTAGTTATTCTGTTCTCGTGTAGTTCCGAGAATGGAATCCGATTGGTCTTTTCCGCTAGCAGACACTAAAGAACTAGTTTTCTCCCTCCATTCTGAATTTTTTTTTAGGTTTTATATGAAATTAATATGCTTTTTAAATTTAATTTTTGTGTGTATTTAAAAAAACAAAAATTTACTTTATCTCATTAAGTTAAAAATATGATTTTTAAAATTCATCGTAAGTTGAAGACTAGGTCATTAAACCGAAATTGCTTTACCCGAGGGAGGGACGAGAACTTTTATTATCATTATTTTTAATCTTATTGATTTAAAGTATGCCAAAAAAATTAAAAAATCCAAAAATCTAAGCTTTTAAAACAATTGCTTGAAAATGACAAATTTTAAAATTTTGTCGAGGGACGGACTAGGGCATCGTTCCGAAACGCCCTCATTCTTAAAAGAAACAAATTTTTAAAATTAATTAATATTTGTTTTATAAGTTAAAGGTTTTATAAATAAATAAAAAAATAGTATGTATATATTTGTTTGTAGTTTATCTTACAAGACAGGGTAAAACAACGCGTTTTCAAAGACTGGCATTAAGTTCAGCAAAAGCAAGTAATTTTGACGACAAGATGCAAAATATATGTGAAATAACAACAAGACGGAATGAACAAATGACGTGCACCATTTATCATTCAACAAACAAACGCCAATATGTTTGAAAACGTTGGTAAAATTTAATCATTTTTCTACGCTAATCACCCTCAATAATTTAAATTGTTACTGATTTCTTGCAAATGAGGGCATTGCAAGATCTTAAGTGTGGGAAGGGGTTAAATTCTTTCGGATTTTAAAAATTTTTTGATTTAAACACTTGGTTACCATTAAAAATACTAGTAACGCAGTAGTTGTATTAGAATCTAGTGCTCTCCGATAACAAGGAACAGCCCTAGTCTTATATACTGACTACCCACTTCTAGTAAAATTTTTCAAAATTTTCAACAAAATGAATTCAAAATCATGTTTATACATATTTATGAACGATGAAAACTAGGTCATTGAGCCGAAATTATCGTTACCTCGAAAAGGACATATATTGAGAAACAACCCAAAATGTTACAATTCATTTAAGAATGGAATAGAGGAGAAAAAGGCAAAGAAAAACATAAATAAAAGCCAAGTGTGGGAAAACTTTACCAAGTTATTCAAAACATATATCACATATTTTTGTACAAACAATTGAAAATACTTTTGTTTTGGACGATAATCAACTGTTTTACCCGAGGAAAGAAAAGAAGAGATGGATCTACACGATGAATCAATTCCATCATTAAAAGGAAGTAAAGTCTTCCGAAAAAGAAACGCGCTTCTTGATTTAGGTCATGAAGTTGTCGTCCAGACCAGCTGTAGGTTGACGAAAAATCTAGAAAAGTCATCACTAAAATCAGCAGGAAATCCACGGACCTCAGCATTAAACAGGGTCGCCAGGTGGTCAGATTTATCCTAACCATGAGAAGGATTTATCTCGTACAATGGGGGGGCACCGTGCAAATTAGCTTGATAAGACTAATGAATCAGATCCCCAGAAAGGATAATCTCCTTAAAGATTAAAAATCAGCTTTTAAGCCTGATATTACTCAATCCTTGAGATTGACCTTAAAGATTGAGAATTCAAACTCATGGAATTCAATGATATCTAAACTCGAGCTTGAACGAGAAAATATTTTGATCAAAATTACAAACCAATTTGTTTTCTGAAAAACCATTTTCAATGCGTTCATTACCATTGAACGTAAAATCCTAGGAATTCACCTGGAATTCATTAGGTCACCTGAACCAAATCGGGTGTCAACCGTAAGAACGGTGGTTGCATAGCATGGTCGGAGACAGGACCTTGTGCCAGACTGAAAAATCATAGGATGATCTTTACTATCGCTCCTACCAAGGATAGTTCTAGCATCCGACACGTTAAAAGACCATAATCATCTGCATGTCACTGGACATTGCCTTAACAGTTTCTTGTTCATCGCTTTCCTTTACAACCGGACAGTAGTTTACCGAAAGGTAATATACGGAACAAGTAAACTGGATGTGTGCTTTCCGATACAGGGATAGCAGTGGATTACACGAGCCTAAAAGTTTTAGCCAAAATATTGATCCACAGATATATTTTGCAACACCGATGATGGATCAAATCAGAAAACTTGTCTAGGGTAAAATCTAGCTTGAATTTTCAAAAGATCAAATGTTTTCATAAAGATCCAATTTCCTTAAGGATATAAATTTTTATAGTCATGTGGGACTGTAAACCACCTTTCAAATGTGCACTTTGCTTTGGAAACCGAAAGTAAATCGGCTATTTGATTGCAAGTGTCGTTGACCTAAACCCGAGGCAACTATAAAAGACACACCCACCTTTAAACCACATAGTTACTATCATTGTTTATACCGCTGTATTGAAGTCACTTATGTACAAAGTGTGAAGAATAAAGAAGTGATTCAAGTGTTTCAAGACTATATTGCTTGAGGACAAGCAACGCTTAAGTGTGGGAATATTGATAATGCCAAAAATGAACACATATTTTACAGCATTATTCCCCAAGAAAGACAAGATTTTAGTTGATATTGTTCGATTTACAAGCACTATTCGTTTAAATATTAAAAAGTGAAGATAAAAGGCAGATTCGACAAATTGAAGACGGAAAGGTCCAAAAAGCTAAAAAGTACAAGATTCAATCAAAAAGGTTCAAATTATTGATGAGGAACGTCTCAAAATAACAAGAGTACAAGTTACAAGACGCAAAGTACACGATATAAAATAGTACGCGAGGACGTCCGAAAATCCGGAACCGGGACCTGAGCCTAGAAGAAACGCCCGACGTAACGGACTAAAAATATCTACTCAACTATGCATATAAATATAATATAAATATATAAATAATTATTAAAATTATTTATATATTTATTATTATTAAATTATGTCGACAAGCTAGGAGCCAAACGAATGTGAGCTGGAATTCATGGCCATGCGACTCGCATGGCCCTATGCCCATTTTCATGCGACTCGCATGAGGGGCTTTTCCAGGCCACATTCTATTTAAAGCGAGTTCGTGATCCATTTTATACACACCATAATATATCTTTCTATCTCTCTTTTGTAATACATAAATAAATTTAATTATAATTTTAATTTTAATTAATAATAATAATAAGGTTATGTTAAGGAGTGTTTTGAGTGTATAAGTCGAAATTCTGTCCGTGTAACGCTACGCTATTTTTAATCATTGTAAGTTATGTTCAACCTTTTTACATTAATGTCTCGTAGCTAAGTTATTATTATGCTTATTTAAAACGAAGTAATCATGATGTTGGGCTAATTACTAAAAATGGGTAATTGGGCTTTGTACCATAATTGGGGTTTGGACAAAAGAACGACACTTGTGGAAATTAGACTATGGGCTATTAATGGGCTTTATATTTGTTTAACTAAATGATAGTTTGTTAATGTTAATATAAAGATTTACAATTGAGCGTCCCTATAAATTACCATATACACTCAATCGGACACGATGGGCGGGGTATTTATATGTACGAATAATCGTTCATCTAACCGGACACGGGAATGGATTAATAGCCACTAGAATAATTAAAACAGGGGTGAAATTACATTCAAGGGTAATTGGTGTAATTGTTAACAAAGTAGTAAAACCTTGGTTTACACGCAGTCGATAACCTGGTGTATTCATTAAACAAAGTATTAAAATCTTGTTACAATTCGAATCCCCAATTAGTTGGAATATTTAACTTCGGGTATAAGAATAATTTGACGAGGACACTCGCACTTTATATTTATGACTGATGGACTGTTATGGACAAAAACCAGACGGACATATTAAATAATCCAGGACAAAGGACAATTAACCCATGGGCATAAAACTAAAATCAACACGTCAAACATCATGATTACGGAAGTTTAAATAAGCATAATTCTTTTATTTCATATTTAATTTCCTTTATTTTATATTTAATTGCACTTCTAATTATCGCATTTTTATTGTTATTGTTGCACTTTTAATTATCGTACTTTTTAATTATCGCAAGTTTATTTTATCGCACTTTTATTATTCGCAATTTCATTATCGTTATTTACTTTATGCTTTAATTTAAGTCTTGTATTTATTTTTAATATTTTACATTTGGTTTTAACTGCGACTAAAGTTTTAAAATTGACAAACCGGTCATTAAACGGTAAAAACTGTCATAACCCGTCCTTAACCATAAGAACGTGTTAGATAACGTATGATTTCATTGCGAGGTATTGACCTCTATATGCGACATTTTTAAAAGAGAAACTGCATATATTATACATTACAAACCATAACCATTATTTTTGTTACAAGCTTTAGACAATAAAAAGATGATTATCGTTTAGCGATAATCTTCGACTTACAAACTTTACATATAATGATAACAACACGATTTCGAGCATATTTTACAACACAAATCCTTGGGTATGCAGTTTTATTTTTGACACAAATATGCGTACGCAAGATCCTGCTCAAATTCAACATAATGCAGCGGAAGCTTTAGTAATCACCTGAAAATAGACATGTTTTAAAAGGTCAACATAAAGTTGGTGAGATATAGGTTTAATGCCGGCAGCAATATATATATATAGACCACAAGATTTCATATATAAACATTTTAATAAAAATATTCTAAGTGGTTGAGCACTTGGTAACCATACTTAACATTTAATCACGTCGCATATTCCCTTTATTATGAAATCTTACTACACCGTACCAAGTGTAGTCACGAAACGAAGTACTGTGCAACCGTTGAATACTGGTCGTCCAGTCCGGTTGGGGTTGTCAGGCCCGATAGATCTATCAACAGGATTCGCGTTTACAATACCGCTGTAAATAACAGTTACCAAGCTACAGGGAAGTATGCCAGTGGTACAACTCAACGTAGAATATATTTTTCAGTTACTTGTGTCCATATCGTAAAACATAAAATACATGTATTCTCATCCCGAAATATTTAGAGTTTAAAAGTGGGACTATATACTCATTGTTGTCTTGAAGATATATATAATTTGACTTGGTCTCCGGTTGATATCACGAACCTATCCATATATAATATATCAATACCTTTTCTTTTTAAACAAACATCACATATATATACTTGTTATACTTTTAATACTTTGATTAATTCCTTAGTCCGTAGTTAGCAGTTCGTTGTTAGTAATTCAATTTTAATGGTTCATTTTTAGATGTTTAATATACCCGCAATGAAATAAATAAAACCCCCTAACGAAATAAATAAAACCCCATCGTATATGTATTGGTCGAGATTAATCTTGACCCACGGTACCGGTGTTGTCAAATGACGTGTTGCGTACATAAAGTACCGGTGTTGTCAAATGACGTGTTGCGTACAAATATGGGATCTTATGATTAATCTTCTCGTGTTGTTTGCGGGTGATCCTGAACCATATAAAATTGAATTATAAGTACATATATATAAAATATCATGTTATCTTAGAAATATGTGATTTTATTTAATTTTTCCCAATTAATCCCGAAGTTAAACAAGTCTTAGATATCCGATCTCGTTTTGGTCATAGTTTCTTCGTTACAACTCCGTTTTCGTTGATTCAACTTGTCACTTCCTTGGATCGAGTCCCTCTTTAAGACTATGAACTGTAAATACCTTAGTTTGTATTCGAAATCACAGGTCATAGGTCAAACTTTAGTGAAACTTATGAAGTTAATCATTTTCCATCATGTAAACAACCTTAAATGATTATTTTTCTAAAAATACTTATACTTTGAGTTAAATCATGAAATTTTTATGTGTTATCATATTCATAGTAAAAATCATTTTTCCAGAAAATAAACCTCCAATTCAAAGTTTAAGATGGTTTTTAATTATCCAACCCAAAACAGCCCCCGGTTGCACTCCGACGTCGTAAATTCAGTTTTTAAGATGTTCTTTGAAAAACCAAGTTATACCTTGTTAAATTAGCATATATTTATGATATATTACAGGTCTTGAAGTATTTTAAAAGTTAAGTTAGAAGGATCTATTTAGTTTGCAAACAAGTTTGAAAACATTCAAACTATATTCTTGTTGTTAAAATTTTATACCACAAAATAAGATAGCTATATATATATGAATCGAATAAGGTTATGAACATAGTTACTACCTCAAGTTCCTTGGACAAGGTTGCTGTAAAAGAGGAGTAAGAACCTAGAACTAAAAGGGTGATGAAATTGGATGAAAGATTGGAAGTAAGTTTGTGTTCTTGGAAGGATTCTTGAAGTGTTTTTGTAAGGGTTTTCTTATGGTGATTAAGTGATGTTTTTGAAGCTAAATGATGGGGAAAATGCTTGGAGATGATCAAGTATGAAGTTAAGAGTATTTTGAGAGAGAAATGGGAGTGTAAGTATGAGAAAATGGGGTGAAGAAATGGTGTGCATGCATAAAAACGTTTTTAGATTATAAAGGAAAAAAAAAGATACCTAACTTTGTTTTCTTGCTAAATAATTCATGCTACTTGACAAATGGTTGGTTCCACATGTTTCTTAATCATTTAAGGCTGCTAAGGAGCAGATTTTTATTGGTATATACCAATAGTAAATACATCTAGAAGCTGCGTATGATACGGGTACATATACCCTAGATATACGTGTAGAAATCTTTGAGAAAACGGAACGAGGATTCAAATATAGCTATCTTTTGTAAATATACTTATATTGTTTTATGTATGTAAGCCCTTTAAAAGTGATAAAATACATATCTATACGATGCATGTATAAGTATTATAGGTTATAAGTATTTATGTCGAAGAACGTTACGTATAGTTATCGTTTTGAAAACTTAAGTTAGTAGTTTCAAAATATACTTATAACTCATTGTTATTAGTACCCAATGAGATGTTAAACATCCTTAGATCATGTTAAATATATATAAATACATATATATACATAAACGTATAATTATCGTATGTTATATAGTTCGTGATATCATCGGTCAAATTGGACGGTCAAACGTTGTGTAAAACTCTTTTCGAAGACATAAGTCTCAACAATTTGGATTGCTTGTCATGTTGGTAAGGTTTAATTTATGTAAATATTAATCTTATAAATATAGAATGATCGAAAAAGTGCGGGTCATTACAGTACCTACCCGTTAAATAAATTTCGTCCCGAAATTTTAAAATTGTACCTATTTTGCGTCATCGGGAAACAAGTGTGGATACTTTTGTTTTATTTGATCCTCTCGTTCCCAAGTAAACTCGGGACCCCTTCGAGCATTCCAACGAACCTTAACGATCGGTATGTTGCTCTGCTTGAGCCGTTTAACTTCACGATCCATGATTTCGATTGGTTCTTCGATGAATTGTAGTTTCTCGTCGACATGGATTTCTTCAAGAGGAATGGTGAGGTCTTCCTTTGCAAGACACTTCTTAAGGTTCGAGACGTGAAAGGTATTATGTACTCCGGCGAGTTGTTGCGGTAACTCGAGTCGATAAGCTACCGGTCCAATGCGTTCGATGATCTTGAACGGGCCTACATATCTTGGGTTCAGTTTACCCCTTTTTCCAAAACGTATCACACCTTTCCAAGGTGACACCTTTAGCATAACCATGTCACCGATCTGAAACTCTAATGGTTTCCTTCGGACATCGGCGTAGCTCTTTTGGCGACTACGGGCTGTTTTCAATCTCTCCTTGATTTGTACTATCTTTTCAGTAGTTTCATGTATGATCTCGGGACCAGTTAATTGTCGATCTCCTACTTCATTCCAACAGATAGGAGATCTACACTTCCTTCCATACAATGCTTCGAATGGCGCAGCTTTAATGCTCGCATGATAACTATTATTATACGAGAATTCTGCTAATGGTAAATATTTATCCCATCCGTTTCCAAAATCGATCACACATGCCCTGAGCATGTCTTCAAGAGTCTGAATTGTTCTTTCACTCTGCCCGTCGGTTTGCGGATGATATGCGATGCTCATATCCAAACGAGTTCCTAGGGCCTCCTGTAGTGATTGCCAGAACTTTGAGGTAAATCTACTATCACGATCAGATATAATGGAAATAGGTATTCCATGCCTTGAAACAATTTCCTTTATATACAATCGTAATAGTTTCTCCATTCTATCCGTTTCCTTTATAGGCAAGAAATGTGCAGACTTGGTGAGACGATCAATAATCACCCAAATGGTGTCGTATCCCCAGGCAGTCTTTGGTAACTTCGTGATGAAATCCATGGTAATACCGTCCCATTTCCATTCTGGAATTTCTGGTTGTTGAAGTAACCCTGACGGCTTCTGGTGTTCTGCTTTGACTTTGGAACAAGTTAAACATTCCCCAACATATGTTGCAACGTCTGTCTTCAAATTAGGCCACCAATAATGCGTCTTAAGATCTTGGTACATCTTTCCAACTCCAGGATGTATCGAATATCTTGTCTTATGTGCCTCGTTCAATATCAACTTCCTTAATCCACCCAACTTCGGTACCCAAATACGATTTGCAAAATATCGAATTCCATCTTCCCGCATAACAAGTTGCTTCTCATACTTCTTCATTATTTCATTTCCTATATTTTCTTTAGTAAGTGCTTCTCGTTGAACTTCTTTGATTTGTGAGTTGAGATTCATGCGAATTTTTATGTTCATCGCTCGTACTCAAATTGGTTCTCGTTCCTTTCTGCTTAGAGCGTCGGCCACCACGTTCGCTTTCCCGGGATGATAACGAATTTCACAATCATAGTCATTTATTAACTCAACCCACCTACGTTGCCTCATGCTCAGCTGTTTTTGATCGAAAATATGTTGAAGGCTTTTATGATCAGTAAACACAGTGCATTTAACCCCATACAAGTAGTGTCTCCATATCTTCAATGCAAACACGACTGCTCCCAGTTCTAGATCATGCGTCGTATAATTCCGCTCGTAAATCTTTAATTGTCGGGATGCGTATGCAATAACTTTCTTTCGTTGCATAAGAACACAACCAAAACCTTGTCGCGAAGCGTCACAATATATTTCAAAATCATCGTTCCCTTCAGGTAACGATAAAATAGGCGCCGTAGTTAACTTCTTCTTCAGTAATTGAAATGCGTTCTCCTGCTCCGAGGTCCATTCGTATTTCTTCCCTTTTTGCGTTAATGCTGTCAACGGCTTAGCTATTCGGGAAAAATCTTGAATAAACCTTCTATAATAACCGGCTAAATCCAAAAATTGGCGTATCTGCATTGGTGTTTTAGGAGTCTCCCATTTTTCAATGGCTTCAATTTTTGCTGGATCAACCTGAATTCCTTTGCTACTAACAACGTGGCCAAGAAATTGCACTTCTTTCAACCAGAAAGCACACTTAGAAAATTTAACGTATAGCTTTTCTTTTCTCAACAACTCTAATATCAACCTTAAATGCTGCTCATGCTCTTGCTCACTCTTGGAATAGATAAGAATGTCATCAATGAAAACGATAACAAACTTATCTAAATACGGACTACAAACTCGATTCATGAGGTCCATGAATACAGCTGGCGCATTCGTCAATCCAAACGGCATGACCAAAAATTCGTAATGACCATAACGTGTCCGAAAAGCAGTTTTCGGAATGTCCTCTTCTTTGACACGTAGTTGATGATAGCCCGATCTTAGGTCGATTTTCGAATAAACACATGATCCCTGGAGTTGATCAAATAAGTCGTCAATTCTCGGTAGTGGATACCGATTTTTGATAGTTAACTTATTTAATTCACAATAATCTATACACATCCTAAAAGATCCATCTTTCTTTTTAACAAATAGAATCGGAGCTCCCCACGGTGAAGTACTTGGTCGTATGAATCCACGATCCAGTAATTCTTTTAACTGACTCTGAAGTTCTTTTAACTCGGACGGTGCAAGTCTATATGGAGCACGGGCAACCGGTGCAGCTCCTGGTACAAGATCTATTTGAAATTCTACAGATCTAAATGGAGGTAATCCCGGCAACTCTTCCGGAAATACTTCAGGAAAATCTCTTGCCACAGGCACGTCATTGATGCACTTCTCTTTTTCTTTCTTTTCGACTTTATTAACATGTGCTAAGATAGCATAGCACCCTTTCTTCAAGCACTTTTGAGCTTTCAAATAACTAATGAGTTTTAGCTTTGAGTTACCCTTCTCTCCATAAATCATTACTGGCGTTTTATTCTTACGAGGAATGCGAATTGCCTTCTTGGCGCACACAACTTCAGCTCCTATTTTGGACATCCAGTCCATGCCGACTATTACATCAAAACTTCCTAATTCTACGGGTATCAAATCAATCTTAAATGTTTCTCCGGATAAATTTATTTTACAATCACGGCAAATTTTATCGGCTTTAATTAGTTTACCATTAGCTAACTCAATCATGTACTTAGCATCTAGAGGTAATGATGAACAATTCAATTTAGCGTGAAAGTCTCTACACACGTAACTTCTATCAGCACCAGTATCAAATATAATAGTTGCGGATAAGTTATTAATGGTAAACGTACCCGTAACAAGCTCCGGGTCTTCACATGCCTCTCTAGCATTAATAACAAATGCTCTCCCACGTGCAGGTCCGATATTCTTCTCTGGATTCGGGAACTGGCTCTTATAGTGACCTTGTTTTCCACACTCAAAACAAGTAATGGTAGCCAAAGCAGTTCTATTTGCATTGGTGGCAGGAGTCTTGGTACCATTTGTATTTGTAACGAGAGCCCTACAATCTTCAGCAAGATGACGCTTTCGATTACATTTGTTGCATACCACATTACAGTAACCAGAGTGATGTTTGTGGCATCGGTTGCATAAAGAATTTTGTCCTTTATAACCAAAGCTTAAACCACTACCCGCACCTTGCGTGTTTTCTTGTTTCTTAAAAGATTGTTGTTGGTTACCTCGATCATAATTTCCATTCCACTTTCTTTTGTTACCTGATACCTTCACATCAGTATTGGATACTTTCTTATCCATGATGACCTGATCCATTAGCTCGTTTGCCATGGTTATAGCTTCATGAATTGTCTTAGGTTTCGATGCTGTAACATTTGCCTTGACCTTTTTGGGCAAACCATCTTTGTACATTTCAATCTTCCGTTCTTCGGTTGGAACCAATTCAGGACATAGCAAAACTAATTCCATGAATCGCTGATTGTAGTTGGTGATTTCAGTACCAATAACCTTCAGACTTCGTAACTCATCTTCCAACTTCCTAACCTCGTTCCTTGGACAATATTCGTTGATTAACATTGTTTTGAATTCTTCCCACGGAGTATCATAAGCTACATCTCCTCCTACAACCTTCACATAATTTTTCCACCACGTGAGTGCACTATCTTGTAAAGTGCACGATGCATACTTGGTCATGTCCTTTTCAACACAACCACTGATTTTAAATACAGTCTCCATCTTTTCTATCCACCGGGTTAAACCGATCGGTCCTTCTGTTCCACTGAATGATGAGAGCTTGCAAGCTTGAAAAGTTTTGTAAGTGCACCCCACACGAGGATTTGGGTTAACTGCAGCACCTCTTGCAGCCTCGACCCATAACATTCTGTCGTTCACTCGCTGATTGATGAGTTCCTGGATTTCTTGTTCCGTCATTCGGTTCAATCGCGCCATATTCTTCTATAAGAATGAAAAGAAAATAATTATTCACATGGAATATTATAGATGTAGTGTATATTTACAGTACATTATAGCTTATTAATAATATGAACCAGGTATTATTATAAAAGCCTTTTCTTCTTATTAGCGTTTTATAATTATATCTAGGGTAGTACCTACCCGTTAATGTCCATACTTAATAGCTTAGTACAGAATCAATTACTACCATCTAAATAATACTTAACCATGGAAAATTATTGCATTTCACACTTCACTATTTTACATATGCTTATCTTACATCGAACATTAAGCAAACCACACTAATAATATTATACAAAACATTATATGATCCCATGGTTTAATACGGCAGCGCATCGTTTGGTCTATTTTCTAGGACGTTTAGGTTCAAAGAATCGCTTAACGCTTATCCTGGCTGTCTGCCTATATTTTGGCTGTGGGACTGAAGGACTGGATACCGGGATAGAACGAATAGGAATAGCGGGAATAGGGGTGGTAGTGTCTAGTGGAGTTGGTGCCACATCATCCTTATTAAACTCAGGATTTGAATTTTCTAATTCATTAGCCTTTCGTTTCTTTCCTAGTTCGAACTCGTCTTTTGTAATTTCCTGTATTTCTTCCTCGGGTTCACTTTCCTCCTCGGGTTCACTTTCCTCCTCGGGTTCACTTTCCGGGTTCTCTATAGTTGGTTCATCCAGAATTTGTGAGTCTTCCCCAAAGATATTATTTTCGTCATCGGATAGGTTAATGACTGGAACACCATCTGAAGATTCTGGTTCGGAGTCGCTGAATGTGATGACAAGTTTTGAGCCCGACATCTATCATACAACAACTAACCCATTAGTACTACATAATATTTACATATAAATTTTAACCAACAATGATAAGCAATGGTTTTTAAATCAGACCCGGTCAAAGTCCAGACTTACTAATGTATCCTAACGACTTATCGGTTAGACACACTAATGCAAACCTGGTTCGCTAAGACCACCGCTCTGATACCACATGTCATAACCCGTCCTTAACCATAAGAACGTGTTAGATAACGTATGATTTCATTGCGAGGTATTGACCTCTATATGCGACATTTTTAAAAGAGAAACTACATATATTATACATTACAAACCATAACCATTATTTTTGTTACAAGCTTTAGACAATAAAAAGATGATTATCGTTTAGCGATAATCTTCGACTTACAAACTTTACATATAATGATAACAACACGATTTTGAGCATATTTTACAACACAAATCCTTGGGTATGCAGTTTTATTTTTGACACAAATATGCGTACGCAAGATCCTGCTCAAATTCAACATAATGCAGCGGAAGCTTTAGTAATCACCTGAGAATAGACATGTTTTAAAAGGTCAACATAAAGTTGGTGAGATATAGGTTTAATGCCGGCAGCAATATATATATATAGACCACAAGATTTCATATATAAACATTTTAATAAAAATATTCTAAGTGGTTGAGCACTTGGTAACCATACTTAACATTTAATCACGTCGCATATTCCCTTTATTATGAAATCTTACTACACCGTACCAAGTGTAGTCACGAAACGAAGTACTGTGCAACCGTTGAATACTGGTCGTCCAGTCCGGTTGGGGTTGTCAGGCCCAATAGATCTATCAACAGGATTCGCGTTTACAATACCGCTGTAAATAACAGTTACCAAGCTACAGGGAAGTATGCCAGTGGTACAACTCAACGTAGAATATATTTTTCAGTTACTTGTGTCCATATCGTAAAACATAAAATACATGTATTCTCATCCCGAAATATTTAGAGTTTAAAAGTGGGACTATATACTCACTGTTGTCTTGAAGATATATATAATTTGACTTGGTCTCCGGTTGATATCACGAACCTATCCATATATAATATATCAATACCTTTTCTTTTTAAACAAACATCACATATATACTTGTTATACTTTTAATACTTTGATTAATTCCTTAGTCCGTAGTTAGCAGTTCGTTGTTAGTAATTCAATTTTAATGGTTCATTTTTAGATGTTTAATATACCCGCAATGAAATAAATAAAACCCCCTAACGAAATAAATAAAACCCCATCGTATATGTATTGGTCGAGATTAATCTTGACCCACGGTACCGGTGTTGTCAAATGACGTGTTGCGTACATAAAGTACCGGTGTTGTCAAATGACGTGTTGCGTACAAACATGGGATCTTATGATTAATCTTCTCGTGTTGTTTTCGGGTGATCCTGAACCATATAAAATTGAATTATAAGTACATATATATAAAATATCATGTTATCTTAGAAATATGTGATTTTATTTAATTTTTCCCAATTAATCCCGAAGTTAAACAAGTCTTAGATATCCGATCTCGTTTTGGTCATAGTTTCTTCGTTACAACTCCGTTTTCGTTGATTCAACTTGTCACTTCCTTGGATCGAGTCCCTCTTTAAGACTATGAACTGTAAATACCTTAGTTTGTATTCGAAATCACAGGTCATAGGTCAAACTTTAGTGAAACTTATGAAGTTAATCATTTTCCATCATGTAAACAACCTTAAATGATTATTTTTCTAAAAATACTTATACTTTGAGTTAAATCATGAAATTTTTATGTGTTATCATATTCATAGTCTAAATCATTTTTCCAGAAAATAAATCTCCAATTCAAAGTTTAAGATGGTTTTTAATTATCCAACCCAAAACAGCCCCCGGTTGCACTCCGACGTCGTAAATTCAGTTTTTAAGGTGTTCTTTGAAAAACCAAGTTATACCTTGTTAAATTAGCATATATTTATGATATATTACAGGTCTTGAAGTATTTTAAAAGTTAATTTAGAAGGATCTATTTAGTTTGCAAACAAGTTTGAAACATTCAAACTATGTTCTTGTTGTTAAAATTTTATACCACAAAATAAGATAGCTATATATATATGAATCGAATAAGGTTATGAACATAGTTACTACCTCAAGTTCCTTGGACAAGGTTGCTGTAAAAGAGGAGTAAGAACCTAGAACTAAAAGGGTGATGGAATTGGATGAAAGATTGGAAGTAAGTTTGTGTTCTTGGAAGGATTCTTGAAGTGTTTTTGTAAGGGTTTTCTTATGGTGATTAAGTGATGTTTTTGAAGCTAAATGATGGGGAAAATGCTTGGAGATGATCAAGTATGAAGTTAAGAGTATTTTGAGAGAGAAATGGGAGTGTAAGTATGAGAAAATGGGGTGAAGAAATGGTGTGCATGCATAAAAACGTTTTTAGGTTATAAAGGAAAAAAAAAGATACCTAACTTTGTTTTCTTGCTAAATAATTCATGCTACTTGACAAATGGTTGGTTCCACATGTTTCTTAATCATTTAAGGCTGCTAAGGAGCAGATTTTTATTGGTATATACCAATAGTAAATACATCTAGAAGCTGCGTATGATACGGGTACATATACCCTAGATATACGTGTAGAAATCTTTGAGAAAACGGAACGAGGATTCAAATATAGCTATCTTTTGTAAATATACTTATATTGTTTTATGTATGTAAGCCCTTTAAAAGTGATAAAATACATATCTATACGATGCATGTATAAGTATTATAGGTTATAAGTATTTATGTCGAAGAACGTTACGTATAGTTATCGTTTTGAAAACTTAAGTTAGTAGTTTCAAAATATACTTATAACTCATTGTTATTAGTACCCAATGAGATGTTAAACATCCTTAGATCATGTTAAATATATATAAATACATATATATACATAAACGTATAATTATCGTATGTTATATAGTTCGTGATATCATCGGTCAAATTGGACGGTCAAACGTTGTGTAAAACTCTTTTCGAAGACATAAGTCTCAACAATTTTGATTGCTTGTCATGTTGGTAAGGTTTAATTTATGTAAATATTAATCTTATAAATATAGAATGATCGAAAAAGTGCGGGTCATTACAAAAACCCCCCTTATAATAATAATATTACTTAAATATATATATTTGTATTTTTACAATTATTGTGTGTAAAAAAATATAGTGTTATACTTCACGAGCTCCCTGTGGAACGAACCGGACTTACTAAAAACTATACTATAATACGATTAGGTACACTGCCTATAAGTGTTGTAGCAAGGTTTAAGTATATCCACTCGATAAATAAATAAATAACTTGTGTAAAATTGTAGCATATTTAATAGTATTTCGCACTAAAAATAATACTATTTTGTATACACCCCCTACGACATCAAGTATTTTGTATTTGGCGCCGCTGCCGGGGAATCACCGAAGCGAAACGTCAAGATATAGAAAAAAAAAAAAAATTTTGTTTCAAGTTTTATTTAGTTTTTATTATATATATATTTTTGTTTAAATTGTGAAAAAAAAAAATTAAAAACTCTATAAAAACCGAAAAAAAAAATATTTTAAAATCTATTTTTAAGTTTTTTTTTTTTTTATAAAGTTAAAGTATTTTTATTTTATTTTAGTTTTTAAAATTAAGTTTTTATTTTAATTACATATATATATTTTATTTAAAACAGAAAACAAAAATATATATTATATAATTACGGTTGAACCTGTTTTGACCTCCCTGATTTGAACCTGCAAGACAGGTCATGTGAGTCGCATGACCCTCTGCCTTAACTCATGCGACTCGCATGAGTTGCCCAGACAGGCCACAAACTTACCCTAAAAACGCATTTATTACGCGTATTAATTTATTATTATTAATTAAACCCTAATCTTATTATTATTATTATAATTAAGTTTTTAGTTTATTTTATTTATATTACTTTTAAACTAGTTTTATTTATTATAAACTTAATACTTTTATTATAAAATATAAAAATAATATTTTTATAAAAATTGTACTTTTTACAACTTTTTGTATATTTTTATATTTTGTCCCTTTTTAATCGTTGTAGCGTAATATTTGTATTTTTAGCTCATATTTAGTTTTAAACTTAGTTTTTGCTATAGTTATTTTTACTCCTAGATTTTTAGGCTTTGCCGTAGAATTCCTTAAGTGCTTTTTCTTTAGACTAAGATTTAGGTGCTTTAGAATTTTGCGACGCCTTTTTAAGTTTTAGTTTCTTTTTAAGTTATTTCCATTTGGGATATAGTTTTTCCTATAAGCTTTAATATTTTTAGACACCTTTTACTATGTATCAATTATCATTCCAATTAGTAATTTCAATTTGCGATTATAATTTTAAGTTAGTTGTAGTAATAAGGTTAGGTTAGTCAAGTATTTTTAAGTTTTTATAAGTTTCTTTTATTTTTCCGTCACCTCTTATTTTTTTCAACCATTTTTCTTTTTCGACCTTTTTCGGCGAACTCTTTTTCTCTCTCATTTCTCGCTATTCTAGTTTTAGGACATAGATTTTTTCTACTTCTTATCTAAATTTCTTAAAATTACGAAAATTTATTTTGAGTGGTTAAATTGATAGACATCAAAATTTTCTGGTTCGTAGTAATAGTTGGATTTGTACGTGGACCGGGTTATTGGAGCCAAACAGTCCTCAATTATATTGAGACCAAACGAATCCTGCCCCTCTGCTGCATCTTTTGGCTATTCGAAACGTGGGCAAAATCAGAAAAGTCTATTGGTTGGATAACTTATTATAATTTTTCTTTCCTTTTTAAAACTAATAGGATATTCAGTGAATGCACCGAGCAAGACGTTCACCACCTTTTGTACGTTCACCACCTGTAACTAGATCAAGATATTTAGCAAATATAACCGCCGTTGATTTTTCTTTAGAATCGTCATCCAGTCGACCAAGTACTTCAGTTCAAATTTCCGATAATCCATTTTTTGAACCCAACCTCACAATTGAGAATCCGGAAAATATTCAGGAACGGTTCGTAGATCCTGAACCATTAAACTTTCCTCCGGAGCCACCAATCATTCAAACGGAGATTGCTGAGGAAGAAACCATTAAATCAGAATCATCTAGTGATACCGATTCAACAAATTCAATTATGGAGAATCTGGAACCTTTAAGTATGGAAGACCGAATGAGAGCTAAACGCACTGGCCAAGGTCACGCAATTACTCATCCAGATATTAATGCGCCAGATTATGAAATCAAAGGACAAATTCTACACATGGTGACTAATCAATGCCAATTTAGTGGTGCGCCGAAGGAAGATCCAAATGAACATCTACGTACCTTTAATAGGATCTGCACACTATTTAAAATCCGAGAAGTGGAGGATGAACAGATATATCTCATGTTATTTCCCTGGACTTTAAAGGGAGAAGCCAAAGATTGGTTAGAATCGTTACCTGAAGGGGCGATCGATACATGGGATGTTTTAGTTGACAAATTTCTTAAACAATTCTTTCCTGCATCTAAAGCCGTAAGACTTCAAGCAGAAATTGTTACGTTCACACAGAAACCAAATGAAACTCTATATGAGGCGTGGACAAGATATGGAAAGTTATTAAGAGGATGTCCGCAACATGGTTTAGACACCTGTCAAATAGTACAAATATTCTACCAAGGATGCGACATCACTACAAGGAAAGACATAGATATAGCAGCTGGTGGTTCTATTATGAAGAAAACCGAAACTGATGCTTACAAAATTATTGATAACACTGCTTCCCACTCACATGAGTGGCACCAAGAAAAAGATATCATTAGATCATCTAAAGCAGCTAGAGCCGATTCTAGCCATGACTTAGATTCTATTTCCGCAAAGATAGATGCTGTGGAGAGACGAATGGAAAAGATGACTAAAGATATTCACTCAATACGAATTAGTTGTGAGCAGTGTGGAGGACCACATTTGACAAAAGATTGTCTCAGTATTGAATTAACAATGGAACAAAGAGAGAATATTTCATACATAAACCAAAGGCCTAGAAATAATTATCAGAATAATTATCAACCGCCAAGACCGATTTACAATCAAAACCAGAATTATAACAGAAATATTCCATACAACAACCAACAAGGTCCTAGCAATCAACAAGTATCCAATAATACTTATAATCAGCAAAGACCTAATTTTCAAAACAAACCACCACAATAAACTGATGATAAAAAGCCGAATTTAGAAGATATGATGACGAAGCTAGTTGAAACTCAAACGCAGTTTTTCACATCTCAGAAACAAACCAATGAACAAAATGCTCAAGCATTTAGAAATCAACAAGCTTCTATTCAAAATCTAGAACAAGAAGTAAGTAACCTAGCAAGGTTAATAGGTGAAAGAAAACCGGGAAGTTTACCGAGCGATACAAATGCTAACCCCCAGAATGAAACAGCTAAAGCCATTACCACAAGAAGTGGTACAACACTTAAACCACCTGAAATACCTGTAACTTCTGATGAAGCTATTCCTACTCCACAAGAAACACAACCTGATCAAGATAAGGAAAAAGAACCGGTAGTTGAAAAGGTTAATGAAGATAACACAGTTAAGGATAAACCTTATGTTAAACCATATCAACCACCACTTCCTTACCCGAGTAAAATGAAGAAAGAAAAACTTGAAGCCGAGCAATCCAAATTTTTGGATATGTTTAAACAGATAAATGTAAATCTTCCTTTCATTGATGTGATTTCAGGAATGCCTAGATATGCTAAATTCTTGAAAGATCTAATCTCAAATAGAAAGAAAATGGAAGAACTCTCGGCTGTTACTATGAATGCTAATTGTTCAGCAGTGCTGTTGAATAAGATACCAGAAAAACTATCTGATCCAGGAAGTTTCACAATTCCATGTTTTCTGGGTAGTCTTAGTTCAATAGAAGCATTGGCAGACTTAGGTGCTAGTATAAATCTAATGTCGTATTCACTATACACTAAACTAGACCTTGGAGAATTGAAACCAACCAGAATAAGCATACAACTAGCCGATAGATCAATAAAATATCCTAGAGGGATAATGGAGAACATGCTAGTTAAAGTTGGTACTTTAGTATTTCCAGTAGATTTTGTTGTTTTGGACATGGAAGAAGATTCTCAAGTTCCTCTCATATTAGGAAGACCATTCTTAAACACGGCTAAAGCAATGATAGACGTGTTCGGTAAGAAACTGACCCTAAGTATAGAGGATGAGAGTGTTACCTTTTCAGTTGATAGAGCAATGCAACAACCACAATCTGCAGATGATACATGTTATTATATTCAAACTATAGATGCACATGCAGAATTATTAGAAGAATTTCTAGAATTACAAGGAACAGGAGAATGTTCTTTAGGAGAAGGTAATGAACCAATTGATGAAGCTGAAATGTTAGCTACACTTATAGCTAATGGATATGAACCAACAACAGAAGAAATTCAAATGCTAAAAGAAGAAGACAGATATCGATACAAATCATCGATAGAAGAACCTTCGAAATTAGAGTTAAAGCCACTTCCAAACCATTTGGAATACGCTTATTTACATGGTAAATCTGAATTACCTGTAATAATATCGTCTTCTCTTACTGAAAATGAGAAATCACAACTCATTTCTGTGTTGAAAGCTCATAAACCAGCCATTGCATGGAAGATTCATGATATTAAAGGAATAAGTCCTTCGTATTGCACACATAAAATCCTTATGGAAGAAGGTCATAAAACGTATGTGCAACGCCAACGAAGACTAAATCCTAATATGCAAGATGTAGTTAAGAAGGAGATTATTAAACTGCTAGATGCAGGTTTGATATATCCAATTTCCGATAGTCCATGGGTAAGCCCAGTTCAATGTGTACCTAAGAAGGGTGGCATGACTGTCATTACAAATGAGAAAAATGAGCTTATTCCTACTAGGACTGTAACAGTATGGCGTGTATGTATTGATTATAGAAAATTAAATGATGTCACCAGAAAAGATCACTTTCCCTTACCTTTCATTGATCAAATGTTGGAAAGATTAGCCGGAAATAGCTACTATTGTTTTCTAGATGGATTTTCCGGATATTTTCAAATTCCAATAGCACCCGAAGATCAAGAGAAAACCACATTCACGTGCTCTTATGGTACTTTTGCTTACAAACGCATGCCATTTGGACTTTGTAACGCCCCTGCAACCTTTCAAAGGTGTATGATGGCAATTTTTCACGACATGATAGAAGAATGCATGGAAGTATTCATGGATGACTTTTCAGTCTTCGGTGATACATTTGAATCATGAAAGGACCCGTCCTAATCCATCCGGACGAAGTCCATATCGATTATAAACGATTCACAACAGTTGATTACATTGCGAGGTACTTGACCTCTATATGATACATTTTACAAACATTGCATTCGTTTTTGAAAAGATAATCTTTCATTACATCGAAAGTTGACGGCATGCATACCATTTCATAATATATCTATCTATAATTGACTTAATAATAATCTTGATGAACTCAACGACTTGAATGCAACGTCTTTTGAAATATGTTATGAATGACTCCAAGTAATATCTCTAAAATGAGCAAATGCACAGCGGAAGATTTCTTTCGTACCTGAGAATAAACATGCTTTAAAGTGTCAACCAAAAGGTTGGTGAGTTCATTAGTTTAACATAAATAATCATTTCATAATTTTAATAGACCACAAGGTTTCATACTTCCATTTCTCATAATCATTCGTCCCATGCATAGAGACAAAAATATCATTCATATGGATTGAACACCTGGTAACCGACATTCACAATATGCATATAAGAATATCCCCATCATTCCAGGATCCTCCTTCGGACATGATATAAATTTCGAAGTACTAAAGCATCCGGTACTTTGGATGGGGCTTGTTGGGCCCGATAGATCTATCTTTAGAGTTCGCGTCAATTAGGGTGTCTGTTCCCTAATTCTTAGATTACCAGACTTAATAAAAGGGGCATATTCAGTTCGATCATTCAACCATAGAACGTAATTTCGATTACTTGTGTCTATTTCGTAAAACAGTTATAAAAACAGCGCATGTATTCTCAGTCCCAAAATATATATTGCGAAAGCATTTAAAAAGGGATTAATGAAACTCACACATATAAATATTGTAAAACAGTTAGTAAAGCATTTGTATGTATTCGCAGTTCAAAATGTATTTCAAAAGCATTTAATAAGGCAGTTGTAAAAATAGCGCATGTATTCTCAGTCCCAAAAATGTAAAGAGTAAAAGGGAGCAAATGAAACTCACACATATAATTATTGTAAAGCATTTAATAAAATATTGCATGTATTCTCAGCCCAAAAATGTAAAGAGTAAAAAGGGTAAATGAAACTCACGCATATAAATATTGTGAAACAGTTAATAAAGCATTTGCATGTATTCTCAGCCCAAAAAATGTAATGAGTAAAAAGGGAGCAAATGAAACTCACGCATATAAATATTGTGAAACAGTTAATAAAGCATTTGCATGTATTCTCAGCCCAAAAAATGTAATGAGTAAAAAGGGAGCAAATGAAACTCACAATACTGTATTTTGTAGTAAAAATACATATGACGAAACTGAACAATGCAGGGTTGGCCTTGGATTCACAAACCATATAAATGACCCAACATATGCGCTGGTATTCTACGGCCCAACAGGCCCAACAGAAGACTGAATCATCCTGGCCCAAACAATAAAAAGAATTGGATCCTCACAGCCCAAATAATAAAAATGAAACATGGCTCAATATCACACTAGGATACAGCTCATTTTCATAAAAAAAAATAAACGATAGAAATATGAAGTTTATTGGATTCGGTTTTTGAACAGCAAAAAGAACACAAAAACAGAAAAGTGTACACCATGTTCATCATGAGTACACAGTATCCTCATCCTCTCATAATCACCTTTCATGAATCATTATTATTTTCAAATTATTATAATCACTGTCCGTCATTTTCTATAAATGGGTTATGGTGATATCGTTTGAAATAGAAAACGAAGTAGTAGTCGTTCATGATCGAAGATGTTTATAGTGGATTTGATGAAGTGGTCTTGCTAGAATAGAAAGGATAGAAAAAAAATATATAGCAAATGGTTCTCTCAAAAAAATATATAAGGTGGCGAGTAAGGTGGAGAAAGAATGGTGATGGAGTGGTGAAGAAGAGTGATGGTTTTTTTTTTTTTTTTTTTTTTGTTGTATATGTGGGTTTTCTATATGCTTATGTATATATAAACATAGAGGTGGTGGTGGTTCACTATGGAGAGGGTGGTTCAATGGCGGCATAAGTGGTAGTGACTTTCGAAGGTGATTGTGGTTCAAATAGGTTTGTGAATATGAGGTGATTGGTCGACGGTTGTTGCAGGTGAAGCAGAAAAACAACAGAAAACAGGTAGCATAAAATGATGGTGTTGAAAGGTGATTAATCGATGGCGTTTGATTATATTAGAATAAGAAAATGGTGGGTATGTTATAATAGAATGAACGAGAACAAAAAAAAAAAACAATAGAACGAAAATAGATAGTTGAAATGGGTTTCAATTTGGGTTTGTTCTTCGATGGTGGTCGTGTATGTGGTGGTGTATGGTTGTCGTGGTGGTTAACGAGTGGCGTTCAAAGATGGTGGGTTTAGTTTTGAAAACCAACTAAAACAAGCAGTCCTTGGTTCTTGGTTTAATCGAAAAGAAATAAGTAAATAAAGTTGGTACCTATAGTTATGTTTATGTCAACACGAGTAGAAGTAGCTTCAATCTTGATTCGATGGAATCCATGGTGGTCGTGTGGGTTATTTTAGAGGGTGACGATGGTGATGATATTGAGTCACGAAGAAGATAGTTAGTAGAAAGGAAAACTCTAAGGTGATGTAGGTGATGTGTTGTAGGATTATGAAATTCATTCCCTAATTATATATCTATATTATTCATCTGCATTCATTTGTATATACATAAAAATAGGATATGAAATCTTGAGTGGGAAACAATAGATCCAACTTTATGTAATTAATTAATAATAATGATACATTAATCGAAAAGAATGAGCAGGGGAAATAGTATCAGTTAGATATTCTACCGACAGTTTCCACGGACTGTGCATCGTGCGAAAACAGTGACGGATAAAAGTGTTCAGAAAAATCCCATATTTTTAAATTAACTAAATTTATTTATTTTGGTAATTATGGTATAAAATTCAGTCATTAATTTAATAAATAAAAATTACATCAACTGTCCCTCGCATTTATGGGTGAAATATAAAAAGTTTTAAAACTTAACAAATAGTTCCTAAATTCATTATGAGTAAACCTATAAATTGTATAACTCATTTTCGAATCACCGTTTATATTAATATCATATAAGTTCGTATTAAACTTGTTTAATATTCATCAAATGGAAATTGAGCGTTATTGTCGTTTACTAAATAGATTCGAAATAACGAAATATATATTTAATATACTTTATTTATATATATAGATATGTTTTAAATATTAATTATCATAATATCATATTTTTATTTTATTTCACATAATTACTTTTAATAACAACAACATATAATATTTCAAATTATATTTCCAATTAATATTTTTTTTTATATATCCACACTTATCTATTTACAAATAGTTGTTCGTGAATCGTCGGGAATGGTCGAAGTCAATTGAATAAGTGAACATTGTTTCAAAATTTTTGAGACTCAACAATATAAACTTTGCTTATCATGTCAGAATCATATTAAGAATAAGTTTAAATTTGGTCGGAAATTGTCGGGTCGTCACAAATCATGTCTAGTTAATCTGGAACGAATGCTAATTAGATGCGAAAAATCAAATCTAGTACTTAATTGGGAGAAATGCCATTTCATGGTTAAAGAAGGCATCGTTCTTGGACATAAAATTTCAAAAGAAGGAATTGAAGTGGATAGAGCTAAAATAGATGTAATTGCTAAACTTCCACATCCCACCAATGTTAGAGGAGTTAGGAGTTTTCTAGGGCATGCCGGTTTTTACCGACGTTTCATAAAAGATTTTTTTAAAATTGCCACTCCTATGAATAAACTCCTAGAAAAGGATGCGCCATTCATCTTTTCAGATGAGTGTATCAAATCTTTTAATATTCTTAAAGAGAAACTCACTAATGCACCGATCATGATAACACCAAATTGGAATCTACCATTTGAACTAATGTGCGATGCAAGTGATTTTGCAATGGGAGCCGTTTTAGGACAAAGGATTGAAAAACGATTTCAACCTATATATTATGCTAGTAAGACGTTACAAGGAGCACAAACAAATTATACAACTACTGAAAAAGAACTCCTTGCTATTGTCTTTGCTTTTGACAAATTTCGATCATATCTCGTTCTAGCAAAAACGGTGGTCTATACCGACCATTCTGCTCTTAGATACTTATTTTCAAAACAAGATGCTAAACCAAGATTAATCCGTTGGATCTTACTCTTACAAGAGTTTGATATTGAAATCCGAGATAAAAGAGGAGCAGAAAATCTCGCCGCTGATCATCTTTCTCGTCTTGAAAATCCCGAATTAGAAGTTCTAAATGAATCGGCCATACAAGACAACTTTCCTGATGAATATCTATTGAAGATAGATTATAAAGAAATCCCATGGTTTGCAGACTATGCAAACTACTTAGTTTGTGGATTCCTTGAAAAAGGATTATCATACCAAAGACGAAAGAAATTCTTCAGTGATATAAAACACTATTTCTGGGAAGATCCACATCTGTTTAAAAGTTGTCCCGATGGAATAATACGCCGATGTGTATTTGGAGATGAAGCTAGTAAAATTTTAAACCATTGTCACACAGGACCAACAGGAGGGCATTATGGGCCTCAACTAACAGCTAGAAAAGCTTATGAAGCTGGATTCTATTGGCCTACAATTTACAAAGACGCACACCTTCTTTGCAAATCCTGTGATGCATGTCAAAGGGTCGGAAAAATAAGTCAACGTGATGAAATGCCACAAAATGTCATCCAAGTATGTGAAGTATTTGACATTTGGGGTATTGACTTTATGGGTCCATTTCAAAAATCTCATAATAATCTATATATACTCGTAGCCATTGATTATGTATCTAAATGGGCGGAAGTACAAGCTCTCCCAACTAACGATGCACGAGTTGTAGTCAACTTTTTAAAACGTCTTTTTGCAAGGTTTGGAACACCGAAAGCTTTAATAAGTGATCGGGGTACTCATTTCTGTAATAATCAACTTGAGAAAGTTCTTAAAAGATATGGAGTAACTCATAAAATCTCCACCGCATATCATCCACAAACAAGTGGACAAGTTGAAAATACCAACCGAGCTTTAAAACGTATTCTAGAGAAAACCGTAGGATCAAATCCGAAGGAATGGTCCATTAAATTGGAGGATGCACTCTGGGCTTTTAGAACAGCCTACAAAACTCCAATTGGAACCACACCTTTTAGACTTGTTTATGGAAAAGCATGTCATCTTCCAGTAGAAATTGAACACAAAGCATTTTGGGCTTTGAAAACATGTAATCTTGATTTACATGAAGCCGGACGTCTACGATTAAGTCAACTAAACGAATTAGAAGAATTAAGACATGAAGCATACGAAAATTCGTTAATCTATAAAGAAAGAAAGAAGAAATGGCATGATAAAAGAATCAGAAGTTCAAAAGAATTTAAAGAAGGAGACAGAGTTCTTCTTTTCAATTCACGATTCAAGCTATTTCCTGGAAAATTGAAATCAAGATGGTCTGGACCATTCATAGTCAAAAGAGTTTACCCATACGGAACGATAGAATTAATAAATTCAAATGGGATTGAATTTAAAGTTAATGGTCACAGAGTTAAACATTACATACATGGTCCGATGGAAGTCGACAATGAAGTTAATCACAATTTCGACACCACAGCTAACTAAGTGTGAGGAGAATCAAGTCTTTAAAGGATAATATGTATTTCTGTTAGAGTTAGATTGTCTGTTTTCATGTAGTTCTCGAAAATGGAACCCGAATGGTCTTTCCCTAGCAGACCCTAAAGAACTAGTCTTCTCCCCCCATTCTGAATTTTTATTTTTTTAGGTTTTTACAAAATGAAGACTGCCTGTGAACTAAACCATGGTCTAATGCTACACGCTTTGATCACTAAAAGAAATAATGACATACTACCGAGTGAATTAGTATCAGTAATCAGAGAAAGAATGGACGGAGTTAGAAAAGAATCCAGATGCGAAGATAATAAGTTACAATTTGGTAAAGAAAAATCAAAATTCGCAGCAAAAAGAAGAGCACGACACCTAGAAAGATGTCACAAATGCGGAAAATGGTCACATGGAGGTAAATGTTCAAATAATCAAACCTATTCAAATACCGAATTTGTTACTTTATGCAGAGACGGACCGTTCATATGTTTAGAAGAAAAGACACTGAATGCTCGAGGTTACGCCTATGTAGCCATGGAAAACCAATTAAACCGACTATCTTATGAATGGGATAGATCATATAACTAAGAAATCTATTTCACAGGTATGTCTGTACAGTTTTTATTTTTATTTTTATTTTTAACCTTTTGATAATAAACGCTAATTTGTTCGCTAAAAAGTATTAAATTGGTATTGAATAAAATTAGGTTTGGCGACCGAAATTATTGATATCATTCAAAAATTTATTACATCACTGCGAAATTTAACGTTTATTCTTAAGGTATAAATATCTTTAATCAATCAACCCAAAATATTTCAAAAATTCGCCATGAGTTAAATTAGGTCTTGGAACCGAAATTACTTTACCGAAAAGAGGGGCACATATTTTTGATAATATTTGATTGATTAAAGTGGGATAAAAAGCCAAAAAGATTTTTAATTTTATTTTTACCATGTTTTTAAAATTAATATATAAATCTTAAATTAATATTGTAAACTTTGTAAAAAAAATATATTTAAAATTGTAAATATTTGAAAAATTAATATAAGTTTGGTGTGAATTTATAATATGAATTTTTAATTTTATGCATTTCAAATTTTAAGTTTGGTGTGAATTTTTAATATTAATTTTGAATTTTATATTTAAATTGTGTGAATTTAAAAACAAAAATTTACTTTATCTCATTAAGTTAAAAATATGATTTTTAAAATTCGTCGTAAGTTGAAGACTAGGTCATTGAACCGAAATTGCTTTACCCGAGGGAGGGACGAGAGTTATTATTATCATTATTTTTAATCTTATTGAATTAAAGTATGCCAAAAATATAAAAAAAAAAAAAAAACCCTAAAATCTTAGCTTTTAAAACAATCGCTACAAAAAGACAAATTTTAAAATTTTGTCGAGGGACGGACTAGGGCATCGTTCCGAAACGCCCTCATTCTTAAAAGAAACAAATTTTTAAAATTAATTAATATTTGTTTTATAAGTTAAAGGTTTTATAAATAAAAAAAAATAGTATGTATATATTTGTTTGTAGTTTATCTTACAAGACAGGGTAAAACAACGCGTTTTCAAAGACTGGCATTAAGTTCAGCAAAAGCAAGTAATTTTGACGACAAGATGCAAAATATGTGTGAAATAACAAACAAGACGGAATAAACAAATGACGTGCATCATTTATCATTCAACAATCAAACGACAATATGTTTGCAACTTTGGTAAAATTTAATCACTTTTCTACGCTTATCACCCTCAATAATTTAAATTGTTACTGATTTCTTGCAAATGAGGGCATTGCAAGATCTTAAGTGTGGGAAGGGGTTAAATTCTTTCGGATTTTTAAAAAATTTTGATTTAAACACTTGGTTACCATTAAAAATGCTAGTAACGCAGTAGTTGTGTTAGAATCTAGTGCTCTCCGATAACAAGGAATAGCCCTAGTCTTATATACTAACTACCCACTTCTAGTAAATTTTTCAAAATTTTTAACAAAATGAATTCAAAATCATGTTTATACATATTTATGAACGATGAAAACTAGGTCATTGAGCCGAAATTATCGTTACCTCGGAAAGGACATAAATTGAGAAACAACCAAAATGTTAGAATTCATTTAATAAGAATGGAATAGAAGAGAAAAAGGCAAAGAAAAACATAAATAAAAGCCAAGTGTGGGAAAAGTTTACCAAGTCATTCAAAACATATATCACATATTTTTGTACAAACAATTGAAAATACTTTTGTTTTGAACGATAATCAACTGTTTTATCCAATGAAACTATCAAAGAGAGATGGATCTACACGATGAATCAATTCCATCATTAAAAGGAAGTAAAGTCTTCCAAAAAAAACACGCGCTTCTTGATTTAGGTCATGAAGTTGTCGTCCAGACCAGCTGTAGGTTGACGAAAAATCTAGAAAAGTCATCACTAAAATCGGCTGGAAATCCACGGACCTCAGCATCAAACAGGGTCGCCAAGTGGTCAGATTTATCCTAACCATGAGAAGGATTTATCTCGTACAATGGGGGGGCACCGTGCAAATTAGCTTGATAAGACTAATGAATCAGATCCCCAGAAAAGGATAATCTCCTTAAAAGATCAAAAATCAGCTTATAAGCCTGATATTACTCAATCCTTGAGATTGACCTTAAAGATTGAGAATTCAAACTCATGGAATTCAATGATATCTAAACTCGAGCTTGAACGAGAAAATATTTTGATCAAAATTACAAACCAATTTGTTTTCTGAAAATCCATTTTCAATGCGTTCATTACCATTGAACGTAAAATCCTAGGAATTCACCTGGAATTCATTAGGTCACCTGAACCAAATCGGGTGTCAACCGTAAGAACGGTGGTTGTATAGCATGGTCGGAGACAGGACCTTGTGCCAGACCGAAAAATTATAGGATGATCTTTACTATTGCTCCTACCAAGGATAGTTCTAGCATCCGACACGTTAAAAAGACTATAATCATCTGCATGTCACTGGACATTGCCTTAACAGTTTCTTGTTCATCGCTTTCCTTTACAACCAGACGGTAGTTTATCGAAAGGTAATATACGGAACAAGTAAACTGGATGTGTGCTTTCCGATACAGGGATAGCAGTGGATTACACGAGCCTAAAAGTTTTAGCCAAAATATTGATCCACAGATATATTTTGCAACACCGATGATGGATCAAATCAGAAAACTTGTCTAGGGTAAAATCTAGCTTGAATTTTCAAAAGATCAAATGTTTTCATAAAGATCCAATTTCCTTAAGGATCTAAATTTTTATAGTCATGTGGGACTGTAAACCACCTTTCAAATGTGCACTTTGCTTTGAAAACCGAAAGTAAATCGGCTATTTGATTGCAAGTGTCGTTGACCTAAACCCGAGGCAACTATAAAAGACACACCCACCTTTAAACCACATCGTTACTATCATTGTTTATACCGCTGTATTGAAGTCACTTATGTACAAAGTGTGAAGAATAAAGAAGTGATTCAAGTGTTTCAAGACTATATTGCTTGAGGACAAGCAACGCTTAAGTGTGGGAATATTGATAATGCCAAAAATGAACACATATTTTACAGCATTATTCCCCAAGAAAGACAAGATTTTAGTTGATATTGTTCGATTTACAAGCACTATTCGTTTAAATATTAAAAAGTGAAGATAAAAGGCAGATTCGACAAATTGAAGACGGAAAGGTCCAAAAAGCTAAAAAGTACAAGATTCAATCAAAAATGTTCAAATTATTGATGAGGAACGTCTCAAAATAACAAGAGTACAAGTTACAAGACGCAAAGTACACGATATAAAATAGTACGCGAGGACGTCCGAAAATCCGGAACCGGGACCTGAGCCTAGAAGAAACGCCCGACGTAACGGACTAAAAATATCTACTCAACTATGCATATAAATATAATATAAATATATAAATAATTATTAAAATTATTTATATATTTATTATTATTAAATTATGTCGACAAGCTAGGAGCCAAACGAATGTGAGCTGGAATTCATGGCCATGCGACTCGCATGGCCCTATGCCCATTTTCATGCGACTCGCGTGAGGGGCTTTTTCAGGCCACATTCTATTTAAAGCGAGTTCGTGATCCATTTTATGTACACCATAATATATCTTTCTATCTCTCTTTTGTAATACATAAATAAATTTAATTATAATTTTAATTTTAATTAATAATAATAATAAGGTTATGTTAAGGAGTGTTTTGAGTGTATAAGTCGAAATTCTGTCCGTGTAACGCTACGCTATTTTTAATCATTGTAAGTTATGTTCAACCTTTTTACATTAATGTCTCATAGCTAAGTTATTATTATGCTTATTTAAAACGAAGTAATCATGATGTTGGGCTAATTACTAAAAATGGGTAATTGGGCTTTGTACCATAATTGGGGTTTGGACGAAAGAACGACACTTGTGGAAATTAGACTATGAGCTATTAATGGGCTTTATATTTGTTTAACTAAATGATAGTTTGTTAATGTTAATATAAAGATTTACAATTGGGCGTCCCTATAAATTACCATATACACTCAATCGGACACGATGGGCGGGGTATTTATATGTACGAATAATCGTTCATTTAACCGGACACGGGAATGGATTAATAGCCACTAGAATAATTAAAACAGGGGTGAAATTATGTTCAAGGGTAATTGGTGTAATTGTTAACAAAGTAGTAAAACCTTGGTTTACACGCAGTCGATAACCTGGTGTATTCATTAAACAAAGTATTAAAACCTTGTTACAATTCGAATCCCCAATTAGTTGGAATATTTAACTTCGGGTATAAGGATAATTTGACGAGGGCACTCGCATTTTATATTTATGACTGATGGACTGTTATGGACAAAAACCAGACGGACATATTAAATAATCCAGGACAAAGGACAATTAACCCATGGTAATAAATTAAAATCAACACGTCAAACATCATGATTACGGAAGTTTAAATAAGCATAATTCTTTTATTATATTTCTCATCGTATCTTTATTTACTGTCATTTTATTACTCGCAATTTTATTTACTGTCATTTTATTTATTGTCATTATTTTACGCACTTTAATTATCGTCATTTATCTTTACGCTTAAAATATAGAATCGACAAACCGGTCATTAAACGGTAAAACCCCCCTTTTATAATAATATTACTACTTATATAATTATACATATTTTGTATAAATATAGTTAAAAATATAGTAAGTATCACCAGCTCCCTGTGGAACGAACCGGACTTACTAAAAACTACACTACTCTACGATTAGGTACACTGCCTATAGTGTTGTAGCAAGGTTTAGGTATATCCCATCCGTAAATTAATAAAACTTGTGTCATATTTTGTAGTATTTTGTATTAAAAATAATACTATTTCGTACCCTCACGCTACATCATCAAGTTTTTGGCGCCGCTGCCGGGGTTATTGACAGTAAATAGTATTATTTTACAGTAAATAGTTGAGGGTACTATACCTATAGTTTTTGTATTAAATAGTATTTTACAGCATTATTCCCCAAGAAAGACAAGATTTTAGTTGATATTGTTCGATTTACAAGCACTATTCGTTTAAATATTAAAAAGTGAAGATAAAAGGCAGATTCGACAAATTGAAGACGAAAAGGTCCAAAAAGCTAAAAAGTACAAGATTCAATCAAAAAGGTTCAAATTATTGATGAGGAACGTCTCAAAATAACAAGAGTACAAGTTACAAGACGCAAAGTACACGATATAAAATAGTACGCGAGGACGTCCGAAAATCCGGAACCGGGACCTGAGCCTAGAAGAAACGCCCGATGTAACGGACTAAAAATATCTACTCAACTACGCATATAAATATAATATAAATATATAAATAATTATTAAAATTATTTATATATTTATTATTATTAAATTATGTCGACAAGCTAGGAGCCAAACGAATGTGAGCTGGAATTCATGGCCATGCGACTCGCATGGCCCTATGCCCATTTTCATGCGACTCGCATGAGGGGCTTTTCCAGGCCACATTCTATTTAAAGCGAGTTCGTGATCCATTTTATGTACACCATAATATATCTTTCTATCTCTCTTTTGTAATACATAAATAAATTTAATTATAATTTTAATTTTAATTAATAATAATAATAAGGTTATGTTAAGGAGTGTTTTGAGTGTATAAGTCGAAATTCTGTCCGTGTAACGCTACGCTATTTTTAATCATTGTAAGTTATGTTCAACCTTTTTACATTAATGTCTCATAGCTAAGTTATTATTATGCTTATTTAAAACGAAGTAATCATGATGTTGGGCTAATTACTAAAAATGGGTAATTGGGCTTTGTACCATAATTGGGGTTTGGACGAAAGAACGACACTTGTGGAAATTAGACTATGAGCTATTAATGGGCTTTATATTTGTTTAACTAAATGATAGTTTGTTAATGTTAATATAAAGATTTACAATTGGGCGTCCCTATAAATTACCATATACACTCAATCGGACACGATGGGCGGGGTATTTATATGTACGAATAATCGTTCATTTAACCGGACACGGGAATGGATTAATAGCCACTAGAATAATTAAAACAGGGGTGAAATTATGTTCAAGGGTAATTGGTGTAATTGTTAACAAAGTAGTAAAACCTTGGTTTACACGCAGTCGATAACCTGGTGTATTCATTAAACAAAGTATTAAAACCTTGTTACAATTCGAATCCCCAATTAGTTGGAATATTTAACTTCGGGTATAAGGATAATTTGACGAGGGCACTCGCATTTTATATTTATGACTGATGGACTGTTATGGACAAAAACCAGACGGACATATTAAATAATCCAGGACAAAGGACAATTAACCCATGGTAATAAATTAAAATCAACACGTCAAACATCATGATTACGGAAGTTTAAATAAGCATAATTCTTTTATTATATTTCTCATCGTATCTTTATTTACTGTCATTTTATTACTCGCAATTTTATTTACTGTCATTTTATTTATTGTCATTATTTTACGCACTTTAATTATCGTCATTTATCTTTACGCTTAAAATATAGAATCGACAAACCGGTCATTAAACGGTAAAACCCCCCTTTTATAATAATATTACTACTTATATAATTATACATATTTTGTATAAATATAGTTAAAAATATAGTAAGTATCACCAGCTCCCTGTGGAACGAACCGGACTTACTAAAAACTACACTACTCTACGATTAGGTACACTGCCTATAGTGTTGTAGCAAGGTTTAGGTATATCCCATCCGTAAATTAATAAAACTTGTGTCATATTTTGTAGTATTTTGTATTAAAAATAATACTATTTCGTACCCTCACGCTACATCATCAAGTTTTTGGCGCCGCTGCCGGGGTTATTGACAGTAAATAGTATTATTTTACAGTAAATAGTTGAGGGTACTATACCTATAGTTTTTGTATTAAATAGTATTTTACAGCATTATTCCCCAAGAAAGACAAGATTTTAGTTGATATTGTTCGATTTACAAGCACTATTCGTTTAAATATTAAAAAGTGAAGATAAAAGGCAGATTCGACAAATTGAAGACGGAAAGGTCCAAAAAGCTAAAAAGTACAAGATTCAATCAAAAAGGTTCAAATTATTGATGAGGAACGTCTCAAAATAACAAGAGTACAAGTTACAAGACGCAAAGTACACGATATAAAATAGTACGCGAGGACGTCCGAAAATCCGGAACCGGGACCTGAGCCTAGAAGAAACGCCCGACGTAACGGACTAAAAATATCTACTCAACTACGCATATAAATATAATATAAATATATAAATAATTATTAAAATTATTTATATATTTATTATTATTAAATTATGTCGACAAGCTAGGAGCCAAACGAATGTGAGCTGGAATTCATGGCCATGCGACTCGCATGGCCCTATGCCCATTTTCATGCGACTCGCATGAGGGGCTTTTCCAGGCCACATTCTATTTAAAGCGAGTTCGTGATCCATTTTATGTACACCATAATATATCTTTCTATCTCTCTTTTGTAATACATAAATAAATTTAATTATAATTTTAATTTTAATTAATAATAATAATAAGGTTATGTTAAGGAGTGTTTTGAGTGTATAAGTCGAAATTCTGTCCGTGTAACGCTACGCTATTTTTAATCATTGTAAGTTATATTCAACCTTTTTACATTAATGTCTCGTAGCTAAGTTATTATTATGCTTATTTAAAACGAAGTAATCATGATGTTGGGCTAATTACTAAAAATGGGTAATTGGGCTTTGTAGGGTTTGGACAAAAGAACGACACTTGTGGAAATTAGACTATGAGCTATTAATGAGCTTTATATTTGTTTAACTAAATGATAGTTTGTTAATGTTAATATAAAGATTTACAATTGTGCGTCCCTATAAATTACCATATACACTCAATCGGACACGATGGGCGGGGTATTTATATGTACGAATAATCGTTAATTTAACCGGACACGGGAATGGATTAATAGCCACTAGAATAATTAAAACAGGGGTGAATTACATTCAAGGGTAATTGGTGTAATTGTTAACAAAGTAGTAAAACCTTGGTTTACACGCAGTTGATAACCTGGTGTATTCATTAAACAAAGTATTAAAACCTTGTTACAATTCGAATCCCCAATTAGTTGGAATATTTAACTTCGGGTATAAGAATAATTTGATGAGGACACTCGCACTTTATATTTATGACTGATGGACTGTTATGGACAAAAACCAGACGGACATATTAAATAATCCAGGACAAAGGACAATTAACCCATGGGCATAAAATTAAAATCAACACGCCAAACATCATGATTACGGAAGTTTAAATAAGCATAATTCTTTTATTATATTTCTCATCGTATCTTTATTTACTGTCATTTTATTACTCGCAATTTTATTTACTGTCATTTTATTTATTGTCATTATTTTACGCACTTTAATTATCGTCATTTATCTTTACGCTTAAAATATAGAATCGACAAACCAGTCATTAAACGGTAAAACCCCCCTTTTATAATAATATTACTACTTATATAATTATATATATTTTGTATAAATATAGTTAAAAATATAGTAAGTATCACCAGCTCCCTGTGGAACGAACCAGACTTACTAAAAACTACACTACTCTACGATTAGGTACACTGCCTATAGTGTTGTAGCAAGGTTTAGGTATATCCCATCCGTAAATTAATAAAACTTGTGTCATATTTTGTAGTATTTTGTATTAAAAATAATACTATTTCGTACCCTCACGCTACATCATCAAGTTTTTGGCGCCGCTGCCGGGGAGCACTAAAACGCTATATTTTTAATTTATATTTGCAAAAATATAAAAAAAAAAAAAAAAAAAAAAAAAAACGTAAAAAAAAAAAAAACGTAAAAAAAAAAAATTATTTTAAGTTTTATTACCTTTAGATTTTTAGACTCAGTCACAACTTTTAGTATTAAGTTTAGTTTTGCCATAGTTATTTTCATTTTTAGATTTTTAGGCTTTGCCGTAAAATCCCTTAAGTGCTTATTCCTTAGACTAAGTTTTAGGTGCTTTAGAATTTTGCGACGCCATTTTTCGTGCTATTTTCTTATTTCGTATTTTTCGACGCCTTTTACCTATGTATCAATTACAATTCCAATTAGTGATCTCCATTTGTAGCTTTAATTTTAAGATAGTGATCGTTATAAGGTTGGATTAACCGCGTGTTTACAAACCACTCTTCGTCTTTTTCATTTTTCGACACTTTTCGACGCGCACTCTTTTTCTCTCTTATTTCTCGCCATTCTAGTTTTTAGGATTTAGATTTTTTTCTACTTCTTCTCTAAATTTCTTAAAACTGCGAAAATTTATTTTAAGTGGTTAAATTGATAGACATCAAAATTTTCTGGTTCGTAGTAATAGTTGGATTTGTACGTGGACCGGGTTATTGGAGCCAAACAGTACTCAATTATATTGAGACCAAACGAATCCTGCCCCTCTGCTGCATCTTTTGGCTATTCGAAACGTGGGCAAAATCAGAAAAGTCTATTGATTGGATAACTTATATAATTTTTCTTTCCTTTTTAAAAACTAATAGGATATTCAGTGAATGCACCGAGCAAGACGTTCACCGCCGGTCATACGTTCACCACCTGTAACTCGATCAAGACATCGTTTAACAAATATCGCCGCCGTTGATTTTTCTTTAGAATCGTCATCTAGTCGACCAAGTACTCCAATTCAAATTTCCGATAATCCATCTTTTGAACCCGATTTCACAACTAAGAACCCGGAAGATATTCAAGGACAATTCCAAGATCCTGAACCCCAAACCGTTAAATCAGAATCCTCTAGTGATTCGGATACAACAAATCCAATCATGGAAAATCTAGAACCTCTAAGTATGGAAGAACGAATGAGAGCTAAGCGCACTGGCCAAGGTCACGCCATTATTAAACCAGAAGTTAATGCTCCAGATTATGAAATTAAAGGACAAATTCTACACATGGTAACTAATCAGTGCCAATATAGTGGTAGGCCGAATGAAGACCCAAACGAACATCTTCGTACGTTTAATAGGATCTGTACACTATTCAAAATCCGAGAAGTGGAAGACGAACAAATTTATATCATGTTATTTCCCTGGACTTTAAAGGGAGAAGCCAAAGATTGGTTAGAATCGTTACCTGAAGGGGCGATTGATACATGGGATGTTTTAGTTGAAAAATTTCTTAAACAATTCTTTCCGGCATCTAAAGCCGTGAGACTTCAAGGAGAAATTGTTACGTTCGCGCAAAAGCCAAATGAAACATTATATGAGGCGTGGACAAGATTCGGAAGGATGTTGAGAGGATGTCCTCAACACGGATTAGATACTTTTCAAATAGTGCAAATCTTCTATAAAGGCGTAGACATCGCTACAAGAAAAGACATCGACATAACAGTTGGTGGTTCCATTATGAAGAAAACCGCAACTGAAGCTTACAAAATTATTGATAACACAGCCTCCCACTCACATGAGTGGCATCAAGAAAAAGATATCTTTCGATCATCTAAAGCGGCTAGAGCCGATTATAGCCATGACTTTGATTCCGTTTCCGCAAAAATAGATGCTTTCGAAAGACGAATGGAAAAGATGAATAAAGATATTCACGCAATACGAATCAGTTGTGAGCAATGCGGTGGACCACACTTATTGAAAGATTGTCACATTGAACCAACGATGGAACAACGAGAGAATGTTTCTTATATGAACCAAAGGCCTGGAAATAATTATCAAAATAATTATCAACCGCCAAAGTTAAACTTCAATCGAAATCAAAATATTCTTTACAATCCAAACGGACCCAACAACAACTCGTACAACCAACAAGGTCCGAATAACCAACCAACTCAAAACAACACTTTCAATCAACAAAGACCTAGCTTGTATAAACCACCACAACAAACCGAAGAGAAAAAGCCAAATCTAGAAGAAATGATGGCAAAGCTAGTTGAATCTCAAACACAATTTATTACATCTCAAACCCAAACGAATGAGAGGTTTGATCAGTCATTAAGAACTCAACAAGCTTCCATTTTGAATCTAGAAAAACATGTAGGTACTCTTGCTAGCATGATGAGTGAGAGGGAACAAGGAAAGCTACCGAGTAATACTGAAGCAAATCCTCGAAATGAGAATGTTAACATGGTTTCAACAAATTCTGAAAAACCAGCTCCGGAAGATGGGAAGGTTTTAGATGAGAGTAAAAATGAAGAAGTTACACCACCACCACCAGAGTATGTAAAGCCAGTGGTGGCACCATATAAACCACCCATCCCGTTTCCAAGAAAAGGAGTTGAGTATGAGCAAGTAATAGGTAATAAAGTTGGTGATACCATTGGAAAGAAGAAGAAGAAGAAGAATAAGAAAGTGCAAGAAACAAAAGCCGTAGAAGTAAACCAGGTGAAGACAGTTCCACCAAATCCTCCACCTAGGGTAGGTGATCCGGGTGAATTTATTGTTCCTTGTCTACTTAGTGACTGTGTCATGTATGATGCACTAGCAGATTTAGGTTCAAGTGTGAGTGTTATGCCTCTTTCATTATATAAGAGATTAGGTGTAGGTGAGTTAACTCCAACGGATATGAGTGTTCGACTCCTTGTTCAAACCATTAATCACCCAGTTGGAATTGCTGACAACCTACCCGTTCAAGTAGGTAATTTAACCTTTCTAGTCGAATTCATTGTCATTGACATAGAAGAGGACTCAAACGTTCCTCTAATTTTAGGTCGACCATTCTTAGCGTCCACCGGGGCGTTATTTGATGTAAGAAAGGGTAGAATGACACTTAGTAATGATGAGAAATCGATCACCTTTATGATTCGACAGTCTAAATATCCACAAACCAAAACCGTTGAACCGACAAAAACGATTGGTAAGAACCATGTTGTTTTACCAACTCCAACGGTAATGCTTAACAATAATAGAACGCCTAAGTGTGGGGAAAATGAAGTAACACCTAATGATGACTTGATAATAAAGAACCCCATAGTTGATACGAAATTAAATAACCCCGTTATTAACAGTTCAATGAAGAAACTTTTTAAACGGGTTATTGATGCTAAAAGTAAGGGAAACTTTAAGTTATATAACCGGTTAGTATCCAATCTGTCGCCTAAAGAAAAGGCGAAGCTAGTTGAATTTGTGGATATTACGGAAAAAGCTGGTCACTGGCTTAAAGCAAAAGTCACAGATATGCAAGTTGATTATGGACCAAGAGAAATTAACGATGAAGTTAATCACAATTTTGACACCACGGCTACCTAAGTGTGGGGAGATTCAAATGTTCTAAAAAGAAAATGCTATCTAGAGTTAGTTGTTCTGTTCTCGTGTAGTTCCGAGAATGGAACCCGATTGGTCTTTTCCGCTAGCAGACACTAAAGAACTAGTTTTCTCCCTCCATTCTGAATTTTTATTTTGTAGGTTTTATATGAAATTAATATGCTTTTTAAATTTAAGTTTTGTGTGAATTTAAAAACAAAATTTACTTTAATTCATTAAGTTTAAAAAATGATTTCTAAAATTCGTCGTGAGTTAAAGACTAGGTCGTTGAGCCGAAATTGCTTTACCCGAGGGCGGGGCGACAAATTTTGTTATCATTTAATTTTATTGATCTAAAGTATGCAAAAAAAAAAAAATATATTATATTAATTTTTGAACGTAGGGGTTATATACCAAACTTCAAAAATATGTATATATGTTTGTATTTTATGTTATGTACACAACAGGGTAAAACAGCGCACTTTCAAAGACTGTCATTAAGTTCAACAAAAAGCTACTAATTTTGATGACAAGGCGCAAAATATCAAATGTGATGTAAAATAATATGCTTACAAACTGGGTATTTTTAATCACTTTTCTACACTAATCACCCTCATGAATTTATAATTATAGTCTGATTTTATGCAAATGAGGGCATTGCATGATCTCAAGTGTGGGGAAGGGTTATAAATTCTCTCGGGTTTACACTTAGTTTATTTGCCAAATTTTGTGAAAATTTGAAAATTAAATGAACTCAAAATCATGTTTATACATATTTATGAACGATGAAAACTAGGTGATAATACCGAAATTATCGTTACCTCGAAAAGGACATAAATTGAGAAACACCCTAAAACGCTTGAATTCATTTAAAATGAAATAGAAGAAAATAAAAAGGCAAAGAAAGAAACTAAGGGTGGGAAGAATGTACCAAGTTATTCAATTTAAAACATATATCACATATTTTTGTACAAGATTATTGCAGGTACTTTTGCTTTGGACGATACTAATCAGTTTTACCCGGTTTACTGTAATACATTTGAAAGAAAGATGGATCTACACGATGAATCAATTCCATCATTAAAAGGAAGTAAAGTCTTCCGAAAAAGACACGCGCTTCTTGATTTAGGTCATGAAGTTGTCGTCCAGACCAGCTGTAGGTTGACGAAAAATCTAGAAAAGTCATCACTAAAATCAGCAGGAAATCCACGGAGCTCAGCATCAAACAGGGTCGCCAAGTGGTCAGATTTATCCTAACCATGAGAAGGATTTATCTCGTACAATGGGGAGGCACCGTGCAAATTAGCTTGATAAGACTAATGAATCAGATCCCCAGAAAAGGATAATCTCCTTAAAGATTAAAAATCAGCTTTTAAGACTGATAATACTCAATCCTTGAGATTGACCTTAAAGATTGAGAATTCAAACTCATGGAATTCAATGATATCTAAACTCGAGCATGAATGAGAAAATATTTTGATCAAAAACACAAACCGATTTGTTTTCTGAAAAACCATTTTCAATGCGTTCATTACCATTGAACGTAAAATCCTAGGAATTCACCTAGAATTCATTAGGTCACCTGAACCAAATCGGGTGTCAACCGTAAGAACGGTGGTTGCATAGCATGGTCGGAGACAGGACCTTGTGCCAGACCGAAAAATTATAGGATGATCTTTACTATTGCTCCTACCAAGGATAGTTCTAGCATCCGACACGTTAAAAAGACCATAATCATCTGCATGTCACTGGACATTACCTTAACAGTTTCTTGTTCATCGCTTTCCTTTACAACCGGACGGTAGTTTACCGAAAGGTAATATACGGAACAAGTAAACTGGATGTGTGCTTTCCGATACAGGGATAGCAGTGGATTACACGAGCCTAAAAGTTTTAGCCAAAATATTGATCCACAGATATATTTTGCAACACCGATGATGGATCAAATCAGAAAACTTGTCTAGGGTAAAATCTAGCTTGAATTTTCAAAAGATCAAATGTTTTCATAAAGATCCAATTTCCTTAAGGATCTAAATTTTTATAGTCATGTGGGACTGTAAACCACCTTTCAAATGTGCACTTTGCTTTGGAAACCGAAAGTAAATCGGCTATTTGATTGCAAGTGTCGTTGACCTAAACCCGAGGCAACTATAAAAGACACACCCACCTTTAAACCACATCGTTACTATCATTGTTTATACCGCTGTATTGAAGTCACTTATGTACAAAGTGTGAAGAATAAAGAAGTGATTCAAGTGTTTCAAGACTATATTGCTTGAGGACAAGCAACGCTCAAGTGTGGGAATATTGATAATGCCAAAAATGAACACATATTTTACAGCATTATTCCCCAAGAAAGACAAGATTTTAGTTGATATTGTTCGATTTACAAGAACTATTCGTTTAAATATTAAAAAGTGAAGATAAAAGGCAGATTCGACAAATTGAAGACGGAAAGGTCCAAAAAGCTAAAAAGTACAAGATTCAATCAAAAAGGTTCAAATTATTGATGAGGAACGTCTCAAAATAACAAGAGTACAAGTTACAAGACGCAAAGTACACGATATAAAATAGTACGCGAGGACGTCCGAAAATCCGGAACCGGGACCTGAGCCTAGAAGAAACGCCCGACGTAACGGACTAAAAATATCTACTCAACTATTCATATAAATATAATATAAATATATAAATAATTATTAAAATTATTTATATATTTATTATTATTAAATTATGTCGACAAGCTAGGAGCCAAAAGAATGTGAGCTGGAATTCATGGCCATGCGACTCGCATGGCCCTATGCCCATTTTCATGCGACTCGCATGAGGGGCTTTTCCAGGCCACATTCTATTTAAAGCGAGTTCGTGATCCATTTTATGTACACCATAATATATCTTTCTATCTCTCTTTTGTAATACATAAATAAATTTAATTATAATTTTAATTTTAATTAATAATAATAATAAGGTTATGTTAAGGAGTGTTTTGAGTGTATAAGTCGAAATTCTGTCCGTGTAACGCTACGCTATTTTTAATCATTGTAAGTTATGTTCAACCTTTTTACATTAATGTCTCGTAGCTAAGTTATTATTATGCTTATTTAAAACGAAGTAATCATGATGTTGGGCTAATTACTAAAAATGGGTAATTGGGCTTTGTACCATAATTGGGGTTTGGACAAAAGAACGACACTTGTGGAAATTAGACTATGAGCTATTAATGGGCTTTATATTTGTTTAACTAAATGATAGTTTGTTAATGTTAATATAAAGATTTACAATTGGGCGTCCCTATAAATTACCATATACACTCAATCGGACACGATGGGCGGGGTATTTATATGTACGAATAATCGTTAATTTAACCGGACACGGGAATGGATTAATAGCCACTAGAATAATTAAAACAGGGGTGAATTACATTCAAGGGTAATTGGTGTAATTGTTAACAAAGTAGTAAAACCTTGGTTTACACGCAGTTGATAACCTGGTGTATTCATTAAACAAAGTATTAAAACCTTGTTACAATTCGAATCCCCAATTAGTTGGAATATTTAACTTCGGGTATAAGAATAATTTGATGAGGACACTCGCACTTTATATTTATGACTGATGGACTGTTATGGACAAAAACCAGACGGACATATTAAATAATCCAGGACAAAGGACAATTAACCCATGGGCATAAAATTAAAATCAACACGTCAAACATCATGATTACGGAAGTTTAAATAAGCATAATTCTTTTATTATATTTCTCATCGTATCTTTATTTACTGTCATTTTATTACTCGCAATTTTATTTACTGTCATTTTATTTATTGTCATTATTTTACGCACTTTAATTATCGTCATTTATCTTTACGCTTAAAATATAGAATCGACAAACCAGTCATTAAAAGGTAAAACCCCCCTTTTATAATAATATTACTACTTATATAATTATATATATTTTGTATAAATATAGTTAAAAATATAGTAAGTATCACCAGATCCCTGTGGAACGAACCGGACTTACTAAAAACTACACTACTCTACGATTAGGTACACTGCCTATAGTGTTGTAGCAAGGTTTAGGTATATCCCATCCGTAAATTAATAAAACTTGTGTCATATTTTGTAGTATTTTGTATTAAAAATAATACTATTTCGTACCCTCACGCTACATCATCAAGTTATGTTACCCATCATGATTAATAAATAATAGTATTTTATATTTATGAGGGTATATCCCATCACGTGATAATTCTTTTATTTCATATTTAATTTCCTTTATTTTATATTTAATTGCACTTCTAATTATCGCATTTTTATTGTTATTGTTGCACTTTTAATTATCGTACTTTTTAATTATCGCAAGTTTATTTTATCGCACTTTTATTATTCGCAATTTCATTATCGTTATTTACTTTATGCTTTAATTTAAGTCTTGTATTTATTTTTAATATTTTACATTTGGTTTTAACTGCGACTAAAGTTTTAAAATCGACAAACCGGTCATTAAACGGTAAAAACCCCCCTTATAATAATAATATTACTTAAATATATATATTTGTATTTTTACAATTATTGTGTGTAAAAAAATATAGTGTTATACTTCACGAGCTCCCTGTGGAACGAACCGGACTTACTAAAAACTATACTATAATACGATTAGGTACACTGCCTATAAGTGTTGTAGCAAGGTTTAAGTATATCCACTCGATAAATAAATAAATAACTTGTGTAAAATTGTAGCATATTTAATAGTATTTCGCACTAAAAATAATACTATTTAGTACCCTCACCCACCTGAAATACCCGTAACTTCTGATGAAGCTATTCCTACTCCACAAGAACCACAACCTGATCAAGATAAGGAAAAAGAACCGGTAGTTGAAAAGGTTAATGAAGATAACACAGTTAAGGATAAACCTTATGTTAAACCATATCAACCACCACTTCCTTACCCGAGTAAAATGAAGAAAGAAAAACTTGAAGCCGAGCAATCCAAATTTTTGGATATGTTTAAACAGATAAATGTAAATCTTCCTTTCATTGATGTGATTTCAGGAATGCCTAGATATGCTAAATTCTTGAAAGATCTAATCTCAAATAGAAAGAAAATGGAAGAACTCTCGGCTGTTACTATGAATGCTAATTGTTCAGCAGTGCTGTTGAATAAGATACCAGAAAAACTATCTGATCCAGGAAGTTTCACAATTCCATGTTTTCTGGGTAGTCTTAGTTCAATAGAAGCATTGGCAGACTTAGGTGCTAGTATAAATCTAATGCCGTATTCACTATACACTAAACTAGACCTTGGAGAATTGAAACCAACCAGAATAAGCATACAACTAGCCGATAGATCAATAAAATATCCTAGAGGGATAATGGAGAACATGCTAGTTAAAGTTGGTACTTTAGTTTTTCCAGTAGATTTTGTTGTTTTGAACATGGAAGAAGATTCTCAAGTTCCTCTCATATTAGGAAGACCATTCTTAAACACGGCTAAAGCAATGATAGACGTGTTCGGTAAGAAACTGACCCTAAGTATAGAGGATGAGAGTGTTACCTTTTCAGTTGATAGAGCAATGCAACAACCACAATCTGCAGATGATACATGTTATTATATTCAAACTATAGATGCACATGCAGAATTATTAGAAGAATTTCCAGAATTACAAGGAACAGGAGAATGTTCTTTAGGAGAAGGTAATGAACCAATTGATGAAGCTGAAATGTTAGCTACACTTATAGCTAATGGATATGAACCAACAACAGAAGAAATTCAAATGCTAAAAGAAGAAGACAGATATCGATACAAATCATCGATAGAAGAACCTCCGAAATTAGAGTTAAAGCCACTTCCAAACCATTTGGAATACGCTTATTTACATGGTAAATCTGAATTACCTGTAATAATATCGTCTTCTCTTACTAAAAATGAGAAATCACAACTCATTTCTGTGTTGAAAGCTCATAAACCAGCCATTGCATGGAAGATTCATGATATTAAAGGAATAAGTCCTTCGTATTGCACACATAAAATCCTTATGGAAGAAGGTCATAAAACGTATGTGCAACGTAGTTGTATGTAAACCCAGAGCAATAGCATGATGCACCAAAAAGTCTCCAGATCCACCCTACAATATGGGGTAAAAAAGCCAAAATAAGTGATTTTAGCCCCAACGAAGACTAAATCCTAATATGCAAGATGTAGTTAAGAAGGAGATTATTAAACTGCTAGATGCAGGTTTGATATATCCAATTTCCGATAGTCCATGGGTAAGCCCAGTTCAATGTGTACCTAAGAAGGGTGGCATGACTCTCATTACAAATGAGAAAAATGAGCTTATTCCTACTAGGACTGTAACAGGATGGCGTGTATGTATTGATTATAGAAAATTAAATGACGCCACCAGAAAAGATCACTTTCCCTTACCTTTCATTGATCAAATGTTGGAAAGATTAGCCGGAAATAGCTACTATTGTTTTCTAGATGGATTTTCCGGATATTTTCAAATTCCAATAGCACCCGAAGATCAAGAGAAAACCACATTCACGTGCCCTTATGGTACTTTTGCTTACAAACGCATGCCATTTGGACTTTGTAACGCCCCTGCAACCTTTCAAAGGTGTATGATGGCAATTTTTCACGACATGATAGAAGAATGCATGGAAGTATTCATGGATGACTTTTCAGTCTTCGGTGATACATTTGAATCATGTCTAGTTAATCTGGAACGAATGCTAATTAGATGCGAAAAATCAAATCTAGTACTTAATTGGGAGAAATGCCATTTCATGGTTAAAGAAGGCATCGTTCTTGGACATAAAATTTCAAAAGAAGGAATTGAAGTGGATAGAGCTAAAATAGATGTAATTGCTAAACTTCCACATCCCACCAATGTTAGAGGAGTTAGGAGTTTTCTAGGGCATGCCGGTTTTTACCGACGTTTCATAAAAGATTTTTCTAAAATTGCCACTCCTATGAATAAACTCCCAGAAAAGGATGCGCCATTCATCTTTTCAGATGAGTGTATCAAATCTTTTAATATTCTTAAAGAGAAACTCACTAATGCACCGATCATGATAACACCAAATTGGAATCTACCATTTGAACTAATGTGCGATGCAAGTGATTTTGCAATGGGAGCCGTTTTAGGACAAAGGATTGAAAAACGATTTCAACCTATATATTATGCTAGTAAGACGTTACAAGGAGCACAAACAAATTATACAACTACTGAAAAAGAACTCCTTGCTATTGTCTTTGCTTTTGACAAATTTCGATCATATCTCGTTCTAGCAAAAACGGTGGTCTATACCGACCATTCTGCTCTTAGATACTTATTTTCAAAACAAGATGCTAAACCAAGATTAATCCGTTGGATCTTACTCTTACAAGAGTTTGATATTGAAATCCGAGATAAAAGAGGAGCAGAAAATCTCGCCGCTGATCATCTTTCTCGTCTTGAAAATCCCGAATTAGAAGTTCTAAATGAATCGGCCATACAAGACAACTTTCCTGATGAATATCTATTGAAGATAGATTATAAAGAAATCCCATGGTTTGCAGACTATGCAAACTACTTAGTTTGTGGATTCTTTGAAAAAGGATTATCGTACCAAAGACGAAAGAAATTCTTCAGTGATATAAAACACTATTTCTGGGAAGATCCACATCTGTTTAAAAGTTGTCCCGATGGAATAATACGCCGATGTGTATTTGGAGATGAAGCTAGTAAAATTTTAAACCATTGTCACACAGGACCAACAGGAGGGCATTATGGGCCTCAACTAACAGCTAGAAAAGCTTATGAAGCTGGATTCTATTGGCCTACAATTTACAAAGACGCACACCTTCTTTGCAAATCCTGTGATGCATGTCAAAGGGTCGGAAAAATAAGTCAACGTGATGAAATGCCACAAAATGTCATCCAAGTATGTGAAGTATTTGACATTTGGGGTATTGACTTTATGGGTCCATTTCTAAAATCTCATAATAATCTATATATACTCGTAGCCATTGATTATGTATCTAAATGGGCGGAAGCACAAGCTCTCCCAACTAACGATGCACGAGTTGTAGTCAACTTTTTAAAACGTCTTTTTGCAAGGTTTGGAACACCGAAAGCTTTAATAAGTGATCGGGGTACTCATTTCTGTAATAATCAACTTGAGAAAGTTCTTAAAAGATATGGAGTAACTCATAAAATCTCCACCGCATATCATCCACAAACAAGTGGACAAGTTGAAAATACCAACCGAGCTTTAAAACGTATTCTAGAGAAAACCGTAGGATCAAATCCGAAGGAATGGTCCATTAAATTGGAGGATGCACTCTGGGCTTTTAGAACAGCCTACAAAACTCCAATTGGAACCACACCTTTTAGACTTGTTTATGGAAAAAATGTCATCTTCCAGTAGAAATTGAACACAAAGCATTTTGGGCTTTGAAAACATGTAATCTTGATTTACATGAAGCCGGACGTCTACGATTAAGTCAACTAAACGAATTAGAAGAATTAAGACATGAAGCATACGAAAATTCGTTAATCTATAAAGAAAGAACGAAGAAATGGCATAATAAAAGAATCAGAAGTTCAAAAGAATTTAAAGAAGGAGACAGAGTTCTTCTTTTCAATTCACGATTCAAGCTATTTCCTGAAAAATTGAAATCAAGATGGTCTGGACCATTCATAGTCAAAAGAGTTTTCCCATACGGAACGATAGAATTAATAAATTCAAATGGGATTGAATTTAAATTTAATGGTCACAGAGTTAAACATTACATACATGGTCCGATGGAAGTCGACAATGAAGTTAATCACAATTTCGACACCACAGCTAACTAAGTGTGGGGAGAATCAAGTCTTTAAAGGATAATATGTATTTCTGTTAGAGTTAGATTGTCTGTTTTCGTGTAGTTCTCGAAAATGGAACCCGAATGGTCTTTCCCTAGCAGACCCTAAAGAACTAGTCTTCTCCCCCCATTCTGAATTTTTATTTTTTTAGGTTTTTACAAAATGAAGACTGCCTGTGAACTAAACCATGGTCTAATGCTACACGCTTTGATCACTAAAAGAAATAATGACATACTACCGAGTGAATTAGTATCAGTAATCAGAGAAAGAATGGACGGAGTTAGAAAAGAATCCAGATGCGAAGATAATAAGTTACAATTTGGTAAAGGAAAATCAAAATCCGCAGCAAAAAGAAGAGCACGACACCTAGAAAGATGTCACAAATGCGGAAAATTGTCACATGGAGGTAAATGTTCAAATAATCAAACCTATTCAAATACCGAATTTGTTACTTTATGCAGAGACGGACCGTTCATATGTTTAGAAGAAAAGACACTGAATGCTCGAGGTTACGCCTATGTAGCCATGGAAAACCAATTAAACCGACTATCTTATGAATGGGATAGATCATATAACTAAGAAATCTATTTCACAGGTATGTCTGTACAGTTTTTATTTTTATTTTTATTTTTAACCTTTTGATAATAAACGCTAATTTGTTCGCTAAAAAGTATTAAATTGGTATTGAATAAAATTAGGTTTGGCGACCGAAATTATTGATATCATTCAAAAATTTATTACATCACTGCGAAATTTAACGTTTATTCTTAAGGTATAAATATCTTTAATCAATCAACCCAAAATATTTCAAAAATTCGTCATGAGTTAAATTAGGTCTTGGAACCGAAATTACTTTACCGAAAAGAGGGGCGCATATTTTTGATAATATTTGATTGATTAAAGTGGGATAAAAAGCCAAAAAGATTTTTAATTTTATTTTTACCATGTTTTTAAAATTAATATATAAATCTTAAATTAATATTGTAAACTTTGTAAAAACAATATATTTAAAATTGTAAATATTTGAAAAATTAATATAAGTTTGGTGTGAATTTATAATATGAATTTTTAATTTTATGCATTTCAAATTTTAAGTTTGGTGTGAATTTTTAATATTAATTTTGAATTTTATATTTAAATTGTGTGAATTTAAAAACAAAAATTTACTTTATCTCATTAAGTTAAAAATATGATTTTTAAAATTCGTCGTAAGTTGAAGACTAGGTCATTGAACCGAAATTGCTTTACCCGAGGGAGGGACGAGAGTTATTATTATCATTATTTTTAATTTTATTGAATTAAAGTATGCCAAAAACATTAAAAAAAAAAAAACCCTAAAATCTTAGCTTTTAAAACAATCGCTACAAAAAGACAAATTTTAAAATTTTGTCGAGGGACGGACTAGGGCATCGTTCCGAAACGCCCTCATTCTTAAAAGAAACAAATTTTTAAAATTAATTAATATTTGTTTTATAAGTTAAAGGTTTTATAAATAAAAAAAAATAGTATGTATATATTTGTTTGTAGTTTATCTTACAAGACAGGGTAAAACAACGCGTTTTCAAAGACTGGCATTAAGTTCAGCAAAAGCAAGTAATTTTGACGACAAGATGCAAAATATGTGTGAAATAACAAACAAGACGGAATAAACAAATGACGTGCACCATTTATCATTCAACAATCAAACGACAATATGTTTGCAACTTTGGTAAAATTTAATCACTTTTCTACGCTTATCACCCTCAATAATTTAAATTGTTACTGATTTCTTGCAAATGAGGGCATTGCAAGATCTTAAGTGTGGGAAGGGGTTAAATTCTTTCGGATTTTTAAAAATTTTTGATTTAAACACTTGGTTACCATTAAAAATGCTAGTAACGCAGTAGTTGTGTTAGAATCTAGTGCTCTCCGATAACAAGGAACAGCCCTAGTCTTATATACTAACTACCCACTTCTAGTAAATTTTTCAAAATTTTTAACAAAATGAATTCAAAATCATGTTTATACATATTTATGAACGATGAAAACTAGGTCATTGAGCCGAAATTATCGTTACCTCGGAAAGGACATAAATTGAGAAACAACCAAAATGTTAGAATTCATTTAATAAGAATGGAATAGAAGAGAAAAAGGCAAAGAAAAACATAAATAAAAGCCAAGTGTGGGAAAAGTTTACCAAGTCATTCAAAACATATATCACATATTTTTGTACAAACAATTGAAAATACTTTTGTTTTGAACGAAAATCAACTGTTTTATCCAATGAAACTATCAAAGAGAGATGGATCTACACGATGAATCAATTCTATCATTAAAAGGAAGTAAAGTCTTCCGGAAAAAAACACGCGCTTCTTGATTTAGGTCATGAAGTTGTCGTCCAGACCAGCTGTAGGTTGACGAAAAATCTAGAAAAGTCATCACTAAAATCGGCTGGAAATCCACGGACCTCAGCATCAAACAGGGTCGCCAAGTGGTCAGATTTATCCTAACCATGAGAAGGATTTATCTCGTACAATGGGGGGGCACCGTGCAAATTAGCTTGATAAGACTAATGAATCAGATCCCCAGAAAAGGATAATCTCTTTAAAAGATCAAAAATCAGCTTATAAGCCTGATATTACTCAATCCTTGAGATTGACCTTAAAGATTGAGAATTCAAACTCATGGAATTCAATGATATCTAAACACGAGCTTGAACGAGAAAATATTTTGATCAAAATTACAAACCAATTTGTTTTCTGAAAATCCATTTTCAATGCGTTCATTACCATTGAACGTAAAATCCTAGGAATTCACCTGGAATTCATTAGGTCACCTGAACCAAATCGGGTGTCAACCATAAGAACGGTGGTTGCATAGCATGGTCGGAGACAGGACCTTGTGCCAGACCGAAAAATTATAGGATGATCTTTACTATTGCTCCTACCAAGGATAGTTCTAGCATCCGACACGTTAAAAAGACCATAATCATCTGCATGTCACTGGACATTGCCTTAACAGTTTCTTGTTCATCGCTTTCCTTTACAACCGGACGGTAGTTTATCGAAAGGTAATATACAGAACAAGTAAACTGGATGTGTGCTTTCCGATACAGGGATAGCAGTGGATTACACGAGCCTAAAAGTTTTAGCCAAAATATTGATCCACAGATATATTTTGCAACACCGATGATGGATCAAATCAGAAAACTTGTCTAGGGTAAAATCTAGCTTGAATTTTCAAAAGATCAAATGTTTTCATAAAGATCCAATTTCCTTAAGGATCTAAATTTTTATAGTCATGTGGGACTGTAAACCACCTTTCAAATGTGCACTTTGCTTTGGAAACCGAAAGTAAATCGGCTATTTGATTGCAAGTGTCGTTGACCTAAACCCGAGGCAACTATAAAAGACACACCCACCTTTAAACCACATCGTTACTATCATTGTTTATACCGCTGTATTGAAGTCACTTATGTACAAAGTGTGAAGAATAAAGAAGTGATTCAAGTGTTTCAAGACTATATTGCTTGAGGACAAGCAACGCTTAAGTGTGGGAATATTGATAATGCCAAAAATGAACACATATTTTACAGCATTATTCCCCAAGAAAGACAAGATTTTAGTTGATATTGTTCGATTTACAAGCACTATTCGTTTAAATATTAAAAAGTGAAGATAAAAGGCAGATTCGACAAATTGAAGACGGAAAGGTCCAAAAAGCTAAAAAGTACAAGATTCAATCAAAAAGGTTCAAATTATTGATGAGGAACGTCTCAAAATAACAAGAGTACAAGTTACAAGACGCAAAGTACACGATATAAAATAGTACGCGAGGACGTCCGAAAATCCGGAACCGGGACCTGAGCCTAGAAGAAACGCCCGACGTAACGGACTAAAAATATCTACTCAACTATGCATATAAATATAATATAAATATATAAATAATTATTAAAATTATTTATATATTTATTATTATTAAATTATGTCGACAAGCTAGGAGCCAAACGAATGTGAGCTGGAATTCATGGCCATGCGACTCGCATGGCCCTATGCCCATTTTCATGCGACTCGCGTGAGGGGCTTTTTCAGGCCACATTCTATTTAAAGCGAGTTCGTGATCCATTTTATGTACACCATAATATATCTTTCTATCTCTCTTTTGTAATACATAAATAAATTTAATTATAATTTTAATTTTAATTAATAATAATAATAAGGTTATGTTAAGGAGTGTTTTGAGTGTATAAGTCGAAATTCTGTCCGTGTAACGCTACGCTATTTTTAATCATTGTAAGTTATGTTCAACCTTTTTACATTAATGTCTCGTAGCTAAGTTATTATTATGCTTATTTAAAACGAAGTAATCATGATGTTGGGCTAATTACTAAAAATGGGTAATTGGGCTTTGTACCGTAATTGGGGTTTGGACGAAAGAACGACACTTGTGGAAATTAGACTATGAGCTATTAATGGGCTTTATATTTGTTTAACTAAATGATAGTTTGTTAATGTTAATATAAAGATTTACAATTGGGCGTCCCTATAAATTACCATATACACTCAATCGGACACGATGGGCGGGGTATTTATATGTACGAATAATCGTTCATTTAACCGGACACGGGAATGGATTAATAGCCACTAGAATAATTAAAACAGGGGTGAAATTATGTTCAAGGGTAATTGGTGTAATTGTTAACAAAGTAGTAAAACCTTGGTTTACACGCAGTCGATAACCTGGTGTATTCATTAAACAAAGTATTAAAACCTTGTTACAATTCGAATCCCCAATTAGTTGGAATATTTAACTTCGGGTATAAGGATAATTTGATGAGGGCACTCGCATTTTATATTTATGACTGATGGACTGTTATGGACAAAAACCAGACGGACATATTAAATAATCCAGGACAAAGGACAATTAACCCATGGTAATAAATTAAAATCAACACGTCAAACATCATGATTACGGAAGTTTAAATAAGAATAATTCTTTTATTATATTTCTCATCGTATCTTTATTTACTGTCATTTTATTACTCGCAATTTTATTTACTGTCATTTTATTTATTATCATTATTTTACGCACTTTAATTATCGTCATTTATCTTTACGCTTAAAATATAGAATCGACAAACCGGTCATTAAACGGTAAAACCCCCCTTTTATAATAATATTACTACTTATATAATTATATATATTTTGTATAAATATAGTTAAAAATATAGTAAGTATCACCAGCTCCCTGTGGAACGAACCGGACTTACTAAAAACTACACTACTCTACGATTAGGTACACTGCCTATAGTGTTGTAGCAAGGTTTAGGTATATCCCATCCGTAAATTAATAAAACTTGTGTCATATTTTGTAGTATTTTGTATTAAAAATAATACTATTTCGTACCTTCACGCTACATCATCAAGTTTTTGGCGCCGCTGCCGGGGTTATTGACAGTAAATAGTATTATTTTACAGTAAATAGTTGAGGGTACTATACCTATAGTTTTTGTATTAAATAGTATTTTACAGCATTATTCCCCAAGAAAGACAAGATTTTAGTTGATATTGTTCGATTTACAAGCACTATTCGTTTAAATATTAAAAAGTGAAGATAAAAGGCAGATTCGACAAATTGAAGACGGAAAGGTCCAAAAAGCTAAAAAGTACAAGATTCAATCAAAAAGGTTCAAATTATTGATGAGGAACGTCTCAAAATAACAAGAGTACAAGTTACAAGACGCAAAGTACACGATATAAAATAGTACGCGAGGACGTCCGAAAATCCGAAACCGGGACCTGAGCCTAGAAGAAACGCCCGACGTAACGGACTAAAAATATCTACTCCACTATGCATATAAATATAATATAAATATATAAATAATTATTAAAATTATTTATATATTTATTATTATTAAATTATGTCGACAAGCTAGGAGCCAAACGAATGTGAGCTGGAATTCATGGCCATGCGACTCGCATGGCCCTATGCCCATTTTCATGCGACTCGCATGAGGGGCTTTTCCAGGCCACATTCTATTTAAAGCGAGTTCGTGATCCATTTTATGTACACCATAATATATCTTTCTATCTCTCTTTTGTAATACATAAATAAATTTAATTATAATTTTAATTTTAATTAATTAATAATAATAAGGTTATGTTAAGGAGTGTTTTGAGTGTATAAGTCGAAATTCTGTCCGTGTAACGCTACGCTATTTTTAATCATTGTAAGTTATGTTCAACCTTTTTACATTAATGTCTCGTAGCTAAGTTATTATTATGCTTATTTAAAACGAAGTAATCATGATGTTGGGCTAATTACTAAAAATGGGTAATTGGGCTTTGTACCATAATTGGGGTTTGGACAAAAGAACGACACTTGTGGAAATTAGACTATGAGCTATTAATGAGCTTTATATTTGTTTAACTAAATGATAGTTTGTTAATGTTAATATAAAGATTTACAATTGGGAGTCCCTATAAATTACCATATACACTCAATCGGACACGATGGGCGGGGTATTTATATGTACGAATAATCGTTAATTTAACCGGACACGGGAATGGATTAATAGCCACTAGAATAATTAAAACAGGGGTGAATTACATTCAAGGGTAATTGGTGTAATTGTTAACAAAGTAGTAAAACCTTGGTTTACACGCAGTTGATAACCTGGTGTATTCATTAAACAAAGTATTAAAACCTTGTTACAATTCGAATCCCCAATTAGTTGGAATATTTAACTTCGGGTATAAGAATAATTTGATGAGGACACTCGCACTTTATATTTATGACTGATGGACTGTTATGGACAAAAACCAGACGGACATATTAAATAATCCAGGACAAAGGACAATTAACCCATGGGCATAAAATTAAAATCAACACGTCAAACATCATGATTACGGAAGTTTAAATAAGCATAATTCTTTTATTATATTTCTCATCGTATCTTTATTTACTGTCATTTTATTACTCGCAATTTTATTTACTGTCATTTTATTTATTGTCATTATTTTACGCACTTTAATTATCGTCATTTATCTTTACGCTTAAAATATAGAATCGACAAACCAGTCATTAAACGGTAAAACCCCCCTTTTATAATAATATTACTACTTATATAATTATATATATTTTGTATAAATATAGTTAAAAATATAGTAAGTATCACCAGCTCCCTGTGGAACGAACCAGACTTACTAAAAACTACACTACTCTACGATTAGGTACACTGCCTATAGTGTTGTAGCAAGGTTTAGGTATATCCCATCCGTAAATTAATAAAACTTGTGTCATATTTTGTAGTATTTTGTATTAAAAATAATACTATTTCGTACCCTCACGCTACATCATCAAGTTTTTGGCGCCGCTTCCGGGGAGCACTAAAACGCTATATTTTTAATTTATATTTGCAAAAATATAAAAAAAAAAAAACGTAAAAAAAAAAAAAAAAAAAAAACGTAAAAAAAAAATACGTAAAAAAAAAAAAATTTATTTTAAGTTTTATTACCTTTAGATTTTTAGACTCAGTCACAACTTTTAGTATTAAGTTTAGTTTTGCCATAGTTATTTTCATTTTTAGATTTTTAGGCTTTGCCGTAAAATCCCTTAAGTGCTTATTCCTTAGACTAAGTTTTAGGTGCTTTAGAATTTTGTGACGCCATTTTTCGTGCTATTTTCTTATTTCGTATTTTTCGACGCCTTTTACCTATGTATCAATTACAATTCCAATTAGTGATCTCCATTTGTAGCTTTAATTTTAAGATAGTGATCGTTATAAGGTTGGATTAACCGCGTGTTTACAAACCACTCTTCGTCTTTTTCATTTTTCGACACTTTTCGACGCGCACTCTTTTTCTCTCTTATTTCTCGCCATTCTAGTTTTTAGGACTTAGATTTTTTTCTACTTCTTCTCTAAATATCTTAAAACTGCGAAAATTTATTTTAAGTGGTTAAATTGATAGACATCAAAATTTTCTGGTTCGTAGTAATAGTTGGATTTGTACGTGGACCGGGTTATTGGAGCCAAACAGTACTCAATTATATTGAGACCAAACGAATCCTGCCCCTCTGCTGCATCTTTTGGCTATTCGAAACGTGGGCAAAATTAGAAAAGTCTATTGATTGGATAACTTATATAATTTTTCTTTCCTTTTTAAAAACTAATAGGATATTCAGTGAATGCACCGAGCAAGACGTTCACCGCCGGTCATACGTTCACCACCTGTAACTCGATCAAGACATCGTTTAACAAATATCGCCGCCGTTGATTTTTCTTTAGAATCGTCATCTAGTCGACCAAGTACTCCAATTCAAATTTCCGATAATCCATATTTTGAACCCGATTTCACAACTAAGAACCCGGAAGATATTCAAGGACAATTCCAAGATCCTGAACCCCAAACCGTTAAATCAGAATCCTCTAGTGATTCGGATACAACAAATCCAATCATGGAAAATCTAGAACCTCTAAGTATGGAAGAACGAATGAGAGCTAAGCGCACTGGCCAAGGTCACGCCATTATTAAACCAGAAGTTAATGCTCCAGATTATGAAATTAAAGGACAAATTCTACACATGGTAACTAATCAGTGCCAATATAGTGGTACGCCGAATGAAGACCCAAACGAACATCTTCGTACGTTTAATAGGATCTGTACACTATTCAAAATCCGAGAAGTGGAAGACGAACAAATTTATCTCATGTTATTTCCCTGGACTTTAAAGGGAGAAGCCAAAGATTGGTTAGAATCGTTACCTGAAGGGGCGATTGATACATGGGATGTTTTAGTTGAAAAATTTCTTAAACAATTCTTTCCGGCATCTAAAGCCGTGAGACTTCAAGGAGAAATTGTTACGTTCGCGCAAAAGCCAAATGAAACATTATATGAGGCGTGGACAAGATTCGGAAGGATGTTGAGAGGATGTCCTCAACACGGATTAGATACTTTTCAAATAGTGCAAATCTTCTATAAAGGCGTAGACATCGCTACAAGAAAAGACATCGACATAACAGCTGGTGGTTCCATTATGAAGAAAACCGCAACTGAAGCTTACAAAATTATTGATAACACAGCCTCTCACTCACATGAGTGGCATCAAGAAAAAGATATCTTTCGATCATCTAAAGCGGCTAGAGCCGATTCTAGCCATGACTTTGATTCCGTTTCCGCAAAAATAGATGCTTTCGAAAGACGAATGGAAAAGATGAATAAAGATATTCACGCAATACGAATCAGTTGTGAGCAATGCGGTGGACCACACTTATTGAAAGATTGTCACATTGAACCAACGATGGAACAACGAGAGAATGTTTCTTATATGAACCAAAGGCCTGGAAATAATTATCAAAATAATTATCAACCGCTAAAGTTAAACTTCAATCGAAATCAAAATATTCTTTACAATCCAAACGGACCCAACAACAACTCGTACAACCAACAAGGTCCGAATAACCAACCAACTCAAAACAACACTTTCAATCAACAAAGACCTAGCTTGTATAAACCACCACAACAAACCGAAGAGAAAAAGCCAAATCTAGAAGAAATGATGGCAAAGCTAGTTGAATCTCAAACACAATTTATTACATCTCAAACCCAAACGAATGAGAGGTTTGATCAGTCATTAAGAACTCAACAAGCTTCCATTTTGAATCTAGAAAAACACGTAGGTACTCTTGCTAGCATGATGAGTGAGAGGGAACAAGGAAAGCTACCGAGTAATACTGAAGCAAATCCTCGGAATGAGAATGTTAACATGGTTTCAACAAATTCTGAAAAACCAACTCCGGAAGATGGGAAGGTTTTAGATGAGAGTAAAAATGAAGAAGTTACACCACCACCACCAGAGTATGTAAAGCCAGTGGTGGCACCATATAAACCACCCATCCCGTTTCCAAGAAAAGGAGTTGAGTATGAGCAAGTAATAGGTAATAAAGTTGGTGATACCATTGGAAAGAAGAAGAAGAAGAAGAATAAGAAAGTGCAAGAAACAAAAGCCGTAGAAGTAAACCAGGTGAAGACAGTTCCACCAAATCCTCCACCTAGGGTAGGTGATCCGGGTGAATTTATTGTTCCTTGTCTACTTAGTGACTGTGTCATGTATGATGCACTAGCAGATTTAGGTTCAAGTGTGAGTGTTATGCCTCTTTCATTATATAAGAGATTAGGTGTAGGTGAGTTAACTCCAACGGATATGAGTGTTCGACTCCTTGATCAAACCATTAAGCACCCAGTTGGAATTGCTGACAACCTACCCGTTCAAGTAGGTAATTTAACCTTTCTAGTCGAATTCATTGTCATTGACATAGAAGAGGACTCAAACGTTCCTCTAATTTTAGGTCGACCATTCTTAGCGTCCACCGGGGCGTTATTTGATGTAAGAAAGGGTAGAATGACACTTAGTAATGATGATAAATCGATCACTTTTATGATTCGACAGTCTAAATATCCACAAACCAAAACCGTTGAACCGACAAAAATGATTGGTAAGAACCATGTTGTTTTACCAACTCCAACGGTAATGCTTAACAATAATAGAACGCCTAAGTGTGGGGAAAATGAAGTAACACCTAATGATGACTTGATAATAAAGAACCCCATAGTTGATAAGAAATTAAATAACCCCGTTATTAACAGTTCAATGAAGAAACTTTTTAAACGGGTTATTGATGCTAAAAGTAAGGGAAACTTTAAGTTATATAACCGGTTAGTATCCAATCTGTCGCCTAAAGAAAAGGCGAAGCTAGTTGAATTTGTGGATATTACGGAAAAAGCTGGTCACTGGCTTAAAGCAAAAGTCACAGATATGCAAGTTGATTATGGACCAAGAGAAATTAACGATGAAGTTAATCACAATTTTGACACCACGGCTACCTAAGTGTGGGGAGATTCAAATGTTCTAAAAAGAAAATGCTATCTAGAGTTAGTTGTTCTGTTCTCGTGTAGTTCCGAGAATGGAACCCGATTGGTCTTTTCCGCTAGCAGACACTAAAGAACTAGTTTTCTCCCTCCATTCTGAATTTTTATTTTGTAGGTTTTATATGAAATTAATATGCTTTTTAAATTTAAGTTTTGTGTGAATTTAAAAACAAAATTTACTTTAATTCATTAAGTTTAAAAAATGATTTCTAAAATTCGTCGTGAGTTAAAGACTAGGTCGTTGAGCCGAAATTGCTTTACCCGAGGGCGGGGCGACAAATTTTGTTATCATTTAATTTTATTGATCTAAAGTATGCAAAAAAAAAATATTATATTAATTTTTGAACGTAGGGGTTATATACCAAACTTCAAAAATATGTATATATGTTTGTATTTTATGTTATGTACACAACAGGGTAAAACAGCGCACTTTCAAAGACTGTCATTAAGTTCAACAAAAAGCTACTAATTTTGATGACAAGGCGCAAAATATCAAATGTGATGTAAAATAATATGCTTACAAACTGGGTATTTTTAATCACTTTTCTACACTAATCACCCTCATGAATTTATAATTATAGTCTGATTTCATGCAAATGAGGGCATTGCATGATCTCAAGTGTGGGGAAGGGTTATAAATTCTCTCGGGTTTACACTTAGTTTATTTGCCAAATTTTGTGAAAATTTGAAAAATTTTCAATTAAATGAACTCAAAATCATGTTTATACATATTTATGAACGATGAAAACTAGGTGATAATACCGAAATTATCGTTACTCGAAAAGGACATAAATTGAGAAACACCCTAAAACGCTTGAATTCATTTAAAATGAAATAGAAGAAAATAAAAAGGCAAAGAAAGAAACTAAGTGTGGGAAGAATGTACCAAGTTATTCAATTTAAAACATATATCACATATTTTTGTACAAGATTATTGCAGGTACTTTTGCTTTGGACGATACTAATCAGTTTTACCCGGTTTACTGTAATACATTTGAAAGAAAGATGGATCTACACGATGAATCAATTCCATCATTAAAAGGAAGTAAAGTCTTCCGAAAAAGACACGCGCTTCTTGATTTAGGTCATGAAGTTGTCGTCCAGACCAGCTGTAGGTTGACGAAAAATCTAGAAAAGTCATCACTAAAATCAGCAGGAAATCCACGGACCTCAGCATCAAACAGGGTCGCCAAGTGGTCAGATTTATCCTAACCATGAGAAGGATTTATCTCGTACAATGGGGAGGCACCGTGCAAATTAGCTTGATAAGACTAATGAATCAGATCCCCAGAAAAGGATAATCTCCTTAAAGATTAAAAATCAGCTTTTAAGACTGATAATACTCAATCCTTGAGATTGACCTTAAAGATTGAGAATTCAAACTCATGGAATTCAATGATATCTAAACTCGAGCATGAACGAGAAAATATTTTGATCAAAAATACAAACCGATTTGTTTTCTGAAAAACCATTTTCAATGCGTTCATTACCATTGAACGTAAAATCCTAGGAATTCACCTAGAATTCATTAGGTCACCTGAACCAAATCGGGTGTCAACCGTAAGAACGGTGGTTGCATAGCATGGTCGGAGACAGGACCTTGTGCCAGACCGAAAAATTATAGGATGATCTTTACTATTGCTCCTACCAAGGATAGTTCTAGCATTCGACACGTTAAAAAGACCATAATCATCTGCATGTCACTGGACATTGCCTTAACAGTTTGTTGTTCATCGCTTTCCTTTACAACCGGACGGTAGTTTACCGAAAGGTAATATACGGAACAAGTAAACTGGATGTGTGCTTTCCGATACAGGGATAGCAGTGGATTACACGAGCCTAAAAGTTTTAGCCAAAATATTGATCCACAGATATATTTTGCAACACCGATGATGGATCAAATCAGAAAACTTGTCTAGGGTAAAATCTAGCTTGAATTTTCAAAAGATCAAATGTTTTCATAAAGATCCAATTTCCTTAAGGATCTAAATTTTTATAGTCATGTGGGACTGTAAACCACCTTTCAAATGTGCACTTTGCTTTGGAAACCGAAAGTAAATCGGCTATTTGATTGCAAGTGTCGTTGACCTAAACCCGAGGCAACTATAAAAGACACACCCACCTTTAAACCACATCGTTACTATCATTGTTTATACCGCTGTATTGAAGTCACTTATGTATAAAGTGTGAAGAATAAAGAAGTGATTCAAGTGTTTCAAGACTATATTGCTTGAGGACAAGCAACGCTCAAGTGTGGGAATATTGATAATGCCAAAAATGAACACATATTTTACAGCATTATTCCCCAAGAAAGACAAGATTTTAGTTGATATTGTTCGATTTACAAGCACTATTCGTTTAAATATTAAAAAGTGAAGATAAAAGGCAGATTCGACAAATTGAAGACGGAAAGGTCCAAAAAGCTAAAAAGTACAAGATTCAATCAAAAAGGTTCAAATTATTGATGAGGAACGTCTCAAAATAACAAGAGTACAAGTTACAAGACGCAAAGTACACGATATAAAATAGTACGCGAGGACGTCCGAAAATCCGGAACCGGGACCTGAGCCTAGAAGAAACGCCCGACGTAACGGACTAAAAATATCTACTCAACTATGCATATAAATATAATATAAATATATAAATAATTATTAAAATTATTTATATATTTATTATTATTAAATTATGTCGACAAGCTAGGAGCCAAACGAATGTGAGCTGGAATTCATGGCCATGCGACTCGCATGGCCCTATGCCCATTTTCATGCGACTCGCATGAGGGGCTTTTCCAGGCCACATTCTATTTAAAGCGAGTTCGTGATCCATTTTATGTACACCATAATATATCTTTCTATCTCTCTTTTGTAATACATAAATAAATTTAATTATAATTTTAATTTTAATTAATAATAATAATAAGGTTATGTTAAGGAGTGTTTTGAGTGTATAAGTCGAAATTCTGTCCGTGTAACGCTACGCTATTTTTAATCATTGTAAGTTATGTTCAACCTTTTTACATTAATGTCTCGTAGCTAAGTTATTATTATGCTTATTTAAAACGAAGTAATCATGATGTTGGGCTAATTACTAAAAATGGGTAATTGGGCTTTGTACCATAATTGGGGTTTGGACAAAAGAACGACACTTGTGGAAATTAGACTATGAGCTATTAATGGGCTTTATATTTGTTTAACTAAATGATAGTTTGTTAATGTTAATATAAAGATTTACAATTGGGCGTCCCTATAAATTACCATATACACTCAATCGGACACGATGGGCGGGGTATTTATATGTACGAATAATCGTTAATTTAACCGGACACGGGAATGGATTAATAGCCACTAGAATAATTAAAACAGGGGTGAATTACATTCAAGGGTAATTGGTGTAATTGTTAACAAAGTAGTAAAACCTTGGTTTACACGCAGTTGATAACCTGGTGTATTCATTAAACAAAGTATTAAAACCTTGTTACAATTCGAATTCCCAATTAGTTGGAATATTTAACTTCGGGTATAAGAATAATTTGATGAGGACACTCGCACTTTATATTTATGACTGATGGACTGTTATGGACAAAAACCAGACGGACATATTAAATAATCCAGGACAAAGGACAATTAACCCATGGGCATAAAATTAAAATCAACACGTCAAACATCATGATTACGGAAGTTTAAATAAGCATAATTCTTTTATTATATTTCTCATCGTATCTTTATTTACTGTCATTTTATTACTCGCAATTTTATTTACTGTCATTTTATTTATTGTCATTATTTTACGCACTTTAATTATCGTCATTTATCTTTACGCTTAAAATATAGAATCGACAAACCAGTCATTAAACGGTAAAACCCCCCTTTTATAATAATATTACTACTTATATAATTATATATATTTTGTATAAATATAGTTAAAAATATAGTAAGTATCACCAGCTCCCTGTGGAACGAACCGGACTTACTAAAAACTACACTACTCTACGATTAGGTACACTGCCTATAGTGTTGTAGCAAGGTTTAGGTATATCCCATCCGTAAATTAATAAAACTTGTGTCATATTTTGTAGTATTTTGTATTAAAAATAATACTATTTTGTACCCTCACGCTACATCATCAAGTTATGTTACCCATCATGATTAATAAATAATAGTATTTTATATTTATGAGGGTATATCCCATCACGTGATAATTCTTTTATTTCATATTTAATTTCCTTTATTTTATATTTAAGTGCACTTCTAATTATCGCATTTTTATTGTTATTGTTGCACTTTTAATTATCGTACTTTTTAATTATCGCAAGTTTATTTTATCGCACTTTTATTATTCGCAATTTCATTATCGTTATTTACTTTATGCTTTAATTTAAGTCTTGTATTTATTTTTAATATTTTACATTTGGTTTTAACTGCGACTAAAGTTTTAAAATCGACAAACCGGTCATTAAACGGTAAAAACCCCCCTTATAATAATAATATTACTTAAATATATATATTTGTATTTTTACAATTATTGTGTGTAAAAAAATATAGTGTTATACTTCACGAGCTCCCTGTGGAATGAACCGGACTTACTAAAAACTATACTATAATACGATTAGGTACACTGCCTATAAGTGTTGTAGCAAGGTTTAAGTATATCCACTCGATAAATAAATAAATAACTTGTGTAAAATTGTAGCATATTTAATAGTATTTCGCACTAAAAATAATACTATTTCGTACCCTCACCCACCTGAAATACCTGTAACTTCTGATGAAGCTATTCCTACTCCACAAGAACCACAACCTGATCAAGATAAGGAAAAAGAACCGGTAGTTGAAAAGGTTAATGAAGATAACACAGTTAAGGATAAACCTTATGTTAAACCATATCAACCACCACTTCCTTACCCGAGTAAAATGAAGAAAGAAAAACTTGAAGCCGAGCAATCCAAATTTTTGGATATGTTTAAACAGATAAATGTAAATCTTCCTTTCATTGATGTGATTTCAGGAATGCCTAGATATGCTAAATTCTTGAAAGATCTAATCTCAAATAGAAAGAAAATGGAAGAACTCTCGGCTGTTACTATGAATGCTAATTGTTCAGCAGTGCTGTTGAATAAGATACCAGAAAAACTATCTGATCCAGGAAGTTTCACAATTCCATGTTTTCTGGGTAGTCTTAGTTCAATAGAAGCATTGGCAGACTTAGGTGCTAGTATAAATCTAATGCCGTATTCACTATACACTAAACTAGACCTTGGAGAATTGAAACCAACCAGAATAAGCATACAACTAGCCGATAGATCAATAAAATATCCTAGAGGGATAATGGAGAACATGCTAGTTAAAGTTGGTACTTTAGTATTTCCAGTAGATTTTGTTGTTTTGGACATGGAAGAAGATTCTCAAGTTCCTCTCATATTAGGAAGACCATTCTTAAACACGGCTAAAGCAATGATAGACGTGTTCGGTAAGAAACTGACCCTAAGTATAGAGGATGAGAGTGTTACCTTTTCAGTTGATAGAGCAATGCAACAACCACAATCTGCAGATGATACATGTTATTATATTCAAACTATAGATGCACATGCAGAATTATTAGAAGAATTTCCAGAATTACAAGGAACAGGAGAATGTTCTTTAGGAGAAGGTAATGAACCAATTGATGAAGCTGAAATGTTAGCTACACTTATAGCTAATGGATATGAACCAACAACAGAAGAAATTCAAATGCTAAAAGAAGAAGACAGATATCGATACAAATCATCGATAGAAGAACCTCCGAAATTAGAGTTAAAGCCACTTCCAAACCATTTGGAATACGCTTATTTACATGGTAAATCTGAATTACCTGTAATAATATCGTCTTCTCTTACTAAAAATGAGAAATCACAACTCATTTCTGTGTTGAAAGCTCATAAACCAGCCATTGCATGGAAGATTCATGATATTAAAGGAATAAGTCCTTCGTATTGCACACATAAAATCCTTATGGAAGAAGGTCATAAAACGTATGTGCAACGCCAACGAAGACTAAATCCTAATATGCAAGATGTAGTTAAGAAGGAGATTATTAAACTGCTAGATGCAGGTTTGATATATCCAATTTCATATAGTCCATGGGTAAGGCCAGTTCAATGTGTACCTAAGAAGGGTGGCATGACTGTCATTACAAATGAGAAAAATGAGCGTATTCCTACTAGGACTGTAACAGGATGGCGTGTATGTATTGATTATAGAAAATTAAATGACGCCACCAGAAAAGATCACTTTCCCTTACCTTTCATTGATCAAATGTTGGAAAGATTAGCCGGAAATAGCTACTATTGTTTTCTAGATGGATTTTCCGGATATTTTCAAATTCCAATAGCACCCGAAGATCAAGAGAAAACCACATTCACGTGCCCTTATGGTACTTTTGCTTACAAACGCATGCCATTTGGACTTTGTAACGCCCCTGCAACCTTTCAAAGGTGTATGATGGCAATTTTTCACGACATGATAGAAGAATGCATGGAAGTATTCATGGATGACTTTTCAGTCTTCGGTGATACATTTGAATCATGTCTAGTTAATCTGGAACGAATGCTAATTAGATGCGAAAAATCAAATCTAGTACTTAATTGGGAGAAATGCCATTTCATGGTTAAAGAAGGCATCGTTCTTGGACATAAAATTTCAAAAGAAGGAATTGAAGTGGATAGAGCTAAAATAGATGTAATTGCTAAACTTCCACATCCCACCAATGTTAGAGGAGTTAGGAGTTTTCTAGGGCATGCCGATTTTTACCGACGTTTCAGAAAAGATTTTTCTAAAATTGCCACTCCTATGAATAAACTCCCAGAAAAGGATGCGCCATTCATCTTTTCAGATGAGTGTATCAAATCTTTTAATATTCTTAAAGAGAAACTCACTAATGCACCGATCATGATAACACCAAATTGGAATCTACCATTTGAACTAATGTGCGATGCAAGTGATTTTGCAATGGGAGCCGTTTTAGGACAAAGGATTGAAAAACGATTTCAACCTATATATTATGCTAGTAAGACGTTACAAGGAGCACAAACAAATTATACAACTACTAAAAAAGAACTCCTTGCTATTGTCTTTGCTTTTGACAAATTTCGATCATATCTCGTTCTAGCAAAAACGGTGGTCTATACCGACCATTCTGCTCTTAGATACTTATTTTCAAAACAAGATGCTAAACCAAGATTAATCCGTTGGATCTTACTCTTACAAGAGTTTGATATTGAAATCCGAGATAAAAGAGGAGCAGAAAATCTCGCCGCTGATCATCTTTCTCGTCTTGAAAATCCCGAATTAGAAGTTCTAAATGAATCGGCCATACAAGACAACTTTCCTGATGAATATCTATTGAAGATAGATTATAAAGAAATCCCATGGTTTGCAGACTATGCAAACTACTTAGTTTGTGGATTCTTTGAAAAAGGATTATCGTACCAAAGACGAAAGAAATTCTTCAGTGATATAAAACACTATTTCTGGGAAGATCCACATCTGTTTAAAAGTTGTCCCGATGGAATAATACGCCGATGTGTATTTGGAGATGAAGCTAGTAAAATTTTAAACCATTGTCACACAGGACCAACAGGAGGGCATTATGGGCCTCAACTAACAGCTAGAAAAGCTTATGAAGCTGGATTCTATTGGCCTACAATTTACAAAGACGCACACCTTCTTTGCAAATCCTGTGATGCATGTCAAAGGGTCGGAAAAATAAGTCAACGTGATGAAATGCCACAAAATGTCATCCAAGTATGTGAAGTATTTGACATTTGGGGTATTGACTTTATGGGTCCATTTCTAAAATCTCATAATAATCTATATATACTCGTAGCCATTGATTATGTATCTAAATGGGCGGAAGCACAAGCTCTCCCAACTAACGATGCACGAGTTGTAGTCAACTTTTTAAAACATCTTTTTGCAAGGTTTGGAACACCGAAAGCTTTAATAAGTGATCGGGGTACTCATTTCTGTAATAATCAACTTGAGAAAGTTCTTAAAAGATATGGAGTAACTCATAAAATCTCCACCGCATATCATCCACAAACAAGTGGACAAGTTGAAAATACCAACCGAGCTTTAAAACGTATTCTAGAGAAAACCGTAGGATCAAATCCGAAGGAATGGTCCATTAAATTGGAGGATGCACTCTGGGCTTTTAGAACAGCCTACAAAACTCCAATTGGAACCACACCTTTTAGACTTGTTTATGGAAAAGCATGTCATCTTCCAGTAGAAATTGAACACAAAGCATTTTGGGCTTTGAAAACATGTAATCTTGATTTACATGAAGCCGGACGTCTACGATTAAGTCAACTAAACGAATTAGAAGAATTAAGACATGAAGCATACGAAAATTCGTTAATCTATAAAGAAAGAACGAAGAAATGGCATGATAAAAGAATCAGAAGTTCAAAAGAATTTAAAGAAGGAGACAGAGTTCTTCTTTTCAATTCACGATTCAAGCTATTTCCTGGAAAATTGAAATCAAGATGGTCTGGACCATTCATAGTCAAAAGAGTTTTCCCATACGGAACGATAGAATTAATAAATTCAAATGGGATTGAATTTAAAGTTAATGGTCACAGAGTTAAACATTACATACATGGTCCGATGGAAGTCGACAACGAAGTTAATCACAATTTCGACACCACAGCTAACTAAGTGTGGGGAGAATCAAGTCTTTAAAGGATAATATGTATTTCTGTTAGAGTTAGATTGTCTGTTTTCGTGTAGTTCTCGAAAATGGAACCCGAATGGTCTTTCCCTAGCAGACCCTAAAGAACTAGTCTTCTCCCCCCATTCTGAATTTTTATTTTTTTAGGTTTTTACAAAATGAAGACTGCCTGTGAACTAAACCATGGTCTAATGCTACACGCTTTGATCACTAAAAGAAATAATGACATACTACCGAGTGAATTAGTATCAGTAATCAGAGAAAGAATGGACGGAGTTAGAAAAGAATCCAGATGCGAAGATAATAAGTTACAATTTGGTAAAGGAAAATCAAAATCCGCAGCAAAAAGAAGAGCACGACACCTAGAAAGATGTCACAAATGCGGAAAATGGTCACATGGAGGTAAATGTTCAAATAATCAAACCTATTCAAATACCGAATTTGTTACTTTATGCAGAGACGGACCGTTCATATGTTTAGAAGAAAAGACACTGAATGCTCGAGGTTACGCCTATGTAGCCATGGAAAACCAATTAAACCGACTATCTTATGAATGGGATAGATCATATAACTAAGAAATCTATTTCACAGGTATGTCTGTACAGTTTTTATTTTTATTTTTATTTTTAACCTTTTGATAATAAACGCTAATTTGTTCGCTAAAAAGTATTAAATTGGTATTGAATAAAATTAGGTTTGGCGACCGAAATTATTGATATCATTCAAAAATTTATTACATCACTGCGAAATTTAACGTTTATTCTTAAGGTATAAATATCTTTAATCAATCAACCCAAAATATTTCAAAAATTCGTCATGAGTTAAATTAGGTCTTGGAACCGAAATTACTTTACCGAAAAGAGGGGCGCATATTTTTGATAATATTTGATTGATTAAAGTGGGATAAAAAGCCAAAAAGATTTTTAATTTTATTTTTACCATGTTTTTAAAATTAATATATAAATCTTAAATTAATATTGTAAACTTTGTAAAAACAATATATTTAAAATTGTAAATATTTGAAAAATTAATATAAGTTTGGTGTGAATTTATAATATGAATTTTTAATTTTATGCATTTCAAATTTTAAGTTTGGTGTGAATTTTTAATATTAATTTTGAATTTTATATTTAAATTGTGTGAATTTAAAAACAAAAATTTACTTTATCTCATTAAGTTAAAAATATGATTTTTAAAATTCGTCGTAAGTTGAAGACTAGGTCATTGAACCGAAATTGTTTTACCCGAGGGAGGGACGAGAGTTATTATTATCATTATTTTTAATTTTATTGAATTAAAGTATGCCAAAAACATTTAAAAAAAAAACCCTAAAATCTTAGCTTTTAAAACAATCGCTACAAAAAGACAAATTTTAAAATTTTGTCGAGGGACGGACTAGGGCATCGTTCCGAAGCGCCCTCATTCTTAAAAGAAACAAATTTTTAAAATTAATTAATATTTGTTTTATAAGTTAAAGGTTTTATAAATAAAAAAAATAGTATGTATATATTTGTTTGTAGTTTATCTTACAAGACAGGGTAAAACAACGCATTTTCAAAGACTGGCATTAAGTTCAGTAAAAGCAAGTAATTTTGACGACAAGATGCAAAATATGTGTGAAATAACAAACAAGACGGAATAAACAAATGACGTGCACCATTTATCATTCAACAATCAAACGACAATATGTTTGCAACTTTGGTAAAATTTAATCACTTTTCTACGCTTATCACCCTCAATAATTTAAATTGTTACTGATTTCTTGCAAATGAGGGCATTGCAAGATCTTAAGTGTGGGAAGGGGTTAAATTCTTTCGGATTTTTAAAAATTTTGATTTAAAAACTTGGTTACCATTAAAAATGCTAGTAACGCAGTAGTTGTGTTAGAATCTAGTGCTCTCCGATAACAAGGAACAGCCCTAGTCTTATATACTAACTACCCACTTCTAGTAAATTTTTCAAAATTTTTAACAAAATGAATTCAAAATCATGTTTATACATATTTATGAACGATGAAAACTAGGTCATTGAGCCGAAATTATCGTTACCTCGGAAAGGACATAAATTGAGAAACAACCAAAATGTTAGAATTCATTTAATAAGAATGTAATAGAAGAGAAAAAGGCAAAGAAAAACATAAATAAAAGCCAAGTGTGGGAAAAGTTTACCAAGTCATTCAAAACATATATCACATATTTTTGTACAAACAATTGAAAATACTTTTGTTTTGAACGATAATCAACTGTTTTATCCAATGAAACTATCAAAGAGAGATGGATCTACACGATGAATCAATTCCATCATTAAAAGGAAGTAAAGTCTTCCGAAAAAAAACACGCGCTTCTTGATTTAGGTCATGAAGTTGTCGTCCAGACCAGCTGTAGGTTGACGAAAAATCTAGAAAAGTCATCACTAAAATCGGCTGGAAATCCACGGACCTCAGCATCAAACAGGGTCGCCAAGTGGTCAGATTTATCCTAACCATGAGAAGGATTTATCTCGTACAATGGGGGGCACCGTGCAAATTAGCTTGATAAGACTAATGAATCAGATCCCCAGAAAAGGATAATCTCCTTAAAAGATCAAAAATCAGCTTATAAGCCTGATATTACTCAATCCTTGAGATTGACCTTAAAGATTGAGAATTCAAACTCATGGAATTCAACTGTGACGATCGCTCCAAATCCATTTGGCCGAATACGTCATTCATTGATTTCATTACGAGGTATTTGACCTCTATATGATACGTTTTATAAACATTGCATTCTTTTGAAAAGGCACACCATAAATGAATATTAAATCAAAGGTTTTCGACATCTGATGATTTTTACATATAAACAATCACCTTATATAATAGTTTACAACAGTACTTCCGTTGACAATGCAGTCTAAATAAGGTACATGATGATGAATTGGTGAATGCAACGTTTTCTTGAAAAATATGCCATATAAGACTCCATGCACATAGCTTGTCTATCATATAAGCAAACAGCGGAAGACTTCTAGGGAACCTGAGAATAAACATGCTAACAAGTGTCAACACAAAGGTTGGTGAGTTCATAGTTTTAGTGTTTCGCATAATCTGCATATAAAAGTGGATAACAAGATTTCAGTTGTTTCATCCAGAAACGTTTATCAAAATATTCTACGAAATTGAGCACCCTGGTAACTAAACTTAACGTATATATAATTTGTACCCTTTGTATAATCATCTTAATAATACACGTAAACCAACGTGTACGCTTCTCAAATAGCATACGTCCGTTAAAAGGCTAGTGCTCTAGCTCGGACGGGGATATCAAGCCCTATGGATCCATATACAACTACTCGCGCCCACCAGTTCTTATAACCGGAAGTTACTAGTTACCAAAGCTAAGGGATTTTCGGTTCAAACTCGGTGTAGAATTTAGTATGTACTTGTATCCATTGCGTTTAAATAAAGTGCATGTATTCTCAGCCCAAAAATATATATTGCAAAAGCAATTAAAAAGGGAGCAAATGAAACTCACACATATAAATATTGTATATCGGTTAATAAAGCATTTGCATGTATTCTCAGCCCAAAAATGTAGAGAGTAAAAGGGATCTTATGAAACTCACTCAAATCAGTTTTAGTTTTTGTATTCATTTTATAAAACAGCGCATGTATTCTCAGCCCAAAAATATAGATTGCAAAAGCAATTAAAAAGGGAGCAAATGAAACTCACACATATAAATATTGTATATCGGTTAATAAAGCATTTGCATGTATTCTCAGCCCAAAAATGTAGAGAGTAAAAGGGATCTTATGAAACTCACGCATATAAATCTAGTATTTTCAGTTTTTATAAACAGTCGCATGTATTCTCAGCCCAAAAATATATTGAGTAAAAGGGATCATATGAAACTCACACATATAAATATTGTATATCGGTTAATAAAGCATTTGCATGTATTCTCAGCCCAAAAATATGTTGAGTAAAAGGGATCATATGAAACTCACTCAAATCAGTTTTAGTTTTTGTATTCATTTTATAAAACAGCGCATGTATTCTCAGCCCAAAAATATAGATTGCAAAAGCAATTAAAAAGGGAGCAAATGAAACTCACACATATAAATATTGTATATCGGTTAATAAAGCATTTGCATGTATTCTCAGCCCAAAAATGTAGAGAGTAAAAGGGATCTTATGAAACTCACTCAAATCAGTTTTAGTTTTTGTATTCATTTTATAAAACAGCGCATGTATTCTCAGCCCAAAAATATAGATTGCAAAAGCAATTAAAAAGGGAGCAAATGAAACTCACACATATAAATATTGATATACAATATTGCAGGAAAGCACGTAGACGCATTGGAGATAATAAGCACGAGGTTTGATTCACAAAAATACCCCCGAATATTACCCATAACCTCCTTGGCAATAACCCATATTTTCCTTAGCTCTAGCTTTCTCGGAAACTCGTTTTGGAAAATTACTTGGACAGCACTCCGTCGTAATATTTTATGTACATTATTATTTTTGTATCGCAAAAATAATAACACTAATAATAAAAATAATAAGATTAATAATAATCTTATTATTAATAATAATAATAATAATAATAATAATAATAATAATAATAATAATAATAATAATAATAATAATAATAATAAAATAAATAAATACGGAGTAAAAATAATATATATGTGTGTGTGATTTATCTGGCCAAAACTCGAGAATTTATAGCACTTGGCCTGAAATTTTGCCTCATGCGATCGCATGGATTTTGGGCATGATGGCCATGCGATCGCATGGCCTCAATTTCCAGCTCAGAATCATTTGTCCATTTGTTTGTCGACATATTTATATATATTATATATAATATATATAATTTAAATAATTAATTATATATTATATTAAATTCACGTGCATAGTTGACTTGTAATTTTCGTTCCGATAAGTCGTACGTCGTCACTCGACTTATGTCCCGGTTTCAATTTTTCGAACGTCCTATCGTATACTGAGAAAACTTGTACTTTACGTTTCGTGAATCGTACCTTTGTCAAAATATAGTCTTAAATCATCCATAAACTATTTTGCTGTAGCAATTCACTGTAGCAAAGTCAATTTCACTGTAGCAAATAGTTAATAATTGTATGAAAATGATTGTATATCGCTGTGAGCATAGTTAATAATTTTTGAATCAAAGTTGAATAATGTGCAGTATAACATATTAATTGTGAACTTATATATTTCCCGGAAATTACCTACCCGTTAAAGATTTCACAAGTAATATTTTGTACAAAAGAATTTTTATTACCGTCCTTATGAAAATATATGTATGTATATTTTCTTCAGATGTAATACAGATTTGATGAGTTAATATCATATTAAGCTCATTTGATTTTTGACTTGAATTAGAAATGAATAAAACATTAAAGATTTAATAATCTTTACGGAGTATTTCACTAATGTAATCAATACTCAGTTTTATTGATATTTTCTCAGTGAATCATGTTGGTGCTCATGGAACTCTTGCTAACTTCGCAAGGTACGAATGATGTTTTCTAGAAAGTTTCGAATACATCGAAGATGAAAGTATAAAATCAACCATATAATTGAATAATATACTTAGTTTATTATGAAATGGAATTCATTGAGTTGGAAACAGAGATTGTAGTTAACGATGGTTAAGTCATTAACGAAGTATGTACATCATAGCATATTAGTAATATGAATTAACCGAGTAGTACCTACCAGTTAAGATTCACACGTAATAACTTGGTACGAAAAGATTTATTTTGATTTCAAAATTCATATATATTAAATATACATAAAATTTCTTCAGGGGAAATGAGTTAATACTTCATCAGTTATTGTTGCTGGTATTTCTTGGTAACTACGGTGCGTATGACGTTTACTGTAGCAATTCACTGTAGCAAAGTCAATTTCACTGTAGCAAATAGTGATTATCAAAAACACTGTAGCATTTTGGGTACTGTAGCAATTTGAAAATGTTACTATCGTTTACTAAATAACTTGAAATTATATATATGTATATATCTTTTTAATATACATAAATCAGTTTTTAAATACACATTGGAAGTTATTTATAAATAAATTTTAATAATAAATATTTCAACTTATCATATATATTCAAATAGATATTTAAACCAATAAGTTTAATGTACGGTATCAAATAATTAATACATTGTTACCTTTTCAAGTTATAGTATATATGTATCTATTTACATATAATTGTTCGCGAATCGTCGAAAATAACCGAAGGGTATTTAAGTATATAAAAGTAGTTCAAAAATTTTGAGATTCAGTTTTACAGACTTTGCTTATCGTGTCAGAAATGTTAGTGATACAAAGATTAAGTTTAAATTTGGTCAGAAATTTTCGGGTCATCACAGTACCTACCCGTTAAAAAAATTTCGTCCCGAAATTTGAGTGAGGTCGTCATGACTAACAATAAAAATGTTTTCATGCTGTATATGTGTTGATAAATAGAGTTTTATCACCGTTAAATAATATGGATAAAATAATTCAATTACTCGAAGCGTATGAGGGAAGTTATTGTAATAAAGTGAAATGTAAGAATAGAGATTCGTCTTAGCTTTTGACGTAGTTACGATTGATTTCCGGAATTTAAGGAATAGAAAATCTTCATAATATAAATAAGATTTGATTCTTCGGAATTTGTGGAAATTAGGATTTTCTTTGATTAAATGCGTAATCCGCCTTGATTGTTATGTCCGATATTTTCGCTATAAATTGACCTCTTCCGTTTCATTTATTTTCACCACTCCTATAATCTTCTTTCTTATTTCATACATCCCAATAGATTGTGAAAATGCTTAATCCAGTTCTGATTCTTGATATTTTCCTGGCTATCGTATCCTTCATTCTTCTTTTTCATCTGCCACCAGAGGAAGTTATTTTCTTCTACTATTACCTTGGGGTTATAGTGCTTTTCATTCTCCCGTGTCTTTATATTGCTATACGCATTGATATACACGGTTTGTAATTTCGGGGTTGTTATCGGGCTTTATGTTCTCCATTATATTTCGGAGCTTCATGCTTTCGTTTTCTCTTCCCGGCCTTAAGTCAAGCGGATAATGGTCCAGAATTTGTAGGTATGAAGTTTCAGATGAAAATAACTAATGTTCTAAGAAAGAAATGGTAATAGCACAATCTGACTTGTCAAATTACCAGAATACCTCGAAAAAGACCGAATCATTAAGAAAATATTTTCTTGATATTTTTAGAGATTATATAGAATGAAAGAGTTATGTAACATGGTTTATGATGAGGGTATGATATGTGAACCTTTATCACGTTCCATTAGAAACTCAGCATGACTTACTGTAATATAATCACGTTGATCAAGTGTCATTATATTATATTAACTCATGCTTCAATTCCCAACATTACTTCAAAACATTTATATTTTAAACTTGAAAGTTTCAGAATTTAGAAACTAAAATAGTTTCTTTTATGGTGTAACACAGATATCGTAAAGAGAAAATTGATTTTCGATAAGAATGATTATGAAATTCTCTCCAGAAATATGGAGGATATTTATAATAAAAGATACGATGATATCTTAGAATTTCTAATATCAGAGGATGATGAAGAATATTGTCCGCAAGGGTTTAGATTCGGAAGCAAGGTATTCGTTAATGGCTTCAGCAGATACTGAATCATTTGGATTCTTTGAAGACAGGTTTCGTCCTTGTGATTTATCCACAGCCTCTTTCATACTTTGCTCAATCCATTTTCCAGTTCCAAACTTTCTCTTTTTCTCAGCTTTACCACCATACTATTCTTTATCATCAAACTTTTGACTGTTAAGGTTGTTTACAGTTTTTGCTGCTTCATCAACATTTTTTGTAAAATTCGGAGAACTAGTTTCGTAGTTTGGGGTGTTTTTCGGAAACTTCACATTCGAAATCTGTAAGTCTAGAAGATCGATGTTATCTATATATAACTGTTGTCGTAGAAAATGCTGCGAGATTCAAAATAGTGATTGCTAATTCCCGATAGTTGGTATGGCAATTGCAGTTATAAGATGTGGATGAGTACATGATACGGTTTCAATGAGTATAAGGATTTTTCGGAAGGTCAAAGATCAATGAAGTTGTTGGTAAATTTACTGCTAATGTGGTGGAACATGAAAGATTCTCTGATAACAAAAACGTATATGCCAAAGTTACAAGTCTGAAAGGTCATCGTTGACTGGTTGAACGGTTGATAATACTGGATACTTTGAAAAGAAATTGCAAGGTTATTTTCAGTAATAACAATGCTAAAGGATCTTTCACATTTTTGAAGTCAAAGTATAGCTTTAAAAGATGTAGAGATCTAAGAATGATGTCACCCGTTAAATCTTGAATTGGATTCTGATCCGTCAATATTAGAATATGTAATTGAATTTGTATGAAAATGATTGTATATCGCTGTGAGCATAGTTAATAATTTTTTAATCAAAGTTGAATAATGTACAGTATAACATATTAATTGTGAACTTATATATTTCCCGGAAATTACCTACCCGTTAAAGATTTCACAAGTAATATTTTGTACAAAAGAATTTTTATTACCGTCCTTATGAAAATATATGTATGTATATTTTCTTCAGATGTAATACAGATTTGATGAGTTAATATCATATTAAGCTCATTTGATTTTTGACTTGAATTAGAAATGAATAAAACATTAAAGATTTAATAATCTTTACGGAGTATTTCACTAATGTAATCAATACTCAGTTTTATTGATATTTTCTCAGTGAATCATGTTGGTGCTCATGGAACTCTTGCTAACTTCGCAAGGTACGAATGATGTTTTCTAGAAAGTTTCGAATACATCGAAGATGAAAGTATAAAATCAACCATATAATTGAATAATATACTTAGTTTATTATGAAATGGAATTCATTGAGTTGGAAACAGAGATTGTAGTTAACGATGGTTAAGTCATTAACGAAGTATGTACATCATAGCATATTAGTAATATGAATTAACCGAGTAGTACCTACCAGTTAAGATTCACACGTAATAACTTGGTACGAAAAGATTTATTTTGATTTCAAAATTCATATATATTAAATATACATAAAATTTCTTCAGGGGAAATGAGTTAATACTTCATCGGTTATTGTTGCTGGTATTTCTTGGTAACTACGGTGCGTATGACGTTTACTGTAGCAATTCACTGTAGCAAAGTCAATTTCACTGTAGCAAATAGTGATTATCAAAAACACTGTAGCATTTTGGGTACTGTAGCAATTTGAAAATGTTACTATCGTTTACTAAATAACTTGAAATTATATATATGTATATATCTTTTTAATATACATAAATCAGTTTTTAAATACACATTGGAAGTTATTTATAAATAAATTTTAATAATAAATATTTCAACTTATCATATATATTCAAATAGATATTTAAACCAATAAGTTTAATGTACGGTATCAAATAATTAATACATTGTTACCTTTTCAAGTTATAGTATATATGTATCTATTTACATATAATTGTTCGTGAATCGTCGAAAATAACCGAAGGGTATTTAAGTATATAAAAGTAGTTCAAAAATTTTGAGATTCAGTTTTACAGACTTTGCTTATCGTGTCAGAAATGTTAGTGATACAAAGATTAAGTTTAAATTTGGTCAGAAATTTTCGGGTCATCACATCAATGATATCTAAACTCGAGCTTGAACGAGAAAATATTTTGATCAAAATTACAAACCAATTTGTTTTCTGAAAATCCATTTTCAATGCGTTCATTACCATTGAACGTAAAATCCTAGGAATTCACCTGGAATTCATTAGGTCACCTGAACCAAATCGGGTGTCAACCGTAAGAACGGTGGTTGCATAGCATGGTCGGAGACAGGACCTTGTGCCAGACCGAAAAATTATAGGATGATCTTTACTATCGCTCCTACCAAGGATAGTTCTAGCATCCGACACGTTAATAAGACCATAATCATCTGCATGTCACGGGACATTGCCTTAACAGTTTCTTGTTCATCGCTTTCCTTTACAACCGGACGGTAGTTTACCGAAAGGTAATATACGGAACAAGTAAACTGGATGTGTGCTTTCCGATACCGGGATAGCAGTGGATTACACGAACCTAAAAGTTTTAGCCAAAATATTGATCCACATATATATTTTGCAACACCGATGATGGATCAAATCAGAAAACTTATCTAGGGAAAAAGCTAGATTGAATTTTCAAAAGATCAAATGTTTTCATAAAGATCCAATTTCCTTAAAGGATCTAAATTTTTATAGTCATGTGGGACTGTAAACCGCCTTTCAAATGTGCACTTTGCTTTGGAAACCGAAAGTAAATCGGCTATTTGATTGCAAGTGTCGTTGACCTAAACCCGAGGCAACTATAAAAGACACACCCACCTTTAAACCACATCGTTACTATCATTGTTTATACCGCTGTATTGAAGTCACTTATGTACAAAGTGTGAAGAATAAAGAAGTGATTCAAGTGTTTCAAGACTATATTGCTTGAGGACAAGCAACGCTTAAGTGTGGGAATATTGATAATGCCAAAAATGAACACATATTTTACAGCATTATTCCCCAAGAAAGACAAGATTTTAGTTGATATTGTTCGATTTACAAGCACTATTCGTTTAAATATTAAAAAGTGAAGATAAAAGGCAGATTCGACAAATTGAAGACGGAAAGGTCCAAAAAGCTAAAAAGTACAAGATTCAATCAAAAAGGTTCAAATTATTGATGAGGAACGTCTCAAAATAACAAGAGTACAAGTTACAAGACGCAAAGTACACGATATAAAATAGTACGCGAGGACGTCCGAAAATCCGGAACCGGGACCTGAGCCTAGAAGAAACGCCCGACGTAACGGACTAAAAATATCTACTCAACTATGCATATAAATATAATATAAATATATAAATAATTATTAAAATTATTTATATATTTATTATTATTAAATTATGTCGACAAGCTAGGAGCCAAACGAATGTGAGCTGGAATTCATGGCCATGCGACTCGCATGGCCCTATGCCCATTTTCATGCGACTCGCATGAGGGGCTTTTCCAGGCCACATTCTATTTAAAGCGAGTTCGTGATCCATTTTATGTACACCATAATATATCTTTCTATCTCTCTTTTGTAATACATAAATAAATTTAATTATAATTTTAATTTTAATAAGGTTATGTTAAGGAGTGTTTTGAGTGTATAAGTCGAAATTCTGTCCGTGTAACGCTACGCTATTTTTAATCATTGTAAGTTATGTTCAACCTTTTTACATTAATGTCTCGTAGCTAAGTTATTATTATGCTTATTTAAAACAAAGTAATCATGATGTTGGGCTAATTACTAAAAATGGGTAATTGGGCTTTGTACCATAATTGGGGTTTGGACAAAAGAACGACACTTGTGAAAATTAGACTATGAGCTATTAATGAGCTTTATATTTGTTTAACTAAATGATAGTTTGTTAATGTTAATATAAAGATTTACAATTGGGCGTCCCTATAAATTACCATATACACTCGATCGAACACGATGGGCGGGGTATTTATATGTACGAATAATCGTTCATTTAAACCGGACACGGGAATGGATTAATCGCCACTAGAATAATTAAAACAGGGGTGAAATTACATTCAAGGGTAATTGGTGTAATTGTTAACAAAGTAGTAAAACCTTGGTTTACACGCAGTCGATAACCTGGTGTATTCATTAAACAAAGTATTAAAACCTTGTTACAATTCGAATCCCCAATTAGTTGGAATATTTAACTTCGGGTATAATAATAATTTGACGAGGGCACTCGCATTTTATATTTATGACTGATGGACTGTCATGGACAAAAACCAGACGGACATATTAAATAATCCAGGACAAAGGACAATTAACCCATGGGCATAAAACTAAAATCAACACGTCAAACATCATGATTACGGAAGTTTAAATAAGCATAATTCTTTTATTTCATATTTAATTTCCTTTATTTTATATTTAATTGCACTTCTAATTATCGCACTTTTATTTATTGTTATTTAATCGCACTTTTAATTATCGTACTTTTTAATTATCGTAATTTTATTTTATCGCACTTTTATTATTCGCAATTTCATTATCGTTATTTACTTTACGCTTTAATTTAAGTCTTGTATTTATTTTATATTTTACATTAGGTTTTAACTGCGACTAAAGTTTTAAAATCGACAAACCGGTCATTAAACGGTAAAAACCCCCCTTTATAATAATAATATTACTTATATATATGTTTGTATTTTTATAAAAGTAAACTAATATACCGTTAAGCTTTGTTTAAAGATTTCCCTGTGGAACGAACCGGACTTACTAAAAACTACACTACTTTACGATTAGGTACACTGCCTATAAGTGTTGTAGCAAGGTTTAAGTATATCCATTCTATAAATAAATAAATATCTTGTGTAAAATTGTATCGTATTTAATAGTTTTTCCTAGTAAAATATAAACTATTTCTTATACCTTAGCTTTGACATCAAGTATTTTTGGCGCCGCTGCCGGGGAATCACCGAAGCGAAACGTCAAGATATAGAAAAAAAAAAATTTGTTTCAAGTTTTATTTAGTTTTTATTATATATATATTTTTGTTTAAATTGTGAAAAAAAAAAATTAAAAACTCTATAAAAACCGAAAAAAAAAAAATATTTTAAAATCTATTTTTAAGTTTTTTTTTTTTTTATAAAGTTAAAGTATTTTTATTTTATTTTAGTTTTTAAAATTAAGTTTTTATTTTAATTACATATATATATTTTATTTAAAACAGAAAATAAAAATATATATTATATAATTACGGTTGAACCTGTTTTGACCTCCCTGATTTGAACCTGCAAGACAGGTCATGCGAGTCGCATGACCCTCTGCCTTAACTCATGCGACTCGCATGAGTTGCCCAGACAGGCCACAAACTTACCCTAAAAACGCATTTATTACGCGTATTAATTTATTATTATTAATTAAACCCTAATCTTATTATTATTATTATAATTAAGTTTTTAGTTTATTTTTTTTATATTACTTTTAAACTAGTTTTATTTATTATAAACTTAATACTTTTATTATAAAATATAAATATAATATTTTTATAAAAATTGTACTTTTTACAACTTTTTGTATATTTTTATATTTTGTCCCTTTTTAATCGTTGTAGCGTAATATTTGTATTTTTAGCTCATATTTAGTTTTAAACTTAGTTTTTGCTATAGTTATTTTTACTCCTAGATTTTTAGGCTTTGCGGTAGAATTCCTTAAGTGCTTTTTCTTTAGACTAAGATTTAGGTGCTTTAGAATTTTGCGACGCCTTTTTAAGTTTTAGTTTCTTTTTAAGTTATTTCCATTTGGGATATAGTTTTTCCTATAAGCTTTAATATTTTTAGACACCTTTTACTATGTATCAATTATCATTCCAATTAGTAATTTCAATTTGCGATTATAATTTTAAGTTAGTTGTAGTAATAAGGTTAGGTTAGTCAAGTATTTTTAAGTTTTTATAAGTTTCTTTTATTTTTCCGTCACCTCTTATTTTTTTCAACCATTTTTCTTTTTCGACCTTTTTCGACGAACTCTTTTTCTCTCTCATTTCTCGCTATTCTAGTTTTAGGACATAGATTTTTTCTACTTCTTATCTAAATTTCTTAAAATTACGAAAATTTATTTTGAGTGGTTAAATTGATAGACATCAAAATTTTCTGGTTCGTAGTAATAGTTGGATTTGTACGTGGACCGGGTTATTGGAGCCAAACAGTCCTCAATTATATTGAGACCAAACGAATCCTGCCCCTCTGCTGCATCTTTTGGCTATTCGAAACGTGGGCAAAATCAGAAAAGTCTATTGGTTGGATAACTTATTATAATTTTTCTTTCCTTTTTAAAACTAATAGGATATTCAGTGAATGCGCCGAGCAAGACGTTCACCACCTTTTGTACGTTCACCACCTGTAACTAGATCAAGACATTTAGCAAATATAACCGCCTTGAATTTTCTTTAGAATCGTCATCCAGTCGACCAAGTACTTCAGTTCAAATTTCCGATAATCCATTTTTTGAACCCAACCTCACAATTGAGAATCCGGAAAATATTCAGGAACGGTTCGTAGATCCTGAACCATTAAACTTTCCTCCGGAGCCACCAACCATTCAAACGGAGATTGCTGAGGAAGAAACCATTAAATCAGAATCATCTAGTGATACCGATTCAACAAATTCAATTATGGAGAATCTGGAACCTTTAAGTATGGAAGACCGAATGAGAGCTAAACGCACTGGCCAAGGTCACGCAATTACTCATCCAGATATTAATGCGCCAGATTATGAAATCAAAGGACAAATTCTACACATGGTGACTAATCAATGCCAATTTAGTGGTGCGCCGAAGGAAGATCCAAATGAACATCTACGTACCTTTAATAGGATCTGCACACTATTTAAAATCCGAGAAGTGGAGGATGAACAGATATATCTCATGTTATTTCCCTGGACTTTAAAGGGAGAAGCCAAAGATTGGTTAGAATCGTTACCTGAAGGGGCGATCGATACATGGGATGTTTTAGTTGACAAATTTCTTAAACAATTCTTTCCTGCATCTAAAGCCGTAAGACTTCAAGCAGAAATTGTTACGTTCACACAGAAACCAAATGAAACTCTATATGAGGCGTGGACAAGATATGGAAAGTTATTAAGAGGATGTCCGCAACATGATTTAGACACCTGTCAAATAGTACAAATATTCTACCAAGGATGCGACATCACTACAAGGAAAGACATAAATATAGCAGCTGGTAGTTCTATTATGAAGAAAACCGAAACTGATGCTTACAAAATTATTGATAACACTGCTTCCCACTCACATGAGTGGCACCAAGAAAAAGATATCATTAGATCATCTAAAGCAGCTAGAGCCGATTCTAGCCATGACTTAGATTCCATTTCCGCAAAGATAGATGCTGTGGAGAGACGAATGGAAAAGATGACTAAAGATATTCACTCAATACGAATTAGTTGTGAGCAGTGTGGAGGACCACATTTAACAAAAGATTGTGTCAGTATTGAATTAACAATGGAACAAAGAGAGAATATTTCATACATAAACCAAAGGCCTGGAAATAATTATCAGAATAATTATCAACCGCCAAGACCGATTTACAATCAAAACCAGAATTCTAACAGAAATATTCCATACAACAACCAACAAGGTCCTAGCAATCAACAAGTATCCAATAATACTTATAATCAGCAAAGACCTAATTTTCAAAACAAACCACCACAACAAACCGATGATAAAAAGCCGAATTTAGAAGATATGATGACGAAGCTAGTTGAAACTCAAACGCAGTTTTTCACATCTCAGAAACAAACCAATGAACAAAATGCTCAAGCATTTAGAAATCAACAAGCTTCTATTCAAAATCTAGAACAAGAAGTAAGTAACCTAGCAAGGTTAATAGGTGAAAGAAAACAGGGAAGTTTACCGAGCGATACAAATGCTAACCCCCGGAATGAAACAGCTAAAGCCATTACCACAAGAAGTGGTACAACACTTAAACCACCTGAAATACCTGTAACTTCTGATGAAGCTATTCCTACTCCACAAGAACCACAACCTGATCAAGATAAGGAAAAAGAACCGGTAGTTGAAAAGGTTAATGAAGATAACACAGTTAAGGATAAACCTTATGTTAAACCATATCAACCACCACTTCCTTACCCGAGTAAAATGAAGAAAGAAAAACTTGAATCCGAGCAATCCAAATTTTTGGATATGTTTAAACAGATAAATGTAAATCTTCCTTTCATTGATGTGATTTCAGGAATGCCTAGATATGCTAAATTCTTGAAAGATCTAATCTCAAATAGAAAGAAAATGGAAGAATTCTCGGCTGTTACTATGAATGCTAATTGTTCAGCAGTGCTGTTGAATAAGATACCAGAAAAACTATCTGATCCAGGAAGTTTCACAATTCCATATTTTCTGGGTAGTCTTAGTTCAATAGAAGCATTGGCAGACTTAGGTGCTAGTATAAATCTAATGCCGTATTCACTATACACTAAACTAGACCTTGGAGAATTGAAACCAACCAGAATAAGCATACAACTAGCCGATAGATCAATAAAATATCCTAGAGGGATAATGGAGAACATGCTAGTTAAAGTTGGTACTTTAGTATTTCCAGTAGATTTTGTTGTTTTAGACATGGAAGAAGATTCTCAAGTTCCTCTCATATTAGGAAGACCATTCTTAAACACGGCTAAAGCAATGATAGACGTGTTCGGTAAGAAACTGACCCTAAGTATAGAGGATGAGAGTGTTACCTTTTCAGTTGATAGAGCAATGCAACAACCACAATCTGCAGATGATACATGTTATTATATTCAAACTATAGATGCACATGCAGAATTATTAGAAGAATTTCCAGAATTACAAGGAACAGGAGAATGTTCTTTAGGAGAAGGTAATGAACCAATTGATGAAGCTGAAATGTTAGCTACACTTATAGCTAATGGATATGAACCAACAACAGAAGAAATTCAAATGCTAAAAGAAGAAGACAGATATCGATACAAATCATCGATAGAAGAACCTCCGAAATTAGAGTTAAAGCCACTTCCAAACCATTTGGAATACGCTTATTTACATGGTAAATCTGAATTACCTGTAATAATATCGTCTTCTCTTACTGAAAATGAGAAATCACAACTCATTTCTGTGTTGAAAGCTCATAAACCAGCCATTGCATGGAAGATTCATGATATTAAAGGAATAAGTCCTTCGTATTGCACACATAAAATCCTTATGGAAGAAGGTCATAAAACGTATGTGCAACGCCAACGAAGACTAAATCCTAATATGCAAGATGTAGTTAAGAAGGAGATTATTAAACTGCTAGATGCAGGTTTGATATATCCAATTTCCGATAGTCCATGGGTAAGCCCAGTTCAATGTGTACCTAAGAAGGGTGGCATGACTGTCATTACAAATGAGAAAAATGAGCTTATTCCTACTAGGACTGTAACAGGATGGCGTGTATGTATTGATTATAGAAAATTAAATGACGCCACCAGAAAAGATCACTTTCCCTTACCTTTCATTGATCAAATGTTGGAAAGATTAGCCGGAAATAGCTACTATTGTTTTCTAGATGGATTTTCCGGATATTTTCAAATTCCAATAGCACCCGAAGATCAAGAGAAAACCACATTCACGTGCCCTTATGGTACTTTTGCTTACAAACGCATGCCATTTGGACTTTGTAACGCCCCTGCAACCTTTCAAAGGTGTATGATGGCAATTTTTCACGACATGATAGAAGAATGCATGGAAGTATTCATGGATGACTTTTCAGTCTTCGGTGATACATTTGAATCATGTCTAGTTAATCTGGAACGAATGCTAATTAGATGCGAAAAATCAAATCTAGTACTTAATTGGGAGAAATGCCATTTCATGGTTAAAGAAGGCATCGTTCTTGGACATAAAATTTCAAAAGAAGGAATTGAAGTGGATAGAGCTAAAATAGATGTAATTGCTAAACTTCCACATCTCACCAATGTTAGAGGAGTTAGGAGTTTTCTAGGGCATGCCGGTTTTTACCGACGTTTCATAAAAGATTTTTCTAAAATTGCCACTCCTATGAATAAACTCCTAGAAAAGGATGCGCCATTCATCTTTTCAGATGAGTGTATCAAATCTTTTAATATTCTTAAAGAGAAACTCACTAATGCACCGATCATGATAACACCAAATTGGAATCTACCATTTGAACTAATGTGCGATGCAAGTGATTTTGCAATGGGAGCCGTTTTAGGACAAAGGATTGAAAAACGATTTCAACCTATATATTATGCTAGTAAGACGTTACAAGGAGCACAAACAAATTATACAACTACTGAAAAAGAACTCCTTGCTATTGTCTTTGCTTTTGACAAATTTCGATCATATCTCGTTCTAGCAAAAACGGTGGTTTATACCGACCATTCTGCTCTTAGATACTTATTTTCAAAACAAGATGCTAAACCAAGATTAATCCGTTGGATCTTACTCTTACAAGAGTTTGATATTGAAATCCGAGATAAAAGAGGAGCAGAAAATCTCGCCGCTGATCATCTTTCTCGTCTTGAAAATCCCGAATTTGAAGTTCTAAATGAATCGGCCATACAAGACAACTTTCCTGATGAATATCTATTGAAGATAGATTATAAAGAAATCCCATGGTTTGCAGACTATGCAAACTACTTAGTTTGTGGATTCCTTGAAAAAGGATTATCGTACCAAAGACGAAAGAAATTCTTCAGTGATATAAAACACTATTTCTGGGAAGATCCACATCTGTTTAAAAGTTCTCCCGATGGAATAATACGCCGATGTGTATTTGGAGATGAAGCTAGTAAAATTTTAAACCATTGTCACACAGGACCAACAGGAGGGCATTATGGGCCTCAACTAACAGCTAGAAAAGCTTATGAAGCTGGATTCTATTAGCCTACAATTTACAAAGACGCACACCTTCTTTGCAAATCCTGTGATGCATGTCAAAGGGTCGGAAAAATAAGTCAACGTGATGAAATGCCACAAAATGTCATCCAAGTATGTGAAGTATTTGACATTTGGGGTATTGACTTTATGGGTCCATTTCCAAAATCTCATAATAATCTATATATACTCGTAGCCATTGATTATGTATCTAAATGGGCGGAAGCACAAGCTCTCCCAACTAACGATGCACGAGTTGTAGTCAACTTTTTAAAACGTCTTTTTGCAAGGTTTGGAACACCGAAAGCTTTAATAAGTGATCGGGGTACTCATTTCTGTAATAATCAACTTGAGAAAGTTCTTAAAAGATATGGAGTAACTCATAAAATCTCCACCGCATATCATCCACAAACAAGTGGACAAGTTGAAAATACCAACCGAGCTTTAAAACGTATTCTAGAGAAAACCGTAGGATCAAATCCGAAGGAATGGTCCATTAAATTGGAGGATGCACTCTGGGCTTTTAGAACAGCCTACAAAACTCCAATTGGAACCACACCTTTTAGACTTGTTTATGGAAAAGCATGTCATCTTCCAGTAGAAATTGAACACAAAGCATTTTGGGCTTTGAAAACATGTAATCTTGATTTACATGAAGCCGGACGTCTACGATTAAGTCAACTAAACGAATTAGAAGAATTATGACATGAAGCATACGAAAATTCGTTAATCTATAAAGAAAGAACGAAGAAATGGCATGATAAAAGAATCAGAAGTTCAAAAGAATTTAAAGAAGGAGACAGAGTTCTTCTTTTCAATTCACGATTCAAGCTATTTCCTGGAAATTTGAAATCAAGATGGTCTGGACCATTCATAGTCAAAAGAGTTTTCCCATACGGAACGATAGAATTAATAAATTCAAATGGGATTGAATTTAAAGTTAATGGTCACAGAGTTAAACATTACATACATGGTCCGATGGAAGTCGACAACGAAGTTAATCACAATTTCGACACCACAGCTAACTAAGTGTGGGGAGAATCAAGTCTTTAAAGGATAATATGTATTTCGGTTAGAGTTAGATTGTCTGTTTTCGTGTAGTTCTCGAAAATGGAACCCGAATGGTCTTTCCCTAGCAGACCCTAAAGAACTAGTCTTCTCCCCCCATTCTGAATTTTTATTTTTTTAGGTTTTTACAAAATGAAGACTGCCTGTGAACTAAACCATGGTCTAATGCTACACGCTTTGATCACTAAAAGAAATAATGACATACTACCGAGTGAATTAGTATCAGTAATCAGAGAAAGAATGGACGGAGTTAGAAAAGAATCCAGATGCGAAGATAATAAGTTACAATTTGGTAAAGGAAAATCAAAATCCGCAGCAAAAAGAAGAGCACGACACCTAGAAAGATGTCACAAATGCGGAAAATGGTCACATGGAGGTAAATGTTCAAATAATCAAACCTATTCAAATACCGAATTTGTTACTTTATGCAGAGACGAACCGTTCATATGTTTAGAAGAAAAGACACTGAATGCTCGAGGTTACGCCTATGTAGCCATGGAAAACCAATTAAACCGACTATCTTATGAATGGGATAGATCATATAACTAAGAAATCTATTTCACAGGTATGTCTGTACAGTTTTTATTTTTATTTTTATTTTTAACCTTTTGATAATAAACGCTAATTTGTTCGCTAAAAAGTATTAAATTGGTATTGAATAAAATTAGGTTTGGCGACCGAAATTATTGATATCATTCAAAAATTTATTACATCACTGCGAAATTTAACGTTTATTCTTAAGGTATAAATATCTTTAATCAATCAACCCAAAATATTTCAAAAATTCGTCATGAGTTAAATTAGGTCTTGGAACCGAAATTACTTTACCGAAAAGAGGGGCGCATATTTTTGATAATATTTGATTGATTAAAGTGGGATAAAAAGCCAAAAAGATTTTTAATTTTATTTTTACCATGTTTTTAAAATTAATATATAAATCTTAAATTAATATTGTAAACTTTGTAAAAACAATATATTTAAAATTGTAAATATTTGAAAAATTAATATAAGTTTGGTGTGAATTTATAATATGAATTTTTAATTTTATGCATTTCAAATTTTAAGTTTGGTGTGAATTTTTAATATTAATTTTGAATTTTATATTTAAATTGTGTGAATTTAAAAACAAAAATTTACTTTATCTCATTAAGTTAAAAATATGATTTTTAAAATTCGTCGTAAGTTGAAGACTAGGTCATTGAACCGAAATTGCTTTACCCGAGGGAGGGACGAGAGTTATTATTATCATTATTTTTAATCTTATTGAATTAAAGTATGCCAAAAACATTAAAAAAAAAAAAAAAACCCTAAAATCTTAGCTTTTAAAACAATCGCTACAAAAAGACAAATTTTAAAATTTTGTCGAGGGACGGACTAGGGCATCGTTCCGAAACGCCCTCATTCTTAAAAGAAACAAATTTTTAAAATTAATTAATATTTGTTTTATAAGTTAAAGGTTTTATAAATAAAAAAAAATAGTATGTATATATTTGTTTGTAGTTTTTCTTACAAGACAGGGTAAAACAACGCGTTTTCAAATACTGGCATTAAGTTCAGCAAAAGCAAGTAATTTTGACGACAAGATGCAAAATATGTGTGAAATAACAAACAAGACGGAATAAACAAATGACGTGCACCATTTATCATTCAACAATTAAACGACAATATGTTTGCAACTTTGGTAAAATTTAATCACTTTTCTACGCTTATCACCCTCAATAATTTAAATTGTTACTGATTTCTTGCAAATGAGGGCATTAAAAGATCTTAAGTGTGGGAAGGGGTTAAATTCTTTCGGATTTTTAAAAATTTTTGATTTAAACACTTGGTTACCATTAAAAATGCTAGTAACGCAGTAGTTGTGTTAGAATCTAGTGCTCTCCGATAACAAGGAACAGCCCTAGTCTTATATACTAACTACCCACTTCTAGTAAATTTTTCAAAATTTTTAACAAAATGAATTCAAAATCATGTTTATACATATTTATGAACGATGAAAACTAGGTCATTGAGCCGAAATTATCGTTACCTCGGAAAGGACATAAATTGAGAAACAACCAAAATGTTAGAATTCATTTAATAAGAATGGAATAGAAGAGAAAAAGGCAAAGAAAAACATAAATAAAAGCCAAGTGTGGGAAAAGTTTACCAAGTCATTCAAAACATATATCACATATTTTTGTACAAACAATTGAAAATACTTTTGTTTTGAACGATAATCAACTGTTTTATCCAATGAAACTATCAAAGAGAGATGGATCTACACGATGAATCAATTCCATCATTAAAAGGAAGTAAAGTCTTCCGAAAAAAAACACGCGCTTCTTGATTTAGGTCATGAAGTTGTCGTCCAGACCAGCTGTAGGTTGACGAAAAATCTAGAAAAGTCATCACTAAAATCGGCTGGAAATCCACGGACCTCAGCATCAAACAGGGTCGCCAAGTGGTCAGATTTATCCTAACCATGAGAAGGATTTATCTCGTACAATGGGGGGCACCGTGCAAATTAGCTTGATAAGACTAATGAATCAGATCCCCAGAAAAGGATAATCTCCTTAAAAGATCAAAAATCAGCTTATAAGCCTGATATTACTCAATCCTTGAGATTGACCTTAAAGATTGAGAATTCAAACTCATGAAATTCAATGATATCTAAACTCGAGCTTGAACGAGAAAATATTTTGATCAAAATTACAAACTAATTTGTTTTCTGAAAATCCATTTTCAATGCGTTCATTACCATTGAACGTAAAATCCTAGGAATTCACCTGGAATTCATTAGGTCACCTGAACCAAATCGGGTGTCAACCGTAAGAACGGTGGTTGCATAGCATGGTCGGAGACAGGACCTTGTGCCAGACCGAAAAATTATAGGATGATCTTTACTATCGCTCCTACCAAGGATAGTTCTAGCATCCGACACGTTAATAAGACCATAATCATCTGCATGTCACGGGACATTGCCTTAACAGTTTCTTGTTCATCGCTTTCCTTTACAACCGGACGGTAGTTTACCGAAAGGTAATATACGGAACAAGTAAACTGGATGTGTGCTTTCCGATACCGGGATAGCAGTGGATTACACGAACCTAAAAGTTTTAGCCAAAATATTGATCCACAGATATATTTTGCAACACCGATGATGGATCAAATCAGAAAACTTATCTAGGGAAAAAAGCTAGATTGAATTTTCAAAAGATCAAATGTTTTCATAAAGATCCAATTTCCTTAAAGGATCTAAATTTTTATAGTCATGTGGGACTGTAAACCGCCTTTCAAATGTGCACTTTGCTTTGGAAACCGAAAGTAAATCGGCTATTTGATTGCAATTGTCGTTGACCTAAACCCGAGGCAACTATAAAAGACACACCCACCTTTAAACCACATCGTTACTATCATTGTTTATACCGCTGTATTGAAGTCACTTATATACAAAGTGTGAAGAATAAAGAAGTGATTCAAGTGTTTCAAGACTATATTGCTTGAGGACAAGCAACGCTTAAGTGTGGGAATATTGATAATGCTAAAAATGAACACATATTTTACAGCATTATTCCCCAAGAAAGACAAGATTTTAGTTGATATTGTTCGATTTACAAGCACTATTCGTTTAAATATTAAAAAGTGAAGATAAAAGGCAGATTCGACAAATTGAAGACGGAAAGGTCCAAAAAGCTAAAAAGTACAAGATTCAATCAAAAAGGTTCAAATTATTGATGAGGAACGTCTCAAAATAACAAGAGTACAAGTTACAAGATGCAAAGTACACGATATAAAATAGTACGCGAGGACGTCCGAAAATCCGGAACCGGGACCTGAGCCTAGAAGAAACGCCCGACGTTACGGACTAAAAATATCTACTCAACTATGCATATAAATATAATATAAATATATAAATAATTATTAAAATTATTTATATATTTATTATTATTAAATTATGTCGACAAGCTAGGAGCCAAACGAATGTGAGCTGGAATTCATGGCCATGCGACTCGCATGGCCCTATGCCCATTTTCATGCGACTCGCATGAGGGGCTTTTCCAGGCCACATTCTATTTAAAGCGAGTTCGTGATCCATTTTATGTACACCATAATATATCTTTCTATCTCTCTTTTGTAATACATAAATAAATTTAATTCTAATTTTAATTTTAATAAGGTTATGTTAAGGAGTGTTTTGAGTGTATAAGTCGAAATTCTGTCCGTGTAACGCTACGCTATTTTTAATCATTGTAAGTTATGTTTAACCTTTTTACATTAATGTCTCGTAGCTAAGTTATTATTATGCTTATTTAAAATTAAGTAATCATGATGTTGGGCTAATTACTAAAAATGGGTAATTGGGCTTTGTACCATAATTGGGGTTTGGACAAAAGAACGACACTTGTGGAAATTAGACTATGAGCTATTAATGGGCTTTATATTTGTTTAACTAAATGATAGTTTGTTAATGTTAATATAAAGATTTACAATTGGGCGTCCCTATAAATTACCATATACACTCGATCGGACACGATGGGCTGGGTATTTATATGTACGAATAATCGTTCATTTAAACCGGACACGGGAATGGATTAATAGCCACTAGAATAATTAAAACAAGGGTGAAATTACATTCAAGGGTAATTGGTGTAATTGTTAACAAAGTAGTAAAACCTTGGTTTACACGCAGTCGATAACCTGGTGTATTCATTAAACAAAGTATTAAAACCTTGTTACAATTCGAATCCCCAATTAGTTGGAATATTTAACTTCGGGTATAATAATAATTTGACGAGGGCACTCGCATTTTATATTTATGACTGATGGACTGTCATGGACAAAAACCAGACGGACATATTAAATAATCCAGGACAAAGGACAATTAACCCATGCGCATAAAACTAAAATCAACACGTCAAACATCATGATTACGGAAGTTTAAATAAGCATAATTCTTTTATTTCATATTTAATTTCCTTTATTTTATATTTAATTGCACTTCTAATTATCGCACTTTTATTTATTGTTATTTAATCGCACTTTTAATTATCGTACTTTTTAATTATCGTAATTTTATTTTATCGCACTTTTATTATTCGCAATTTCATTATCGTTATTTACTTTACGCTTTAATTTAAGTCTTGTATTTATTTTATATTTTACATTAGGTTTTAACTGCGACTAAAGTTTTAAAATCGACAAACCGGTCATTAAACGGTAAAAACCCCCCTTTATAATAATAATATTACTTATATATATGTTTGTATTTTTATAAAAGTAAACTAATATAGCGTTAAGCTTTGTTTAAAGATTTCCCTATGGAACGAACCGGACTTACTAAAAACTACACTACTTTACGATTAGGTACACTGCCTATAAGTGTTGTAGCAAGGTTTAAGTATATCCATTCTATAAATAAATAAATATCTTGTGTAAAATTGTATCGTATTTAATAGTTTTTCCTAGTAAAATATAAACTATTTCTTATACCTTAGCTTTGACATCAAGTATTTTTGGCGCCGCTGCCGGGGAATCACCGAAGCGAAACGTCAAGATATAGAAAAAAAAAAATTTGTTTCAAGTTTTATTTAGTTTTTATTATATATATATTTTTGTTTAAATTGTGAAAAAAAAAATTAAAAACTCTATAAAAACCGAAAAAAAAAATATTTTAAAATCTATTTTTAAGTTTTTTTTTTTTTATAAAGTTAAAGTATTTTTATTTTATTTTAGTTTTTAAAATTAAGTTTTTATTTTAATTACATATATATATTTTATTTAAAACAGAAAACAAAAATATATATTATATAATTACGGTTGAACCTGTTTTGACCTCCCTGATTTGAACCTGCAAGACAGGTCATGCGAGTCGCATGACCCTCTGCCTTAACTCATGCGACTCGCATGAGTTGCCCAGACAGGCCACAAACTTACCCTAAAAACGCATTTATTACGCGTATTAATTTATTATTATTAATTAAACCCTAATCTTATTATTATTATTATAATTAAGTTTTTAGTTTATTTTATTTATATTACTTTTAAACTAGTTTTATTTATTATAAACTTAATACTTTTATTATAAAATATAAAAATAATATTTTTATAAAAATTGTACTTTTTACAACTTTTTGTATATTTTTATATTTTGTCCCTTTTTAATCGTTGTAGCGTAATATTTGTATTTTTAGCTCATATTTAGTTTTAAACTTAGTTTTTGCTATAGTTATTTTTACTCCTAGATTTTTAGGCTTTGCCGTAGAATTCCTTAAGTGCTTTTTCTTTAGACTAAGATTTAGGTGCTTTAGAATTTTGCGACGCCTTTTTAAGTTTTAGTTTCTTTTTAAGTTATTTCCATTTGGGATATAGTTTTTCCTATAAGCTTTAATATTTTTAGACACCTTTTACTATGTATCAATTATCATTCCAATTAGTAATTTCAATTTGCGATTATAATTTTAAGTTAGTTGTAGTAATAAGGTTAGGTTAGTCAAGTATTTTTAAGTTTTTATAAGTTTCTTTTATTTTTCCGTCACCTCTTATTTTTTTCAACCATTTTTCTTTTTCGACATTTTTCGGCGAACTCTTTTTCTCTCTCATTTCTCGCTATTCTAGTTTTAGGACATAGATTTTTTCTACTTCTTATCTAAATTTCTTAAAATTACGAAAATTTATTTTGAGTGGTTAAATTGATAGACATCAAAATTTTCTGGTTCGTAGTAATAGTTGGATTTGTACGTGGACCGGGTTATTGGAGCCAAACAGTCCTCAATTATATTGAGACCAAACGAATCCTGCCCCTCTGCTGCATCTTTTGGCTATTCAAAACGTGGGCAAAATCAGAAAAGTCTATTGGTTGGATAACTTATTATAATTTTTCTTTCCTTTTTAAAACTAATAGGATATTCAGTGAATGCACCGAGCAAGACGTTCACCACCTTTTGTACGTTCACCACCTGTAACTAGATCAAGACATTTAGCAAATATAACCGCCGTTGATTTTTCTTTAGAATCGTCATCCAGTCGACCAAGTACTTCAGTTCAAATTTCCGATAATCCATTTTTTGAACCCAACCTCACAATTGAGAATCCGGAAAATATTCAGGAACGGTTCGTAGATCCTGAACCATTAAACTTTCCTCCGGAGCCACCAATCATTCAAACGGAGATTGCTGAGGAAGAAACCATTAAATCAGAATCATCTAGTGATACCGATTCAACAAATTCAATTATGGAGAATCTGGAACCTTTAAGTATGGAAGACCGAATGAGAGCTAAACGCACTGGCCAAGGTCACGCAATTACTCATCCAGATATTAATACGCCAGATTATGAAATCAAAGGACAAATTCTACACATGGTGACTAATCAATGCCAATTTAGTGGTGCGCCGAAGGAAGATCCAAATGAACATCTACGTACCTTTAATAGGATCTGCACACTATTTAAAATCCGAGAAGTGGAGGATGAACAGATATATCTCATGTTATTTCCCTGGACTTTAAAGGGAGAAGCCAAAGATTGGTTAGAATCGTTACCTGAAGGGGCGATCGATACATGGGATGTTTTAGTTGACAAATTTCTTAAACAATTCTTTCCTGCATCTAAAGCCATAAGACATCAAGCAGAAATTGTTACGTTCACACAGAAACCAAATGAAACTCTATATGAGGCGTGGACAAGATATGGAAAGTTATTAAGAGGATGTCCGCAATATGGTTTAGACACCTGTCAAATAGTACAAATATTCTACCAAGGATGCGACATCACTACAAGGAAAGACATAGATATAGCAGCTGGTGGTTCTATTATGAAGAAAACCAAAACTGATGCTTACAAAATTATTGATAACACTGCTTCCCACTCACATGAGTGGCACCAAGAAAAAGATATCATTAGATCATCTAAAGCAGCTAGAGCCGATTCTAGCCATAACTTAGATTCCATTTCCGCAAAGATAGATGCTGTGGAGAGACGAATGGAAAAGATAACTAAAGATATTCACTCAATACGAATTAGTTGTGAGCAGTGTGGAGGACCACAATTGACAAAAGATTGTCTCAGTATTGCATTAACAATGGAACAAAGAGAGAATATTTCATACATAAACCAAAGGCCTGGAAATAATTATCAGAATAATTATCAACCGCCAAGACCGATTTACAATCAAAACCAGAATTATAACAGAAATATTCCATACAACAACCAACAAGGTCCTAGCAATCAACAAGTATCCAATAATACTTATAATCAGCAAAGACCTAATTTTCAAAACAAACCACCACAACAAACCGATGATAAAAAGCCGAATTTAGAAGATATGATGACGAAGCTAGTTGAAACTCAAACGCAGTTTTTCACATCTCAGAAACAAACCAATGAACAAAATGCTCAAGCATTTAGAAATCAACAAGCTTCTATTCAAAATCTAGAACAAGAAGTATGTAACCTAGCAAGGTTAATAGGTGAAAGAAAACTGGGAAGTTTACCGAGCGATACAAATGCTAACCCCCGGAATGAAACAGCTAAAGTCATTACCACAAGAAGTGGTACAACACTTAAACCACCTGAAATACCTGTAACTTCTGATGAAGCTATTCCTACTCCACAAGAACCACAACCTGATCAAGATAAGGAAAAAGAACCGGTAGTTGAAAAGGTTAATGAAGATAACACAGTTAAGGATAAACCTTATGTTAAACCATATCAACCACCACTTCCTTACCCGAGTAAAATGAAGAAAGAAAAACTTGAAGCCGAGCAATCCAAATTTTTGGATATGTTTAAACAGATAAATGTAAATCTTCCTTTCATTGATGTGATTTCAGGAATGCCTAGATATGCTAAATTCTTGAAAGATCTAATCTCAAATAGAAAGAAAATGGAAGAACTCTCGGCTGTTACTATGAATGCTAATTGTTCAGCAGTGCTGTTGAATAAGATACCAGAAAAACTATCTGATCCAGGAAGTTTCACAATTCCATGTTTTCTGGGTAGTCTTAGTTCAATAGAAGCATTAGCAGACTTAGGTGCTAGTATAAATCTAATGCCGTATTCACTATACACTAAACTAGACCTTGGAGAATTGAAACCAACCAGAATAAGCATACAACTAGCCGATAGATCAATAAAATATCCTATAGGGATAATGGAGAACATGCTAGTTAAAGTTGGTACTTTAGTATTTCCAGTAGATTTTGTTGTTTTGGACATGGAAGAAGATTCTCAAGTTCCTCTCATATTAGGAAGACCATTCTTAAACACGGCTAAAGCAATGATAGACGTGTTCGGTAAGAAACTGACCCTAAGTATAGAGGATGAGAGTGTTACCTTTTCAGTTGATAGAGCAATGCAACAACCACAATCTGCAGATGATACATGTTATTATATTCAAACTATAGATGCACATGCAGAATTATTAGAAGAATTTCCAGAATTACAAGGAACAGGAGAATGTTCTTTAGGAGAAGGTAATGAACCAATTGATGAAGCTGAAATGTTAGCTACACTTATAGCTAATGGATATGAACCAACAACAGAAGAAATTCAAATGCTAAAAGAAGAAGACAGATATCGATACAAATCATCGATAGAAGAACCTCCGAAATTAGAGTTAAAGCCACTTCCAAACCATTTGGAATACGCTTATTTACATGGTAAATCTGAATTACCTGTAATAATATCGTCTTCTCTTACTGAAAATGAGAAATCACAACTCATTTCTGTGTTGAAAGCTCATAAACCAGCCATTGCATGGAAGATTCATGATATTAAACGAATAAGTCCTTCGTATTGCACACATAAAATCCTTATGGAAGAAGGTCATAAAACGTATGTGCAACGCCAACGAAGACTAAATCCTAATATGCAAGATGTATTTAAGAAGGAGATTATTAAACTGCTAGATGCAGGTTTGATATATCCAATTTTCGATAGTCCATGGGTAAGCCCAGTTCAATGTGTACCTAAGAAGGGTGGCATGACTGTCATTACAAATGAGAAAAATGAGCTTATTCCTACTAGGACTGTAACAGGATGGCGTGTATGTATTGATTATAGAAAATTAAATGACGCCACCAGAAAAGATCACTTTCCCTTACCTTTCATTGATCAAATGTTGGAAAGATTAGCCGGAAATAGCTACTATTGTTTTCTAGATGGATTTTCCGGATATTTTCAAATTCCAATAGCACCCGAAGATCAAGAGAAAACCACATTCACGTGCCCTTATGGTACTTTTGCTTACAAACGCATGCCATTTGGACTTTGTAACGCCCCTGCAACCTTTCAAAGGTGTATGATGGCAATTTTTCACGACATGATAGAAGAATGCATGGAAGTATTCATGGATGACTTTTCAGTCTTCGGTGATACATTTGAATCATGTCTAGTTAATCTGGAACGAATGCTAATTAGATGCGAAAAATCAAATCTAGTACTTAATTGGGAGAAATGCCATTTCATGGTTAAAGAAGGCATCGTTCTTGGACATAAAATTTCAAAAGAAAGAATTGAAGTGGATAGAGCTAAAATAGATGTAATTGCTAAACTTCCACATCTCACCAATGTTAGAGGAGTTAGGAGTTTTCTAGGGCATGCCGGTTTTTACCGACGTTTCATAAAAGATTTTTCTAAAATTGCCACTCCTATGAATAAACTCCTAGAAAAGGATGCGCCATTCATCTTTTCAGATGAGTGTATCAAATCTTTTAATATTCTTAAAGAGAAACTCACTAATGCACCGATCATGATAACACCAAATTGGAATCTACCATTTGAACTAATGTGCGATGCAAGTGATTTTGCAATGGGAGCCGTTTTAGGAAAAAGGATTGAAAAACGATTTCAACCTATATATTATGCTAGTAAGACGTTACAAGGAGCACAAACAAATTATACAACTACTGAAAAATAACTCCTTGCTATTGTCTTTGCTTTTGACAAATTTCGATCATATCTCGTTCTAGCAAAAACGGTGGTCTATACCGACCATTCTGCTCTTAGATACTTATTTTCAAAACAAGATGCTAAACCAAGATTAATCCGTTGGATCTTACTCTTACAAGAGTTTGATATTGAAATCCGAGATAAAAGAGGAGCAGAAAATCTCGCCGCTGATCATCTTTCTCGTCTTGAAAATCCCGAATTAGAAGTTCTAAATGAATCGGCCATACAAGACAACTTTCCTGATGAATATCTATTGAAGATAGATTATAAAGAAATCCCATGGTTTGCAGACTATGCAAACTACTTAGTTTGTGGATTCCTTGAAAAAGGATTATCGTACCAAAGACGAAAGAAATTCTTCAGTGATATAAAACACTATTTCTGGGAAGATCCACATCTGTTTAAAAGTTGTCCCGATGGAATAATACGCCGATGTGTATTTGGAGATGAAGCTAGTAAAATTTTAAACCTTTGTCACACAGGACCAACAGGAGGGCATTATGGGCCTCAACTAACAGCTAGAAAAGCTTATGAAGCTGGATTCTATTGGCCTACAATTTACAAAGACGCACACCTTCTTTGCAAATCCTGTGATGCATGTCAAAGGGTCGGAAAAATAAGTCAACGTGATGAAATGCCACAAAATGTCATCCAAGTATGTGAAGTATTTGACATTTGGGGTATTGACTTTATGGGTCCATTTCCAAAATCTCATAATAATCTATATATACTCGTAGCCATTGATTATGTATCTAAATGGGCGGAAGCACAAGCTCTCCCAACTAACGATGCACGAGTTGTAGTCAACTTTTTAAAACGTCTTTTTGCAAGGTTTGGAACACCGAAAGCTTTAATAAGTGATCGGGGTACTCATTTCTGTAATAATCAACTTGAGAAAGTTCTTAAAAGATATGGAGTAACTCATAAAATCTCCACCGCATATCATCCACAAACAAGTGGACAAGTTGAAAATACCAACCGAGCTTTAAAACGTATTCTAGAGAAAACCGTAGGATCAAATCCGAAGGAATGGTCCATTAAATTGGAGGATGCACTCTGGGCTTTTAGAACAGCCTACAAAACTCCAATTGGAACCACACCTTTTAGACTTGTTTATGGAAAAGCATGTCATCTTCCAGTAGAAATTGAACACAAAGCATTTTGGGCTTTGAAAACATGTAATCTTGATTTACATGAAGCCGGACGTCTACGATTAAGTCAACTAAACGAATTAGAAGAATTAAGACATGAAGCATACGAAAATTCGTTAACCTATAAAGAAAGAACGAAGAAATGGCATGATAAAAGAATCAGAAGTTCAAAAGAATTTAAAGAAGGAGACAGAGTTCTTCTTTTCAATTCACGATTCAAGCTATTTCCTGGAAAATTGAAATCAAGATGGTCTGGACCATTCATAGTCAAAAGAGTTTTCCCATACGGAACGATAGAATTAATAAATTCAAATGGGATTGAATTTAAAGTTAATGGTCACAGAGTTAAACATTACATACATGGTCCGATGGAAGTCGACAACGAAGTTAATCACAATTTCGACACCACAGCTAACTAAGTGTGGGGAGAATCAAGTCTTTAAAGGATAATATGTATTTCTGTTAGAGTTAGATTGTCTGTTTTCGTGTAGTTCTCGAAAATGGAACCCGAATGGTCTTTCCCTAGCAGACCCTAAAGAACTAGTCTTCTCCCCCCATTCTGAATTTTTATTTTTTTAGGTTTTTACAAAATGAAGACTGCCTGTGAACTAAACCATGGTCTAATGCTACACGCTTTGATCACTAAAAGAAATAATGACATACTACCGAGTGAATTAGTATCAGTAATCAGAGAAAGAATGGACGGAGTTAGAAAAGAATCCAGATGCGAAGATAATAAGTTACAATTTGGTAAAGGAAAATCAAAATCCGCAGCAAAAAGAAGAGCACGACACCTAGAAAGATGTCACAAATGCGGAAAATGGTCACATGGAGGTAAATGTTCAAATAATCAAACCTATTCAAATACCGAATTTGTTACTTTATGCAGAGACGGACCGTTCATATGTTTAGAAGAAAAGACACTGAATGCTCGAGGTTACGCCTATGTAGCCATGGAAAACCAATTAAACCGACTATCTTATGAATGGGATAGATCATATAACTAAGAAATCTATTTCACAGGTATGTCTGTACAGTTTTTATTTTTATTTTTATTTTTAACCTTTTGATAATAAACGCTAATTTGTTCGCTAAAAAGTATTAAATTGGTATTGAATAAAATTAGGTTTGGCGACCGAAATTATTGATATCATTCAAAAATTTATTACATCACTGCGAAATTTAACGTTTATTCTTAAGGTATAAATATCTTTAATCAATCAACCCAAAATATTTCGAAAATTCGTCATGAGTTAAATTAGGTCTTGGAACCGAAATTACTTTACCGAAAAGAGGGGCGCATATTTTTGATAATATTTGATTGATTAAAGTGGGATAAAAAGCCAAAAAGATTTTTAATTTTATTTTTACCATGTTTTTAAAATTAATATATAAATCTTAAATTAATATTGTAAACTTTGTAAAAACAATATATTTAAAATTGTAAATATTTGAAAAATTAATATAAGTTTGGTGTGAATTTATAATATGAATTTTTAATTTTATGCATTTCAAATTTTAAGTTTGGTGTGAATTTTTAATATTAATTTTGAATTTTATATTTAAATTGTGTGAATTTAAAAACAAAAATTTACTTTATCTCATTAAGTTAAAAATATGATTTTTAAAATTCGTCGTAAGTTGAAGACTAGGTCATTGAACCGAAATTGCTTTACCCGAGGGAGGGACGAGAGTTATTATTATCATTATTTTTAATCTTATTGAATTAAAGTATGCCAAAAACATTAAAAAAAAAAACCCTAAAATCTTAGCTTTTAAAACAATCGCTACAAAAAGACAAATTTTAAAATTTTGTCGAGGGACGGACTAGGGCATCGTTCCGAAACGCCCTCATTCTTAAAAGAAACAAATTTTTAAAATTAATTAATATTTGTTTTATAAGTTAAAGGTTTTATAAATAAAAAAAAATAGTATGTATATATTTGTTTGTAGTTTATCTTACAAGACAGGGTAAAACAACGCGTTTTCAAAGACTGGCATTAAGTTCAGCAAAAGCAAGTAATTTTGACGACAAGATGCAAAATATGTGTGAAATAACAAACAAGACGGAATAAACAAATGACGTGCACCATTTATCATTCAACAATCAAACGACAATATGTTTGCAACTTTGGTAAAATTTAATCACTTTTCTACGCTTATCACCCTCAATAATTTAAATTGTTACTGATTTCTTGCAAATGAGGGCATTGTAAGATCTTAAGTGTGGGAAGGGGTTAAATTCTTTCGGATTTTTAAAAATTTTTGATTTAAACACTTGGTTACCATTAAAAATGCTAGTAACGCAGTAGTTGTGTTAGAATCTAGTGCTCTCCGATAACAAGGAACAGCCCTAGTCTTATATACTAACTACCCACTTCTAGTAAATTTTTCAAAATTTTTAACAAAATGAATTCAAAATCATGTTTATACATATTTATGAACGATGAAAACTAGGTCATTGAGCCGAAATTATCGTTACCTCGGAAAGGACATAAATTGAGAAACAACCAAAATGTTAGAATTCATTTAATAAGAATGGAATAGAAGAGAAAAAGGCAAAGAAAAACATAAATAAAAGTCAAGTGTGGGAAAAGTTTACCAAGTCATTCAAAACATATATCACATATTTTTGTACAAACAATTGAAAATACTTTTGTTTTGAACGATAATCAACTGTTTTATCCAATGAAACTATCAAAGAGAGATGGATCTACACGATGAATCAATTCCATCATTAAAAGGAAGTAAAGTCTTCCGAAAAAAAACATGCGCTTCTTGATTTAGGTCATGAAGTTGTCGTCCAGACCAGCTGTAGGTTGACGAAAAATCTAGAAAAGTCATCACTAAAATCGGCTGGAAATCCACGGACCTCAGCATCAAACAGGGTCGCCAAGTGGTCAGATTTATCCTAACCATGAGAAGGATTTATCTCGTACAATGGGGGGGCACCGTGCAAATTAGCTTGATAAGACTAATGAATCAGATCCCCAGAAAAGGATAATCTCCTTAAAAGATCAAAAATCAGCTTATAAGCCTGATATTACTCAATCCTTGAGATTGACCTTAAAGATTGAGAATTCAAACTCATGGAATTCAATGATATCTAAACTCGAGCTTGAACGAGAAAATATTTTGATCAAAATTACAAACCAATTTGTTTTCTGAAAATCCATTTTCAATGCGTTCATTACCATTGAACGTAAAATCCTAGGAATTCACCTGGAATTCATTAGGTCACCTGAACCAAATCGGGTGTCAACCGTAAGAACGGTGGTTGCATAGCATGGTCGGAGACAGGACCTTGTGCCAGACCGAAAAATTATAGGATGATCTTTACTATCGCTCCTACCAAGGATAGTTCTAGCATCCGACACGTTAATAAGACCATAATCATCTGCATGTCACGGGACATTGCCTTAACAGTTTCTTGTTCATCGCTTTCCTTTACAACCGGACGGTAGTTTACCGAAAGGTAATATACGGAACAAGTAAACTGGATGTGTGCTTTCCGATACCGGGATAGCAGTGGATTACACGAACCTAAAAGTTTTAGCCAAAATATTGATCCACAGATATATTTTGCAACACCGATGATGGATCAAATCAGAAAACTTATCAAGGAAAAAGCTAGATTGAATTTTCAAAAGATCAAATGTTTTCATAAAGATCCAATTTCCTTAAAGGATCTAAATTTTTATAGTCATGTGGGACTGTAAACCGCCTTTCAAATGTGCACTTTGCTTTGGAAACCGAAAGTAAATCGGCTATTTGATTACAAGTGTCGTTGACCTAAACCCGAGGCAACTATAAAAGACACACCCACCTTTAAACCACATCGTTACTATCATTGTTTATACCGCTGTATTGAAGTCACTTATGTACAAAGTGTGAAGAATAAAGAAGTGATTCAAGTGTTTCAAGACTATATTGCTTGAGGACAAGCAACGCTTAAGTGTGAGAATATTGATAATGCCAAAAATGAACACATATTTTACAGCATTATTCCCCAAGAAAAACAAGATTTTAGTTGATATTGTTCGATTTACAAGCACTATTCGTTTAAATATTAAAAAGTGAAGATAAAAGGCAGATTCGACAAATTGAAGACGGAAAGGTCCAAAAAGCTAAAAAGTACAAGATTCAATCAAAAAGGTTCAAATTATTGATGAGGAACGTCTCAAAATAACAAGAGTACAAGTTGCAAGACGCAAAGTACACGATATAAAATAGTACGCGAGGACGTCCGAAAATCCGGAACTGGGACCTGAGCCTAGAAGAAACGCCCGACGTAACGGACTAAAAATATCTACTCAACTATGCATATAAATATAATATAAATATATAAATAATTATTAAAATTATTTATATATTTATTATTATTAAATTATGTCGACAAGCTAGGAGCCAAACGAATGTGAGCTGGAATTCATGGCCATGCGACTCGCATGGCCCTATGCCCATTTTCATGCGACTCGCATGAGGGGCTTTTCCAGGCCACATTCTATTTAAAGCGAGTTCGTGATCCATTTTATGTACACCATAATATATCTTTCTATCTCTCTTTTGTAATACATAAATAAATTTAATTATAATTTTAATTTTAATAAGGTTATGTTAAGGAGTGTTTTGAGTGTATAAGTCGAAATTCTGTCCGTGTAACGCTACGCTATTTTTAATCATTGTAAGTTATGTTCAACCTTTTTACATTAATGTCTCGTAGCTAAGTTATTATTATGCTTATTTAAAACGAAGTAATCATGATGTTGGGCTAATTACTAAAAATGGGTAATTGGGCTTTGTACCATAATTGGGGTTTGGACAAAAGAACGACACTTGTGGAAATTAGACTATGAGCTATTAATGGGCTTTATATTTGTTTAACTAAATGATAGTTTGTTAATGTTAATATAAAGATTTACAATTGGGCGTCCCTATAAATTACCATATACACTCGATCGGACACGATGGGCGGGGTATTTATATGTACGAATAATCGTTCATTTAAACCGGACACGGGAATGGATTAATAGCCACTAGAATAATTAAAACAGGGGTGAAATTACATTCAAGGGTAATTGGTGTAATTGTTAACAAAGTAGTAAAACCTTGGTTTACACGCAGTCGATAACCTGGTGTATTCATTAAACAAAGTATTAAAACCTTGTTACAATTCGAATCCCCAATTAGTTGGAATATTTAACTTCGGGTATAATAATAATTTGACGAGGGCACTCGCATTTTATATTTATGACTGATGGACTGTCATGGACAAAAACCAGACGGACATATTAAATAATCCAGGACAAAGGACAATTAACCCATGGGCATAAAACTAAAATCAACACGTCAAACATCATAATTACGGAAGTTTAAATAAGCATAATTCTTTTATTTCATATTTAATTTCCTTTATTTTATATTTAATTGCACTTCTAATTATCGCACTTTTATTTATTGTTATTTAATCGCACTTTTAATTATCGTACTTTTTAATTATCGTAATTTTATTTTATCGCACTTTTATTATTCGCAATTTCATTATCGTTATTTACTTTACGCTTTAATTTAAGTCTTGTATTTATTTTATATTTTACATTAGGTTTTAACTGCGACTAAAGTTTTAAAATCGACAAACCGGTCATTAAACGGTAAAAACCCCCCTTTATAATAATAATATTACTTATATATATGTTTGTATTTTTATAAATGTAAACTAATATAGCGTTAAGCTTTGTTTAAAGATTTCCCTGTGGAACGAACCGGACTTACTAAAAACTACACTACTTTATGATTAGGTACACTGCCTATAAGTGTTGTAGCAAGGTTTAAGTATATCCATTCTATAAATAAATAAATATCTTGTGTAAAATTGTATCGTATTTAATAGTTTTTCCTAGTAAAATATAAACTATTTCTTATACCTTAGCTTTGACATCAAGTATTTTTGGCGCCGCTGCCGGGGAATCACCGAAGCGAAACGTCAAGATATAGAAAAAAAAAAAAATTTTGTTTCAAGTTTTATTTAGTTTTTATTATATATATATTTTTGTTTAAATTGTGAAAAAAAAAAATTTAAAAACTCTATAAAAACCGAAAAAAAAAAATATTTTAAAATCTATTTTTAAGTTTTTTTTTTTTTTTATAGAGTTAAAGTATTTTTATTTTATTTTAGTTTTTAAAATTAAGTTTTTATTTTAATTACATATATATATTTTATTTAAAACAGAAAACAAAAATATATATTATATAATTACGGTTGAACCTGTTTTGACCTCCCTGATTTGAACCTGCAAGACAGGTCATGCGAGTCGCATGACCCTCTGCCTTAACTCATGCGACTCGCATGAGTTGCCCAGACAGGCCACAAACTTACCCTAAAAATGTATTTATTACGCGTATTAATTTATTATTATTAATTAAACCCTAATCTTATTATTATTATTATAATTAAGTTTTTAGTTTATTTTATTTATATTACTTTTAAACTAGTTTTATTTATTATAAACTTAATACTTTTATTATAAAATATAAAAATAATATTTTTATAAAAATTGTACTTTTTACAACTTTTTGTATATTTTTATATTTTGTCCCTTTTTAATCGTTGTAGCGTAATATTTGTATTTTTAGCTCATATTTAGTTTTAAACTTAGTTTTTGCTATAGTTATTTTTACTCCTAGATTTTTAGGCTTTGCCGTAGAATTCCTTAAGTGCTTTTTCTTTAGACTAAGATTTAGGTGCTTTAGAATTTTGCGACGCCTTTTTAAGTTTTAGTTTCTTTTTAAGTTATTTCCATTTGGGATATAGTTTTTCCTATAAGCTTTAATATTTTTAGACACCTTTTACTATGTATCAATTATCATTCCAATTAGTAATTTCAATTTGCGATTATAATTTTAAGTTAGTTGTAGTAATAAGGTTAGGTTAGTCAAGTATTTTTAAGTTTTTATAAGTTTCTTTTATTTTTCCGTCACCTCTTATTTTTTTCAACCATTTTTCTTTTTCGACCTTTTTCGACGAACTCTTTTTCTCTCTCATTTCTCGCTATTCTAGTTTTAGGACATAGATTTTTTCTACTTCTTATCTAAATTTCTTAAAATTACGAAAATTTATTTTGAGTGGTTAAATTGATAGACATCAAAATTTTCTGGTTCGTAGTAATAGTTGGATTTGTACGTGGACCGGGTTATTGGAGCCAAACAGTCCTCAATTATATTGAGACCAAACGAATCCTGCCCCTCTGCTGCATCTTTTGGCTATTCGAAACGTGGGCAAAATCAGAAAAGTCTATTGGTTGGATAACTTATTATAATTTTTCTTTCCTTTTTAAAACTAATAGGATATTCAGTGAATGCACCGAGCAAGACGTTCACCACCTTTTGTACGTTCACCACCTGTAACTAGATCAAGACATTTAGCAAATATAACCGCCGTTGATTTTTCTTTAGAATCGTCATCCAGTCGACCAAGTACTTCAGTTCAAATTTCCGATAATCCATTTTTTGAACCCAACCTCACAATTGAGAATCCGGAAAATATTCAGGAACGGTTCGTAGATCCTGAACCATTAAACTTTCCTCCGGAGCCACCAATCATTCAAACGGAGATTGCTGAGGAAGAAACCATTAAATCAGAATCATCTAGTGATACCGATTCAACAAATTCAATTATGGAGAATCTGGAACCTTTAAGTATGGAAGACCGAATGAGAGCTAAACGCACTGGCCAAGGTCACGCAATTACTCATCCAGATATTAATGCGCCAGATTATGAAATCAAAGGACAAATTCTACACATGGTGACTAATCAATGCCAATTTAGTGGTGCGCCGAAGGAAGATCCAAATGAACATCTACGTACCTTTAATAGGATCTGCACACTATTTAAAATCCGAGAAGTGGAGGATGAACAGATATATCTCATGTTATTTCCCTGGACTTTAAAGGGAGAAGCCAAAGATTGGTTAGAATCGTTACCTGAAGGGGCGATCGATACATGGGATGTTTTAGTTGACAAATTTCTTAAACAATTCTTTCCTGCATCTAAAGCCGTAAGACTTCAAGCAGAAATTGTTACGTTCACACAGAAACCAAATGAAACTCTATAAGAGGCGTGGACAAGATATGGAAAGTTATTAAGAGGATGTCCGCAACATGGTTAAGACACCTGTCAAATAGTACAAATATTCTACCAAGGATGCGACATCACTACAAGGAAAGACATAGATATAGCAGCTGGTGGTTCTATTATGAAGAAAACCGAAACTGATGCTTACAAAATTATTGATAACACTGCTTCCCACTCACATGAGTGGCACCAAGAAAAAGATATCATTAGATCATCTAAAGCAGCTAGAGCCGATTCTAGCCATGACTTAGATTCCATTTCCGCAAAGATAGATGCTGTGGAGAGACGAATGGAAAAGATGACTAAAGATATTCACTCAATACGAATTAGTTGTGAGCAGTGTGGAGGACCACATTTGACAAAAGATTGTCTCAGTATTGAATTAACAATGGAACAAAGAGAGAATATTTCATACATAAACCAAAGGCCTGGAAATAATTATCAGAATAATTATCAACCGCCAAGACCGATTTACAATCAAAACCAGAATTATAACAGAAATATTCCATACAACAACCAACAAGGTCCTAGCAATCAACAAGTATCCAATAATACTTATAATCAGCAAAGACCTAATTTTCAAAACAAACCACCACAACAAACCGATGATAAAAAGCCGAATTTAGAAGATATGATGACGAAGCTAGTTGAAACTCAAACGCAGTTTTTCACATCTCAGAAACAAACCAATGAACAAAATGCTCAAGCATTTAGAAATCAACAAGCTTCTATTCAAAATCTAGAACAAGAAGTAAGTAACCTAGCAAGGTTAATAGGTGAAAGAAAACCGGGAAGTTTACCGAGCGATACAAATGCTAACCCCCGGAATGAAACAGCTAAAGCCATTACCACAAGAAGTGGTACAACACTTAAACCACCTGAAATACCTGTAACTTCTGATGAAGCTATTCCTACTCCACAAGAACCACAACCTGATCAAGATAAGGAAAAAGAACCGGTAGTTGAAAAGGTTAATGAAGATAACACAGTTAAGGATAAACCTTATGTTAAACCATATCAACCACCACTTCCTTACCCGAGTAAAATGAAGAAAGAAAAACTTGAAGCCGAGCAATCCAAATTTTTGGATATGTTTAAACAGATAAATGTAAATCTTCCTTTCATTGATGTGATTTCAGGAATGCCTAGATATGCTAAATTCTTGAAAGATCTAATCTCAAATAGAAAGAAAATGGAAGAACTCTCGGCTGTTACTATGAATGCTAATTGTTCAGCAGTGCTGTTGAATAAGATACCAGAAAAACTATCTGATCCAGGAAGTTTCACAATTCCATGTTTTCTGGGTAGTCTTAGTTCAATAGAAGCATTGGCAGACTTAGGTGCTAGTATAAATATAATGTCGTATTCACTATACACTAAACTAGACCTTGGAGAATTGAAACCAACCAGAATAAGCATACAACTAGCCGATAGATCAATAAAATATCCTAGAGGGATAATGGAGAACATGCTAGTTAAAGTTGGTACTTTAGTATTTCCAGTAGATTTTGTTGTTTTGGACATGGAAGAAGATTCTCAAGTTCCTCTCATATTAGGAAGACCATTCTTAAACACGGCTAAAGCAATGATAGACGTGTTCGGTAAGAAACTGACCCTAAGTATAGAGGATGAGAGTGTTACCTTTTCAGTTGATAGAGCAATGCAACAACCACAATCTGCAGATGATACATGTTATTATATTCAAACTATAGATGCACATGCAGAATTATTAGAAGAATTTCCAGAATTACAAGGAACAGGAGAATGTTCTTTAGGAGAAGGTAATGAACCAATTGATGAAGCTGAAATGTTAGCTACACTTATAGCTAATGGATATGAACCAACAACAGTATTTAATAAATAATAGTATTTTATATTTAGTAAAATTGTATCGTATTTAATAGTTTTTCCTAGAAAAAAAAACGTAAAAAAAAAAAAAAAAAAAAAAACGTAAAAAAAAAAAATTATTTTAAGTTTTATTACCTTTAGATTTTTAGACTCAGTCACAACTTTTAGTATTAAGTTTAGTTTTGCCATAGTTATTTTCATTTTTAGATTTTTAGGCTTTGCCGTAAAATCCCTTAAGTGCTTATTCCTTAGACTAAGTTTTAGGTGCTTTAGAATTTTGCGACGCCATTTTTCGTGCTATTTTCTTATTTCGTATTTTTCGACGCCTTTTACCTATGTATCAATTACAATTCCAATTAGTGATCTCCATTTGTAGCTTTAATTTTAAGATAGTGATCGTTATAAGGTTGGATTAACCGCGTGTTTACAAACCACTCTTCGTCTTTTTCATTTTTCGACACTTTTCGACGCGCACTCTTTTTCTCTCTTATTTCTCGCCATTCTAGTTTTTAGGACTTAGATTTTTTTCTACTTCTTCTCTAAATTTCTTAAAACTACGAAAATTTATTTTAAGTGGTTAGATTGATAGACATCAAAATTTTCTGGTTCGTAGTAATAGTTGGATTTGTACGTGGACCGGGTTATTGGAGCCAAACAGTACTCAATTATATTGAGACCAAACGAATCCTGCCCCTCTGCTGCATCTTTTGGCTATTCGAAACGTGGGCAAAATCAGAAAAGTCTATTGATTGGATAACTTATATAATTTTTCTTTCCTTTTTAAAAACTAATAGGATATTCAGTGAATGCACCGAGCAAGACGTTCACCGCCGGTCATACGTTCACCACCTGTAACTCGATCAATACATCGTTTAACAAATATCGCCGCCGTTGATTTTTCTTTAGAATCGTCATCTAGTCGACCAAGTACTCCAATTCAAATTTCCGATAATCCATCTTTTGAACCCGATTTCACAACTAAGAACTCGGAAGATATTCAAGGACAATTCCAAGATCCTGAACCCCAAACCGTTAAATCAGAATCCTCTAGTGATTCGGATACAACAAATCCAATCATGGAAAATCTAGAACCTCTAAGTATGGAAGAACGAATGAGAGCTAAGCGCACTGGCCAAGGTCACGCCATTATTAAACCAGAAGTTAATGCTCCAGATTATGAAATTAAAGGACAAATTCTACACATGGTAACTAATCAGTGCCAATATAGTGGTACGCCGAATGAAGACCCAAACGAACATCTTCGTACGTTTAATAGGATCTGTACACTATTCAAAATCCGAGAAGTGGAAGACGAACAAATTTATCTCATGTTATTTCCCTGGACTTTAAAGGGAGAAGCCAAAGATTGGTTAGAATCGTTACCTGAAGGGGCGATTGATACATGGGATGTTTTAGTTGAAAAATTTCTTAAACAATTCTTTCCGGCATCTAAAGCCGTGAGACTTCAAGGAGAAATTGTTACGTTCGCGCAAAAGCCAAATGAAACATTATATGAGGCGTGGACAAGATTCGGAAGGATGTTGAGAGGATGTCCTCAACACGGATTAGATACTTTTCAAATAGTGCAAATCTTCTATAAAGGCGTAGACATCGCTACAAGAAAAGACATCGACATAACAGCTGGTGGTTCCATTATGAAGAAAACCGCAACTGAAGCTTACAAAATTATTGATAACACAGCCTCCCACTCACATGAGTGGCATCAAGAAAAAGATATCTTTCGATCATCTAAAGCGGCTAGAGCCGATTCTAGCCATGACTTTGATTCCGTTTCCGCAAAAATAGATCCTTTCGAAAGACGAATGGAAAAGATGAATAAAGATATTCACGCAATACGAATCAGTTGTGAGCAATGCGGTGGACCACACTTATTGAAAGATTGTCACATTGAACCAACGATGGAACAACGAGAGAATGTTTCTTATATGAACCAAAGGCCTGGAAATAATTATCAAAATAATTATCAACCGCCAAAGTTAAACTTCAATCGAAATCAAAACATTCTTTACATCTCAAATCTAGAAGAGAAAAAGCCAAATCTAGAAGAAATGATGGCAAAACTAGTTGAATCTCAAACACAATTTATTACATCTCAAACCCAAACGAATGAGAGGTTTGATCAGTCATTAAGAACTCAACAAGCTTCCATTTTGAATCTAGAAAAACACGTAGGTACTCTTGCTAGCATGATGAGTGAGAGGGAACAAGGAAAGCTACCGAGTAATACTGAAGCAAATCCTCGGAATGAGAATGTTAACATGGTTTCAACAAATTCTGAAAAACCAGCTCCGGAAGATGGGAAGGTTTTAGATGAGAGTAAAAATGAAGAAGTTACACCACCACCACCAGAGTATGTAAAGCCAGTGGTGGCACCATATAAACCACCCATCCCGTTTCCAAGAAAAGGAGTTGAGTATGAGCAAGTAATAGGTAATAAAGTTGGTGATACCATTGGAAAGAAGAAGAAGAAGAAGAATAAGAAAGTGCAAGAAACAAAAGCCGTAGAAGTAAACCAGGTGAAGACAGTTCCACCAAATCCTCCACCTAGGGTAGGTGATCCGGGTGAATTTATTGTTCCTTGTCTACTTAGTGACTGTGTCATGTATGATGCACTAGCAGATTTAGGTTCAAGTGTGAGTGTTATGCCTCTTTCATTATATAAGAGATTAGGTGTAGGTGAGTTAACTCCAACGGATATAAGTGTTCGACTCCTTGATCAAACCATTAAGCACCCAGTTGGAATTGCTGACAACCTACCCGTTCAAGTAGGTAATTTAATCTTTCTAGTCGAATTCATTGTCATTGACATAGAAGAGGACTCAAACGTTCCTCTAATTTTAGGTCGACCATTCTTAGCGTCCACCGGGGCGTTATTTGATGTAAGAAAGGGTAGAATGACACTTAGTAATGATGAGAAATCGATCACCTTTATGATTCGACAGTCTAAATATCCACAAACCAAAACCGTTGAACCGACAAAAACGATTGGTAAGAACCATGTTGTTTTACCAACTCCAACGGTAATGCTTAACAATAATAAAACGCCTAAGTGTGGGGAAAATGAAGTAACAACTAATGATGACTTGATAATAAAGAACCCCATAGTTGATACGAAATTAAATAACCCCGTTATTAACAGTTCAATGAAGAAACTTTTTAAACGGGTTATTGATGCTAAAAGTAAGGGAAACTTTAAGTTATATAACCGGTTAGTATCCAATCTGTCGCCTAAAGAAAAGGCGAAGCTAGTTGAATTTGTGGATATTACGGAAAAAGCTGGTCACTGGCTTAAAGCAAAAGTCACAGATATGCAAGTTGATTATGGACCAAGAGAAATTAACGATGAAGTTAATCACAATTTTGACACCACGGCTACCTAAGTGTGGGGAGATTCAAATGTTCTAAAAAGAAAATGCTATCTAGAGTTAGTTGTTCTGTTCTCGTGTAGTTCCGAGAATGGAACCCGATTGGTCTTTTCCGCTAGCAGACACTAAAGAACTAGTTTTCTCCCTCCATTCTGAATTTTTATTTTGTAGGTTTTATATGAAATTAATATGCTTTTTAAATTTAAGTTTTGTGTGAATTTAAAAACAAAATTTACTTTAATTCATTAAGTTTAAAAAATGATTTCTAAAATTCGTCGTGAGTTAAAGACTAGGTCGTTGAGCCGAAATTGCTTTACCCGAGGGCGGGGCGACAAATTTTGTTATCATTTAATTTTATTGATCTAAAGTATGCAAAAAAAAAAAAATATATTATATTAATTTTTGAACGTAGGGGTTATATACCAAACTTCAAAAATATGTATATATGTTTGTATTTTATGTTATGTACACAACAGGGTAAAACAGCGCACTTTCAAAGACTGTCATTAAGTTCAACAAAAAGCTACTAATTTTGATGACAAGGCGCAAAATATCAAATGTGATGTAAAATAATATGCTTACAAACTGGGTATTTTTAATCACTTTTCTACACTAATCACCCTCATGAATTTATAATTATAGTCTGATTTCATGCAAATGAGGGCATTGCATGATCTCAAGTGTGGGGAAGGGTTATAAATTCTCTCGGGTTTACACTTAGTTTATTTGCCAAATTTTGTGAAAATTTGAAAAATTTTCAATTAAATGAACTCAAAATCATGTTTATACATATTTATGAACGATGAAAACTAGGTGATAATACCGAAATTATCGTTACCTCGAAAAGGACATAAATTGAGAAACACCCTAAAACGCTTGAATTCATTTAAAATGAAATAGAAGAAAATAAAAAGGCAAAGAAAGAAACTAAGTGTGGGAAGAATGTACCAAGTTATTCAATTTAAAACATATATCACATATTTTTGTACAAGATTATTGCAGGTACTTTTGCTTTGGACGATACTAATCAGTTTTACCCGGTTTACTGTAATACATTTGAAAGAAAGATGGATCTACACGATGAATCAATTACATCATTAAAAGGAAGTAAAGTCTTCCGAAAAAGACACGCGCTTCTTGATTTAGGTCATGAAGTTGTCGTCCAGACCAGCTGTAGGTTGACGAAAAATCTAGAAAAGTCATCACTAAAATCAGCAGGAAATCCACGGACCTCAGCATCAAACAGGGTCGCCAAGTGGTCAGATTTATCCTAACCATGAGAAGGATTTATCTCGTACAATGGGGAGGCACCGTGGAAATTAGCTTGATAACACTAATGAATCAGATCCCCAGAAAAGGATAATCTCCTTAAAGATTAAAAATCAGCTTTTAAGACTGATAATACTCAATCCTTGAGATTGACCTTAAAGATTGAGAATTCAAACTCATGGAATTCAATGATATCTAAACTCGAGCATGAACGAGAAAATATTTTGATCAAAAATACAAACCGATTTGTTTTCTGAAAAACCATTTTCAATGCGTTCATTACCATTGAACGTAAAATCCTAGGAATTCACCTGGAATTCATTAGGTCACCTGAACCAAATCAGGTGTCAACCGTAAGAACGGTGGTTGCATAGCATGGTTGGAGACAGGACCTTGTGCCAGACCGAAAAATTATAGGATGATCTTTACTATTGCTCCTACCAAGGATAGTTCTAGCATCCGACACGTTAAAAAGACCATAATCATCTGCATGTCACTGGACATTGCCTTAACAGTTTCTTGTTCATCGCTTTCCTTTACAACCGGACGGTAGTTTACCGAAAGGTAATATACGGAACAAGTAAACTGGATGTGTGCTTTCCGATACAGGGATAGCAGTGGATTACACGAGCCTAAAAGTTTTAGCTAAAATATTAATCCACAGATATATTTTGCAACACCGATGATGGATCAAATCAGAAAACTTGTCTAGGGTAAAATCTAGCTTGAATTTTCAAAAGATCAAATGTTTTCATAAAGATCCAATTTCCTTAAGGATCTAAATTTTTATAGTCATGTGGGACTGTAAACCACCTTTCAAATGTGCACTTTGCTTTGGAAACCGAAAGTAAATCGGCTATTTGATTGCAAGTGTCGTTGACCTAAACCCGAGGCAACTATAAAAGACACACCCACCTTTAAACCACATCGTTACTATCATTGTTTATACCGCTGTATTGAAGTCACTTATGTACAAAGTGTGAAGAATAAAGAAGTGATTCAAGTGTTTCAAGACTATATTGCTTGAGGACAAGCAAAGCTCAAGTGTGGGGATATTGATAAGGCTAAAAAAGGAACATATATTTTACAGCATTATTCCCCAAGAAAGACAAGATTTTAGTTGATATTGTTCGATTTACAAGCACTATTCGTTTAAATATTAAAAAGTGAAGATAAAAGGCAGATTCGACAAATTGAAGACGGAAAGGTCCAAAAAGCTAAAAAGTACAAGATTCAATCAAAAAGGTTCAAATTATTGATGAGGAACATCTCAAAATAACAAGAGTACAAGTTACAAGACGCAAAGTACACGATATAAAATAGTACGCGAGGACGTCCGAAAATCCGGAACCGGGACCTGAGCCTAGAAGAAATGCCCGACGTAACGGACTAAAAATATCTACTCAACTATGCATATAAATATAATATAAATATATAAATAATTATTAAAATTATTTATATATTTATTATTATTAAATTATGTCGACAAGCTAGGAGCCAAACGAATGTGAGCTGGAATTCATGGCCATGCGACTCGCATGGCCCTATGCCCATTTTCATGCGACTCGCATGAGGGGCTTTTCCAGGCCACATTCTATTTAAAGCGAGTTCGTGATCCATTTTATGTACACCATAATATATCTTTCTATCTCTCTTTTGTAATACATAAATAAATTTAATTATAATTTTAATTTTAATTAATAATAATAATAAGGTTATGTTAAGGAGTGTTTTGAGTGTATAAGTCGAAATTCTGTCCGTGTAACGCTACGCTATTTTTAATCATTGTAAGTTATGTTCAACCTTTTTACATTAATGTCTCGTAGCTAAGTTATTATTATGCTTATTTAAAACGAAGTAATCATGATGTTGGGCTAATTACTAAAAATGGGTAATTGGGCTTTGTACCATAATTGGGGTTTGGACAAAAGAACGACACTTGTGGAAATTAGACTATGAGCTATTAATGGGCTTTATATTTGTTTAACTAAATGATAGTTTGTTAATGTTAATATAAAGATTTACAATTGGGCGTCCCTATAAATTACCATATACACTCGATCGGACACGATGGGCGGGGTATTTATATGTACGAATAATCGTTCATTTAAACCGGACACGGGAATGGATTAATAGCCACTAGAATAATTAAAACAGGGGTGAAATTACATTCAAGGGTAATTGGTGTAATTGTTAACAAAGTAGTAAAACCTTGGTTTACACGCAGTCGATAACCTGGTGTATTCATTAAACAAAGTATTAAAACCTTGTTACAATTCGAATCCCCAATTAGTTGGAATATTTAACTTCGGGTATAATAATAATTTGACGAGGGCACTCGCATTTTATATTTATGACTGATGGACTGTCATGGACAAAAACCAGACGGACATATTAAATAATCCAGGACAAAGGACAATTAACCCATGGGCATAAAATTAAAATCAACACGTCAAACATCATGATTACGGAAGTTTAAATAAGCATAATTCTTTTATTATATTTCTCATCGTATCTTTATTTACTGTCATTTTATTACTCGCAATTTTATTTACTGTCATTTTATTTATTGTCATTATTTTACGCACTTTAATTATCGTCATTTATCTTTACGCTTAAAATATAGAATCGACAAACCAGTCATTAAACGGTAAAACCCCCCTTTTATAATAATATTACTACTTATATAATTATATATATTTTGTATAAATATAGTTAAAAATATAGTAAGTATCACCAGCTCCCTGTGGAACGAACCGGACTTACTAAAAACTACACTACTCTACGATTAGGTACACTGCCTATTGTGTTGTAGCAAGGTTTAGGTATATCTCATCCGTAAATTAATAAAACTTGTGTCATATTTTGTAGTATTTTGTATTAAAAATAATACTATTTCGTACCCTCACGCTACATCATCAACTACTCTTAATATTTTATATGATTAACTCGATTCAGTTGGCTATTTTGAAGGAAATGGCACCGACTACTCGACACACCATGAATATGAGCGAAGAGGAATTTCGTACCTTTCTTGCTGCAAACATAGCCGTAGTACAGGCTGCGCTACATACCAACAATAACTCTAAATCTAGCAATGCAGCTAACGGCGCAATAAATTGTGTAGGATGCTCCTACAAAGAATTCACTGCCTACAAACCCTTGGAATTTGATAGAACTGAAGAACCAATTGGATTGAAACGGTGGACCGAGAAAGTCGAATCGGTGTTTGCCATAAGTAATTGTACTGAAGAGGACAAAGTTAAGTACGCTACGCATACCTTCACAGGTACTGCTTTAACGTGGTGGAACACCTATCTTGAACAGGTAGGACAAAATGCTGCTTACGCACTACCATGGTCGGCATTCAAGCAATTGATGAACGAGCAGTACCGTCCTAGAAACGAAGTCAATAAGCTCAAGGTAGAGCTTAGAGAGTTACGAACACAAGGGTTCAACATTACCACGTGTGACAACCCGGAAATTTCCAACCAAATTTAAACTTTAATCTTTATATCTTTCCGACACGATAAGCAATATTTGTTAAGTTAAATTTCAAGAATTTTAAACTATGTTCATACATTCATTCAACCTCGACCAAGTTCCAACGATTCACGAACCATTAAACGAATATGATTATATATGTATATGTGTATATATATTATAACTTGAAACGTAAACAAAATATTAGATTAAATACTTTATATGATTGTATCTGTTTCAAAATGTTTATCAATGGAGTTTGAAGATAAGATCAAATGATTGAACTATCAGATATATTGAATTATGATTACAAGTCTCTGTTGAAAGGCCCACGTTGATTTGAGAAATCTTTCCATTTTAACAATATTCGAAAAATGGTAAAGTGATTTATAAATAAGAACAAATTGTCAATCATTGAGAACTAGACAAAGGATAGTGGAAGATTGAATCTCATAAAGACTCGATTGATCTATTTAGTTTCAAACGTACAAAAACGTTTTCAGTTTAAAAAGAACTTTATTATTAAAACGTATATAACTTTTATAAATATCTAGAACCACTTTTGACAACTCATTACTTAACTAGTATGATAAAGATAACGATATTTATATTTTATTTTATTAAATATATATATATAACGATTTAAATTAATATTATATATATTTATACGCGTATTATACGTACATAGTTTTATACTTTTACTATACTTAAACTTTACCTTTACTTTATTTTTACTTTACTTTAACTTTAATAATTCACTTTAATAATTCATACTTTAATAATTCACTTTAATAATTCATACTTTAATAATTCACTTTAATAATTCATACTTTAATAATTCACTTTAATAATTCATACTTTAATAATTCACTTTAATAATTCATACTTTAATAATTCACTTTAATAATTCAAAAATCTATTATAAATAGAATTCAATAGGTTTCATTATTTCATAGAAACTTGAAAATATTTTTCTCTAAACTCTCTCAATCGATTTCCATATATATATTTACTCCGTATTATTTCAAGATATTATTAGTATACATAAAATATTACGACAGAGTGCTGTCCGAGTGATTTCGAAATTATTTTTCGAGTAGGATAGGATTAAGGAAATTATGGGTTATAGCTATGGAGGTGATTGAGTATGGTTCATGGGTATGCTCGTGAGGTCAATATAGTGTTTATCATTTCCGTTGCGTCTACGTACCTTTCCTGCAATATTGAATCTCAATATTGATACGTGAGTACTCATAATTTAACTTTTACATACTAATAGTGTATCCCTGACTAGTGCTCGAGTATTTAGGATTATGCATGCTTGTACTTTTGATATTGCCGTTAGACAGGTTAGGTTGAATCTTGAATTAGTTACACTTACGGTTGAGATAAGGTATAAGATATGCATGTCCTTGAAAAGCTAGCGAAAAATTAAGAACTTTTCCTTTAGATATCGAATGGTTTCGATGAACGGATTAGAAGTTATAATCAATTGAATTTTCGATATTTTTATTAAAAATGATTATTATTATCGTCGTTTTTATCGTCGTTCTAGTTTTATCTTATTATTATCATTATTATTATCTTTATCAATAAAAGAGATTTATCATTAAAAATTGTTATTTTTTTTATTATTATTACTATCGTTATTATCGTTAAAGTTATAATTAGTATTATTATTATTATCCAATTATTATTATTATTATTATTATTATTATTATTATTATTAGTATTATTATTATTATCATTATTAATATGTATATCATTATTTAAAAATGGTTATTGTTATTGTTATTGTTATTATTATTATTATTACTATATTATCATTAAGATAATTATTAGTTTTATCGTTAATAATGTTATAGTAACTATCATTATTAATATTAGTGTAATTAAAATAAATATTTGTAACACCTAATTATTTTGATTACTATTATTATCATTATTATGAACACGATATAAAAGACGATTAAAAGCTATTAAACAAAACGATTAGGAAATAATAAGTAAGAGTATCATGATGAAATTAAAATATTATAAGATATTGATTTAGATAAAATTATCGTTCTTATTATTTTTATCATTACTATTATTATTAAAAGTATCGTTAGTATTAAAACTATCATTCTAACAAAAATTATCATTTTAATAGAAATGTCATTGTTACTATAAAATATCATTATTATTATTATTTTAAATAGAATTATTATTTTAAAGATAATATTAAAAATTATCGTAAATATTAAAGTTATCATAATTAGAATTATCGTTTTATCATAATGTCATCTTAGTAATTATAAATATTGATATTTTTATAATAATAATTATTATTATTACAAAATAATAAAACTTCTACTTACTATCATTATAGATATTATTTTATCAAATAAATATGTGATACAAACATATTTTACTACGTGTAATAACTTACTTTAATAATACCTATCATATTATCTTTATGATATTAAATGAACCCTATAAATTTTATTACTTAATATATATAAAAGTATATTTTATTATATAAATTTAATATAAAATTTTATTTATTAATAAATAAATTATATTATTTACTCTAATAAATCTTTTAAAAATATTTAAAAATATAAAACGACGATATTTAAACTATATATTAATCATGTATAGATTTTTGGAAATTATTTTGAGTCAAATTTACTTTTGTTGACTTTTGCATATTAGTCTTGAGCATTAGGATTGTGGTACACTATGACTTAACCTAATTTGTTAGACAAATATTGACCAACACATAAATATATATAATTAGTTTAGGTTCGTGAATCCGAGGCCAACCTTGCACTTGTTCAATGACGTTATATGTATTTTTACTACGAAATACAGTATGGTGAGTTTCATTTACCTTTTTACCCTTTATATTTTTGGGACTGAGAATACATGCGCTTTTATAAATGTTTGACGAAATAGACACAAGTAATTGAAACTACATTCTATGGTTGAATTATCGAAATCGAATATGCCCCTTTTTATTAAAGTCTGGTAATCTAAGAATTAGGAAATAGACACCCTAATTGACGTGAATCCTAAAGATAGATCTATTGGGCCTAACAAACCCCATCCAAAGTACCGGATGCTTTAGTACTTCGAAATTTATATCATGTCCGAAGGAGGATCCTGGAATGATAGGGGATATTCTTATATGTATCTAGTTAATGTCGGTTACCAGGTGTTCACCATATGAATGATTATTTTTGTCTCTATGCATGGGACGTATATTTATGAGAACTGGAAATGAAATTCTTGTGGTCTATTAAAATGATGGAAATAAATGATTATGATAAACTAATGAACTCACCAACCTTTTGGTTGACACTTTAAAGCATGTTTATTCTCAGGTGTTAAAGAAATCTTCCGCTGTGCATTTTCTCATTTTAAAGATATTACTTGGAGTCTTTCATAACATATTTCGAAGAACGTTGCATTCGAGTCATTGAGTTCATCAAAGATTATTATTAAATCAATTTATAGTTGGATAGTGGATATTATGAAATGGTATGCATGCCTGTCAATTTTAGATGTAAAGAAAGTTTGTCTTTTAAAAACGAATGCAATGTTTGTAAAATGTATCATATAGAGGTCAAATACCTCACAATGTAATCAACTATTGTGAATCGTTTATAATGTATATGAACGGGTCCTTTCAGTTGGTATCAGAGCGGTGGTCTTAGCGAACCAGGTCTGCATTAGTGTGTCTAACTGATAAGTCGATAGGATGCATTAGTGAGTCGGGACTTCGACCGTGTCTGCATGTCAAAAGTTTTGCTTATCATTTTGTGTCGAAAATTAACTACTTATCATCCTCAGGAAATTACCTGCTTATCATTTTTAGTCTAAGACACGTCTTGCTGCATTGATTGCATGAATAGTGTATAGACAAAAATTCATATCTTAGCATATCTGCTAAATCATATCTTATCGTATCTGTTACTTTAAACTTTGCCTGACATATCCCGCAAAGTCCTCCGTAATCTACGAAATCTTTTGATCTATATATATATATATATATATATATATATATATATATATATATATATATATATATATATATATATATATATATATATATATATTCTATGTAATTAGAATACCATCCGTTAGCCAAAATCATTTCATATCGAGAAAAAAAATCCTTTATCCAATCGTACGAAATGGAATTCGTTATCAGTTCAAGTCACTCAGATTCCGAAATGGAATCCCATTCAAGCTCCGAAAGCAGTGTGACCGGAATAGATCAACCAATCAGTCATCACCTATTCTGGATGAATTGGGGATGGGTTCGTAGCCTCCTCAATCATTGGAGACAAGAAGAAGGTGATCCCTTCCATCCACCACATTGCCCTCTTGACGAAGAACCTGAAGCACTTACCGGCGAACCTGTCCGAAACACCATTTTCTCGCTCATTTCCAGAGTATCTCGTCACGATTATATATTACATCAAATTTTATATTTTATTTATCCGCTCGTCCGAACCGACAATCACCCCGGTGTAATAGAAGAAGTCAACGAGCTTCGCGCTCGGGTAGTGGCTTTGGAGAATATGGTGCAGAGATTACAAACACCAGCAGCAGCATCAGCAGCATAACCAGTACCACCATCATCAATGCCAACAGTACCATTACCACCTCCAACTACAACCGCGTCGTAAACCTCAACTTCACAATCTGTCCCACGAGCATCAACGTCATACGCACCATAGATACCAAGGAGTACCAACAACAATAACTGACGAAGTATTAATTGATAACTTCATTGGAGAAACATTCCGCGGCGATTATGTAATCTCTAAAGTCTTAGAGATTATCAAATCTAGCCCTAACCATAAATTAGTTAAGCGAACCAAAATGATAGAAGGAAGAGTAGAAACCCTGACAAAAATGGTGTGTGATTAACAAGCTAAACTTGCTTTACCAACAGCATCGACAGTACCGTCAGCCTTACCAGCATCGTCAGTACAGTCAACATCCGAATCAACAACACCGATAACACCACAAACTCCGTCAGTTCAAGAATCACTGTGGACATCATTACGAATCAATAACGTGTATATTGTATCAACGAGTTATGAAGAATTAACTCATTCCCTCTGAAGAAATTATATGTATATTATATATATATATATATATATATATATATATATATATATAAATATATATATATATATATATATATATATATATATATATATATATGTATATATATTGAAATAAATCTTTCCGTATTGTGTGTGAATCTTAACTACTCGGTTAATTCATATTACAAATATGCAATAATGTACATCCTTTGGCCGCAACTTAACCAATGTTAACTACAATCTCTGTCGCAATTCAACAAATTCCAATTCATAATAAATCAAGTATATATTTGATTTTACACTTTCATCATCGATGTACCCGAAACTTTTCAGATAACATCATTCGTACTTTGCGAACACAAGAATTCCATGAACCGAACATCATACATCAACAAATAACGAAGTATTGATTCATAATTTCAATATCATTAAAGAAATACTGCGTAAAAGTTATGTACTTTTTAAAGCCTTTAGGGAATATTCAATTCTAGTTTTAACCGTAAATCAAATGAGTTTAATTTAACATTAACTCATTAAATCTATGTTACATCTGAAGAAAATATACATATATATATTTTCATAAAGACTGTAATAAAATTCTTTTGTACAAAATATTAATTGTGAATTTTTTTTAACGGGTAGGTAATACCCGAGAGATATATAAATTCACAATTAATATGTTACATTCTTCGAATCTGATTCAGCAAATCATCCATTATACTCCCTACTTTCACAACAATATACATTCTTTTATAGAAATCAAAACAACCATACTCATTCAAAATTTAATTACATATTCTGATTTTGAAATCTCAAAATTCAACTTGAGATATGACCAAAATCATCACTCTTAGATCCTTACATCTTTCACAAGCTATATTTTGACTTCAAAATTGTGTTAGAATATCAAATGTATGTTAACGATTACAATATGTGTTCAAACCCTTCGAAAAGTTCTGAAGACACTTCGAATGATGAGCAATCGAGATGATCCACATCTTACCCACAGTTATGTACCCGAAAAACTCTTGAAACCAAAGTAAAAGTTTAAACAACGTATCCGCGTCAGATTCTTTGGCATTTATTAGCAAAAATAACTTTGCGACTCCTATCCAAAGTAGCCAGTTTTGTCACAGCTCCAGCAAGTCAACTTCGACTTTTCAGTCAGACTAACCTTATTATAACCTTGAGATATACACCATCGTTACCAGTGAACCTTTTACATTCCACCACATTATTAGCAGATGTACCAACAACTTCATTACTCTTTGACTTTAGCCTCTCCAAAAAGTCATTATAATTATTCATTGAAACCCCATCATTTACTCATTCGCATCTTGTAATGAGAATTGCCATACGAATCATTGGGAATTAGCAATCAGTATTTTGAAATCTCGCAGCATGTCTACGCCAACAGTTATATGTGTATATATAACGTCTATCTTCTGGACTTAATTTGAATGTGAAGTTTCTGAAAAACACTTCGAACTACGAATTGGTTCTCCGAAAATGGAAAAAAATGCTGATAAAGTAGCAAAAACTATAAACGACTTTAAACAGTAAAAGCTGGATGATAATGATGAAGTGTGCTGGCAAAGCGCAGAAAAAGAGAAGTTTTGGAACTGGAAAACGGATTGAGCAAAGTAGAAAGGAGGCTGTGGACAAATTACAAAGACTGAACCTGACTTCAAAGGATCCAAATGATTCAGTACCTGCTGAAGTCATTAACGAATACCTTGCTCCTGACTCTAAACTCCTGCGGACAATATTCTTCATCATCCTCTGATATTAGAAATTCTAAAATATCATCATATCTTTCATTATAAATATCCTCCATATTTCTGAAGATATTTTCTTAATTTTTCTTATTTGAAATCATTTACCTCTTCGCGCTATCTGTATTACATCATAAAAGAAACTATTTTGGTTTCTAAATTCTGAAACATTCAAGTTTAAAATAGGAATATTTTGAAGTAGTGTCGGGAACTGAAGCATGAATTAGTGTAATATAATGACACTTGATCAATGTGATTATATTACAGTAAGTCATGCTCAGTTTCTAAATGGAACGTGATGATTCACAGATCATAACATCATCATGTGCCATGTTATACGACTCTTGTATTCTATTTAACCTCTAAAATATCAAGAAAATATTTCTTGATGATTCGGCCTTTTTCAAGGTATTCTAGTAATTTGACAAGTCAAGATCGAGCCATCACAATTTCCTTCCTAGAACATTAACAATGTTCATTCCGAAATTCATATCTGTGAATTCTGGACCATTACAAGCGGTGCTTAATCGCAAGAAGAAGAAACGAAAGGACAAAACTCCGAAATAGAAATTGGGGTATAAATTGCAGCAAACAAAAGAGAGCATTAACTGTGAATGATAATGATTATAGAAGACAGAAGCAGAGACTTTGAAATATAAGGGAACATATAAAGCCCAACGACAAACTAGAAATTATAAACCATATATATCGATGCATATAGCAATATAAAGACACGGGAGAACTAGAAACACTATAAACCCAAGAGTATAGTAGAAGTAAATAGATTCTTCCGGTGGTAGATGAAAAAGAAGAATGACCGATATGAAAGTTAGAAGTATATCGAGAATCAGAACTGGATGGAGCATATTGATGAATACTTTAAAATATGAGTTGAGGGAGAAAGAATAGAAGGTGATGAAACATGACTAGGAACTTAGAAATTAATAGATTTAACTCACACAATGGCGGAATAAGTAAATCAAACCCTCTAGTGAATAGGTTAAGTTTTTTTGATTAATTTAGTCAAACCACAACTAAATCAAGTGTGATTAGATCAACACCTAGAGCTATTATTCACCACCTGCGTGATTTGGACTGAGAGAGAATCGGAGGAGCTCACTAGATCTGAGTGTGTATAACAAATGAGAGGCTTAACCTAAAATGAAGAACATAAGACTTTATATACCCCTGCTGTTGACTAACCCATACGATTCATTCATCACACGTACGAGTTGGCTTCATCAGCCGTACGGGTGATCACTCACTCGTGTATTCTCATTTAGGTTGTAATTGTGACTTAGCTCAGCATCAATCGTGCGTATGAGCCTGTCAGCCGTACTAGTGAGGCTTCACTCGTACGTCTGACTAAGTCTAACATAGTCAAACATCTAAATCTCGTTCCTGCAGTTCCTGTAACCACATACAAACACGGATAGGATAATAACGAGCAATCATGGTGGCCTGTAAACTGTTGTACCTGCAATGGACGTGGGTAGATGTCTAGGGACTTGCATAAAATGCATCAACAGAAGGTGTGAGTTGTAAGGAAATGAAGGAGGTGAATTTATAAGAAAATCTCTGACAGAACAATTAAAATGGACGATCGCATTTAAAGCGGATCCTAATTCCCTTGATTACCGGAGAGTCAAATCTTATTAAGAAGATTTTCTTCAAATCCCTTGAAATCTGGGAATCAATCATATCTACGTCAAATGATAAGATGAATCTACACTTACTCATTTCACTCTTCTATGTTAGCTTCATTCGTACTCTTCATATAAATGGATTGTTTATCCAAATTATTCGCTGATGATAAAACTCTAATTTTCAGCCCATATGCATCATGAAAACATACTTATTATCATTCACGACCTTTCCACTCAAATTTCGGGACGAAATTTCTTTAACGGGTAGGTACTGTGACAACCTGGAAATTTCCAACCAAATTTAAACTTTAATCTTTATATATTTCCGACACGATAAGCAATATTTGTTAAGTTAAATTTCAAGAATTTTAAACTATGTTCATACATTCATTCAACCTCGACCAAGTTTCAACGATTCACGAACCATTAAACGAATATGATTATATATGTATATGTGTATATATATTATAACTTGAAACGTAAACAAAATATTAGATTAAATACTTTATATGATTGTATCTGTTTCAAAATGTTTATCAATGGAATTAGAAGATAAGATCAAATGATTGAACTATCAGATATATTGAATTATGATTACAAGTCTCTGTTGAAAGGCCCACGTTGATTTGAGAAATCTTTCCATTTTAACAATATTCGGAAAATGGTAAAGTGATTTATAAATAAGAACAAATTGTCAATCATTGAGAACTAGACAAAGGATAGTGGAAGATTGAATCTCATAAAGACTCGATTGATCTATTTAGTTTCAAACGTACAAAAACGTTGTCAGTTTAAAAAGAACTTTATTATTAAAACATATATAACTTTTATAAATATCTAGAACCACTTTTGACAACTCATTACTTAACTAGTATGATAAAGATAACGATATTTATATTTTATTTTATTAAATATATATATAACGATTTAAATTAATATTATATATATTTATACGCGTATTATACGTACATAGTTTTATACTTTTACTATACTTAAACTTTACCTTTACTTTATTTTTACTTTACTTTAACTTTAATAATTCACTTTAATAATTCATACTTTAATAATTCACTTTAATAATTCATACTTTAATAATTCACTTTAATAATTCATACTTTAATAATTCACTTTAATAATTCAAAAATCTATTATAAATAGAATTCAATAGGTTTTATTATTTCATAGAAACTTGAAAATATTTTTCTCTAAACTCTCTCAATCGATTTGCATATATATATATTTACTCCGTATTATTTCAAGATATTATTAGTATACATAAAATATTACGACGGAGTGCTGTCCGAGTGATTTCGAAATTATTTTTCAAGTAGGATAGGATTAAGGAAATTATGGGTTATAGCTATGGAGGTGATTGAGTATGGTTCATGGGTATGCTCGTGAGGTCAATATAGTGTTTATCATTTCCGTTACGTCTACGTACCTTTCCTGCAATATTGAATCTCAATATTGATACGTGAGTACTCATAATTTAACTTTTACATACTAATAGTGTATCCCTGACTAGTGCTCGAGTATTTAGGATTATGCATGCTTGTACTTTTGATATTACCCTTAGACAGGTTAGGTTGAATCTTGAATTAGTTACACTTACGGTTGAGATAAGGTATAAGATATGCATGTCTTTGAAAAGCTAGCGAAAAATTAAGAACTTTTCCTTTAGATATCGAATGGTTTCGATGAACGGATTAGAAGTTATAATCAATTGAATTTTCGATATTTTTATTAAAAATGATTATTATTATCGTCGTTTTTATCGTCGTTCTAGTTTTATCTTATTATTATCATTATTATTATCTTTATCAATAAAAGGGATTTATCATTAAAAAAAAAAATTTTATTATTATTGCTATCGTTATTATCGTTAAAGTTATAATTAGTATTATTATTATTATCCAATTATTATTATTATTATTATTATTAGTATTATTATTAATTATTATTATCATTATTAATATGTATATCATTATTTAAAAATGGTTATTGTTATTGTTATTATTATTATTACTATATTATCATTAAGATAATTATTAGTATTATCGTTAATAATGTTATATTAACTATCATTATTAATATTAGTGTAATTAAAACAAATATTTGTAACACCTAATTATTTTGATTACTATTATTATCATTATTATGAACACGATATAAAAGACGATTAAAAGCTATTAAACGAAACGATTAGGAAATAATAAGTAAGAGTATCATGATGAAATTAAAATATTATAAGATATTGATTTAGATAAAATTATCGTTCTTATTATTTTTATCATTACTATTATTATTAAAAGTATCGTTAGTATTAAAACTATCATTCTAACAAAAATTATCATTTTAATAGAAATGTCATTGTTACTATAAAATATCATTATTATTATTATTTTAAATAAAATTATTATTTTAAAGATAATATTAAAAATTATCGTAAATATTAAAGTTATCATAATTAGAATTATCGTTTTATCATAATGTCATCTTAGTAATTATAAATATTGATATTTTTATAATAATAATTATTATTATTACAAAATAATACAACTTTTACTTACTATCATTATAGATATTATTTTATCAAATAAATATGTGATACAAACATATTTTATTACGTGTAATAACTTACTTTAATAATACCTATCATATTATCTTTATGATATTAAATGAACCCTATAAATTTTATTACTTAATATATATAAAAGTATATTTTATTATATAAATTTAATATAAAATTTTATTTATTAATAAATCAATTATATTATTTACTCTAATAAATCTTTTAAAAATATTTAAAAATATAAAAAGACGATATTTAAACTATATATTAATCATGTATAGATTTTTGGAAATTATTTTGAGTCAAATTTACTTTTGTTGACTTTTGCATATTAGTCTCGAGCATTAGGATTGTGGTACACTATGACTTGACCTGATTTGTTAGACAAATATTGACCAACACATAAATATATATAATTAATTTAGGTTCGTGAATCCGAGGCCAACCTTGCACTTGTTCAATGACGTTATATGTATTTTTACTACGAAATACAGTATGGTGAGTTTCATTTGCCTTTTTACCCTTTATATTTTTGGGACTGAGAATACATACGCTTTTATAAATGTTTGACGAAATAGACACAAGTAATTGAAACTACATTCTATGGTTGAATTATCGAAATCGAATATGCCCCTTTTTATTAAAGTCTGGTAATCTAAGAATTAGGGAACAGACACCCTAATTGACGCGAATCCTAAAGATAGATCTATTGGGCCTAACAAACCCCATCCAAAGTACCGAATGCTTTTGTACTTCGAAATTTATATCATGTCCGAAGGAGGATCCCGGAATGATAGGGGATATTCTTATATGTATCTAGTTAATGTCGGTTACCAGGTGTTCACCATATGAATGATTATTTTTGTCTCTATGCATGGGACGTATATTTATGAGAACTGGAAATGAAATTCTTGTGGTCTATTAAAATGATGGAAATAAATGATTATGATAAACTAATGAACTCACCAACCTTTTGGTTGATACTTTAAAGCATGTTTATTCTCAGGTGTTAAAGAAATCTTCCGCTGTACATTTGCTCATTTTAAAGATATTACTTGGAGTCTTTCATAACATATTTCGAAGAACGTTGCATTCGAGTCATTGAGTTCATCAAAGATTATTATTAAATCAATTTATAGTTGGATAGTGGATATTATGAAATGGTATGCATGCCTGTCAATTTTCGATGTAAAGAAAGTTTGTCTTTTAAAAACGAATGCAATGTTTGTAAAATGTATCATATAGAGGTCAAATACCTCGCAATGTAATCAACTATTGTGAATCGTTTATAATGTATATGAACGGGTCCTTTCACCACATATGAATGACGATTCACATAGTTGTGCCTATTGTATCTGGGAGCGTTCGAAGATGAAGAAGAGAAGATCGACGCGTTTGTAAAAGGGTTACCAGTAAGGATTCAAGAAGATGCGAGTTCACACGTGTCATAACCCGACCTTAACCATAAGGACGAATACAATAACATATGATTTCATCGCGAGGTATTGACCTCTATATGCGACATTTTTCAAAAACTGCATTCGTTTTTACAATACAAACCATAACTTTTATTACAAATACAAGGTTTAAACAACTTAATAATGATTATCGTTTAGCGATAATCTTAGACTTACAAACTTTACATGTGATAATAACAATACGACCTCCAACATATTTTACATTACAAATCCTCCGATATGCAGTTTTATTTTTGACACAAATATGCATACTCAAGATCTTGCTTAAATTTAACATGTTGCAGCGGAAGCTTTTAGTTATCACCTGAGAATAAACATGCTTAAAACGTCAACATAAAGTTGGTGAGATATAGGTTTAATGCCGGCAGCGTTGTAAATATAGACCACAAGATTTCATATATAAACGTTTTAATAAAAATATTCTAAGTTGTTGAGCACTTGATAATCATACTTAACATTTAATCAACGTCGCATATTCCCTTTATTATGAAATCTTACTACACCGTACCAAGTGTAGTTACCGAAACGAAGTACTGTACAACCGTTGAATACTGGTCGTCCAGTCCGGTTGGGGTTGTCAGGCCCGATAGATCTATCAACAGGATTCGCGTTTACAATACCTCATGTAAATAATAGTTACCAAGTTACAGGGAAGTATGCCAGTGGTACAACTCAATGTAGAATATATATTTTTAATCACTTGTGTCCATAACGTAAATCATAAAATGCATGTATTCTCATCCCGAAATATTTAGAGTTTAAAAGTGGGACTATATACTCACCTTTTCCTTGAAGGTATTTAACTCGACTTGGTCTCCGATAGATATCACGAACCTAACCATATATATAATATATCAACATATTTTCTTTTCAAGTAATCGTTACATATATATATATATATATATATATATATATATATATATATATATATATATATATATATATATACTTATAATGCTTTTAATATTTTCTTAGTCCGTAGTTAGCAGTCTGTTGTTAATGGTCCACAATTAGTTGCTCAATAAAATAAATAAAGACCCCATCGTATTCGTATTGATCAGAATTAATCTCGACCCATGGTACCATGTTGTCAAATGACGTGTTGCGTACATAAAGTACCGTGTTGTCAGATGACGTGTTGCGTACAATCATGAGGTCTTATGATTAATCTTCTCGTGTTGTTTACGGGTGGTCCTGGGATATATAAAATCAAATCATAAGTAAATATATATTAAATATTATGTTAATTAGCCAAGATATGATTAATCCGATTTTGTCATAATATGATATATTACAGGTTTTGAAGTGTTTTAAAAATCAAATTAGAAGGATCTATTTAGTTTGCGAACAGGTTTGAAATCAATCAAACTATGTTCTTGTTGTTAAAAATTTTATAACACAAAATAAGATAGCTATATAAATATGAATCGAATAAGATTATGAATAAGGTTACTACCTCAAGTTACTTGGATAAAGCTACTGGAAAAGATAGAAAATAATCTTGATCAAACTTTCTTATGATGATTATAGGTTGTTCATGAAGCTAGTTCTTCATGAGTATTTGCTGAGATTGTGAAGAACACTTAGAGTTCCTAAGAGTGTGTTTTTTTTTGGTTAGAGAAAGATGGTTATAAGAATGAAATGAAAAACCAAGGTGATGGTGATACTTATAGGACAGTCTGGTTGTTGAGGGAACAAGGACAAATTATTGTGTTGAATTTTTGAGTAATAATGTATGCTAGCTTACAAATAAGATTCCCTCTTATCTAGGGCAGATCTAAAGCTGATAAGGATATTGATTTGATGTGTATTTACCAATAGTAAATACGTATGGATGATGAGTATGATACGGTAAAAGAAGCTCAAAATCGGGCTTTTATTTTGGGTCCAACCGGGACAAAAATAAAATTTTAAGACATTTTTAATAAAGCAATGTCAGCCCAAAAAAAAAATTTCCAAGCTGACCTGGCAGCTCGACCCCAGCCAGGGGCTCTGCCCCTTGGACCCCGCCAGGGGTTGCCACCCCTTGGACCCCGCTTATCGGGGGCGCTGCCCCCGAACCCCCGTCATAATCAAGATAAGTTCAAACAAGTGTGCACTCCACACTTCCCCAAACTTGTTCGATATTTATCAAGATTATTTTGGTTACAAATTAATCACATTACACTTAAATCATATTGGTGACATAAATCACAACACATTATAGATTGTAAGTATATATGTCAAAGAACGTTACATATAGTTATCGTTTTGAAAACTTAAGTTAGTGGTCTCAAAGTATACTTATAACTTATTGTTGTTAGTTCACAATGAAATGTTAAACCATCCTTAAATCATGTTAAATATGTATAGATATGTACATATACATAATCGTATAATTATCGTGTGTTATATAGTTCGTGATATCATCTGTCAAATTGGACGGTCAAACGTTGTGTAAAACTCTTTTCAAAAATATAATTCTCAACAGTTTGGATTGCTTATCATGTTGGTAAGGTTTAATTTATGTAAATATTAATCTCATAAGTATAGAACGATCGGAAAATTCCGGGTCGTTACAACACGAGCCCACTTCCATATAAAAGGCAAGTCGAATGGCTCATAAACTCATAAATCAGATTGAGGGAAGAATTAAAGAATAGGCGGCCGAAGAAGCCAACAGGAAACAACTCAAGAGGAAGTGGGTGGAAAACGGTGACAAGAGTCACCAGTATAACAACAATAACAATTACAACCACAATCGCAACAACTATCCCAACAACCGCAACATCAATCGCAACAATAACTGCAATCCTAACAATAACTACAACAAACATCCCAACAACAACAACAACAACTACTACAACAACCGTTTCAACAACAATAACAATCCCAACAACAACCTCAATAACAACAACGGCCACAAAAATCAAAAACAGCCATGTCATAGGTGTAAAGAAAATCATCAGGGGTTTTGCACGACATTTTGCAACAGGTGTAAAAGAAATGGTCATAGCACGACAAAGTGTGAGGTCTACGGACCAAAGTTTAACAGAACTAAAGGAACAAATAGTGTCGGAACAAGTAATGCCGGAATGAATAGTGTCGGAGCAAGTAATACCAACGCTGTTTGTTATAAATGTGGAAAACCAGGCCACATTATTAGAAATTTCCCGAATCAGGGGAATACTAATGGGCAGGGCCGTGGAAGAGTTTTCAATATTAATGCGACAGAAGCACAGGAAGACCCGGAGCTTATTACGGGTACGTTTCTTATTGATGATAAATCTGCTTATGTTTTATTTGATTCGGGTGCGGATAGAAGCTATATGAGTAGAGAATTTTGTGCTAAATTAAGTTGCCCATTGACGCCTTTGGATAATAAATTTTTACTCGAATTAGCAAATGGTAAATTAATTTCAGCAGATAATATATGTCGGGATAGAGAAATTAAACTGGGGGATGAAACGTTTAAAATTGATTTAATACCAGTCGAGTTAGGGAGTTTTGACGTAATAATTGGCATGAACTGGTTGAAAAAGGTGAGAGCAGAGGTCGTTTGTTACAAAAATGCGATTCGTATTATGCGTGAAAAATGAAAACCTTTAAAGGTGTACGGAGAAAAGAACAACGCGAAGTTAAATCTTATTAGTAGTTTGAAGGCGCAAAAACTAATAAGAAAAGGTTGTTACGTCATTCTAGCACACATCGAGGAAGTTAAACCTGAAGAAAAGAACATCAGTGATGTTCCCGTCGCAAAAGAATTTTCCGATGTATTTCCGAAAGAATTATCGGGATTACCCCCACATCGATCCGTTGAATTTCAAATAGACCTTGTACCAGGAGCTGCACCAATAGCTCGTGTTCCATACAGACTCGCACCCAGCGAAATGAAAGAATTACAAAGTCAGTTACAGGAACTTTTAGAGCGTGGTTTCATTCGACCAAGTACATCACCATGGGGAGCTCCTGTTCTGTTTGTCAAGAAGAAAGATGGTACATTCAGGTTGTGTATCGACTACCGAGAGTTGAACAAACTTACCATCAAGAACCGTTACCCATTACCGAGAATCGACGACTTATTTGATCAACTACAAGGCTCGTCGGTTTATTCGAAGATCGATTTACGTTCTGGATATCACCAAAAGCGGGTGAAAGAGGATGACATTCCGAAGACTGCTTTTAGGACGCGTTACGGTCATTACGAGTTTATGGTTATGCCGTTTGGATTGACTAACGCACCAGTTGTGTTCATGGACCTCATGAACCGAGTGTGTGGGCCATATCTTGACAAGTTTGTCATTATTTTCATCGATGACATACTTATTTACTCGAAGAATGATCAAGAGCACGAAGAACATTTGAGAAAAGTGGTAGAGTTGCTGAGAAAAGAAAAACTGTACGCTAAGTTTTTAAAGTGTGCATTTTGGTTGGAAGAAGTTCAATTCCTCAGTCATATAGTGAACAAAGAAGGTATTCAGGTGGATCCAGCAAAGATTGAAACCGTTGAAAAGTGGAAAACTCCGAAAACTCCGAAACACATACGCCAATTTTTAGGGCTAGCTGGTTATTACAGGAGATTCATCCAAGATTTTTTCAAAATAGCAAAACCCTTGACTGCATTAACGCATAAAAGGAGGAAATTTGAATGGAAGGATGAACAAGAAAAAGCGTTTCAATTGTTGAAGAAAAAGTTAACTACGGCACCTATATTGTCATTACCTAAAGGGAATGATGATTTTGTGATATATTGTGACGCCTCAAAGCAAGGTCTCGGTTGTGTATTAATGCAACGAACGAAAGTAATTGCTTATGCGTCTAGACAATTGAAGATTCACGAGCAGAATTATACGACGCATGATTTGGAATTAGGCGCGGTTGTTTTTGCATTAAAGACTTGGAGGCACTACTTATATGGGGTCAAAAGTATTATATATACCGACCACAAAAGTCTTCAACACATATTTAATCAGAAACAACTGAACATGAGGCAGCGCAGATGGATTGAATTGTTGAATGATTACGACTTTGAGATTCGTTATCACCCAGGGAAGGCAAATGTTGTAGCCGACGCCTTAAACAGAAAGGAAAGAGAACCCATTCAAGTAAAAGCTATGAATATAATGATTCACACTAACCTTACTACTCGAATAAAGGAGGCGCAACAAGGAGTTTTAAAAGAGGGAAATTTAAAGGATGAAATACCCAAAGGATCGGAGAAGCATCTTAATATTCGGGAAGACGGAACCCGGTATAGGGCTGAAAGGATTTGGGTACCAAAATTTGGAGATATGAGAGAAATGGTACTTAGAGAAGCTCATAAAACCAGATACTCAATACATCCTGGAACGGGGAAGATGTACAAGGATCTCAAGAAATATTTTTGGTGGCCAGGTATGAAAGCCGATGTTGCTAAATACGTAGGAGAATGTTTGACATGTTCTAAGGTCAAAGCTGAGCATCAGAAACCATCAGGTCTACTTCAACAACCCGAAATCCCAGAATGGAAATGGGAAAACATTACCATGGATTTCATTACTAAATTGCCAAGGACTGCAAGTGGTTTTGACACTATTTGGGTAATAGTTGATCGTCTCACCAAATCAGCACACTTCCTGCCAATAAGAGAAGATGACAAGATGGAGAAGTTAGCACGACTGTATTTGAAGGAAGTCGTCTCCAGACATGGAATACCAATCTCTATTATCTCTTATAGGGATGGCAGATTTATTTCAAGATTCTGGCAGACATTACAGCAAGCATTAGGAACTCGTCTAGACATGAGTACTGTCTATCATCCACAAACTGATGGGCAGAGCGAAAGGACAATACAAACGCTTGAAGACATGCTACCAGCATGTGTTATTGATTTCGGAAACAGTTGGGATCGACATCTACCGTTAGCAAAATTTTTCTACAACAACAGCTACCATTCAAGCATTGAGATGGCGCCGTTTGAAGCACTTTATGGTAGAAAGTGCAGGTCTCCGATTTGTTGTAGTGAAGTGGGGGATAAATAGATTACGGGTCCGGAGATAATACAAGAAACTATAGAGAAGATCATCCAAATTCAACAACGGTTGAAAACCGCCCAAAGTCGACAAAAGAGCTACGCCGACATTAAAACAAAAGATATAGAATTTGAAATTAGAGAGATGGTCATGCTTAAGGTTGCACCTTGGAAAGGCATTGTTCGATTTGGTAAACGAGGGAAATTAAATCCAAGGTATATAGGACCATTCAAGATTATTAATCGTGTCGGACCAGTAGCTTACCGAGTTGAATTACCACAACAACTCGCGATTGTACATAACACTTTCCACATCTCAAATTTGAAGAAATGTTTTGCTAAATAAGATCTCACTATTCCGTTAGACGAAATCCAAATCAGCGAAAAACTTCAATTCGTCGAAGAACCCGTCGAAATAATGGATCGTGAGGTTAAAAGACTTAAGTAAAACAAGATACCAATTGTTAAAGTTCGATGGAATGCTCGTAGAGGACCCGAGTTCACCTAGGAACGAGAAGATCAGATGAAAAAGAAATACCCGCACTTATTTCCAGAAGATACGTCAACACCTCCAACTGCTTAAAATTTCGGGACGAAATTTATTTAACGGGTAAGTACTGTAGTGACCTGAATTTTTCCATGTTTATATATATTAAATGAAATTGTAATTTACATGATTAAGTGTTTCCAACATGTTAAGCAAACAAACTTATTAAGACTTGATTAATTTAAATAGGTTTCATATAGACAATTGACCACCCAAGTTGACCGGTGATTCACGAACGTTAAAACTTGTAAAAACTATATGATGACATATATATGATTATATATATAGTTAACATGATATTATGATAAGTAAGTATCTCATTAGGTATTTTAACAATGAGTTATATACATAAAATTGGGTTTATTGAATTAAGAAACTCGAAACTATATATATAACGATTATCGTTATAACAACGTCTTACTAAATACATATGAATCATATTAAGATATTGATACACTATGTTTAATCATGATAAATGATAAGTAAACATGTCATTAAGTGTATTAACAATGAACTACAGATGTAAAAACAAGACTACTAACTTAATGATTTCGAAACGAGACATATATGTAACGATTATCGTTGTAACAACATTTAAATGTATATATATCATACTAAGATATATTAATATATCATAATATCATGATAATGTAATAATTTAACATCTCTTTAGATATAATAAATAATAGGTTAACAACATTTAACAAGATCGTTAACCTAAAGGTTTCAAAATAACATTTACATGTAACGACTAACGATGACTTAACGACTCAGTTAAAATGTATATACATGTAGTGTTTTAATATGTATTCATACACTTTTGAAAGACTTAGAGATACTTATAAAAATACTTCTACTTAACAAAAATGCTTACAATTACATCCTCGTTTAATTTCATCAACAATTCTACTCGTATGCACCCGTATTCGTACTCGTACAATACACGGCTTTTAGATGTATGTACTATTAGTATATACACTCCAATTATTAGCTCTTAGCAGCCCATGTGAGTCACCTAACACATGTGGGAACCATCATTTGACAACTAGCATGAAATATCTCATAAAATTACAAAAATATTAGTAATCATTCATGACTTATTTACATGTAAACAAAATTACACATCCTTTATATCTAATCCATATACCAACGACCAAAAACACCTACAAACACTTTCATTCTTCAATTTTCTTCATCTAATTGATCTCTCTCAAATTCTATCTTCAAGTTCTAAGTGTTCTTCATAAATTCTATAAGTTCTAGTTTCATAAAATCAAGAATACTTCTAAGTTTGCTAGCTTACTTCCAATCTTGTAAAGTGATCATCCAACCTCAAGAAATCTTTCTTATTTACAGTAAGATATCTTTCTAATACAAGGTAATACTCATATTCAAACTTTAATTCAATTTCTATAACTATAACAATCTTATTTCGAGTGGAAATCTTACTTGAACTTGTTTTCGTGTCATGATTCTGCTTCAAGAACTTTCAGGCCATCCAAGGATCCTTTGAAGCTAGATCTATTTTTCTCATTTCTAGTAGGTTTATCCACAAAACCTGAGGTAGTAATGATCTTCATAACATCATTCAATTCATATATATAAAACTACCTTATTCGAAGGTTTAAACTTGAAATCACTAGAACATAGTTTAGTTAATTCTAAACTTGTTCGCAAACAAAAGTTAATCCTTCTAACTTGACTTTTAAAATCAACTAAACACATGTTCTATATCTATATTATATGCTAACTTAATGATTTAAAACCTGGAAACACGAAAAACACCGTAAAACCGGACATACGCCGTCGTAGTAACACCGCGGGCTGTTTTGGGTTTGATAATTAAAAACTATGATAAACTTTGATTTAAAAGTTGTTCTTCTGGGAAAATTATTTTTCTTATGAACATGAAACTATATCCAAAAATCATGGTTAAACTCAAAGTGGAAGTATGTTTTTCAAAATGGTCATCAAGACGTCGTTCTTTCGACTGAAATGACTACCTCTTACAAAAACGACTTGTAACTTATATTTCCGACTATAAACCTATACTTTTTCTATTTAAATTCATAAAATAGAGTTCAATATGAAACCATAGCAATTTGATTCACTCAAAACGGATTTAAAACGAAGAAGTTATGGGTAAAACAAGATTGGATATTTTTTGATTGTTGTAGCTACGGAAAATATTGTAACAATTCTATACAAATCATATCCTAGCTAACTTATATTGTATTATACATGTATTCTAATATATTATGTAATCTTGGGATACCATAGATACGTATGCAAATGTTTTGTCATATCATATCGACCCATGTATATATATTATTTGGAACAACCATAGACACTCTATATGCAGTAATGTTTGAGTTAGCTATACAGGGTTGAGGTTGATTCCAAATATATATATACTTTGAGTTGTGATCTAGCCTGAGACGTGTATACACTGGGTCGTGGATTGATTCAAGATAATATATATCAATTTATTTATGTACATCTAACTATGGACAACTAGTTGTAGGTTACTAACGAGGACAGCTGACTTAATAAACTTAAAACATCAAAATGTATTAAAAATGTTGTAAATATATTTTGAACATACTTTGATATATATATGTATATATTTGTTATAGGTTCGTGAATCGACCAGTGGCCAAGTCTTACTTCCCGACGAAGTAGAAATCTGTGATAGTGAGTTATAGTCCCACTTTTAAAATCTAATATTTTGGGATGAGAATACATGCAGTTTTATAAATGTTTTACGAAATAGACACAATCAAATGAAACTACATTATATGGGTGAATGATCGAAGCCGAATATGCCCCTTTTGCTTGGTAGCCTAAGAATTAGTAAACCGATCTACTAATTGACGCGAATCCTAAAAATAGATCTATTGGACCTAACGAACCCCATCCAAAGTACCGGATGATTTAGTACTTCGAATTTGTTTTTTTATCATGTCTGAAGGATTTCCGGAAATGATAGGGGATATTCTTATATACATCTTGTTAATGTCGGTTACCAGGTGTTCACCATATGAATGATTTTTATCTCTATGTATGGGATGTATATTGAAATATGAAATCTTGTGGTCTATTATTATGATTTGATAATATATAGGTTAAACCTATAACTCACCAACATTTTTGTTGACGTTTTAAGCATGTTTATTCTCATGTGATTATTAAGAGCTTCCGCTGTTGCATACTAAAATAAGGACAAGATTTGGAGTCCATGCTTGTATGATATTATGTAAAAACTGCATTCAAGAAACTTATTTTTGATGTAATATATTCTTATTGTAAACCATTATGTAATGGTCGTGTGTAAACGGTAAATTTTAGATTATCATTATTTGATAATCTACGTAATGCTTTTTAAACCTTTATAGATAAAATAAAGGTTATGGTTGTTTTAAAAATGAATGCAGTCTTTGAAAAACGTCTCATACAGAGGTCAAAACCTCGCAACGAAATCAATTAATATGGAACGTTTATAATCAATATGAACGGGACATTTCACGGACTTGCCGTTGGCTTTTTTTCAACATAACCCACATTTTGCGAACCCCAAAGATATTCGACCCAACTATCACTCGATTCATGACACTTGGTTTCCTGAATAGCCGCGATAATTGGATTCGAATAAGCAACCATCTTTCTGAACCAATCCTCCTTCCCATCAACCTTAAAACCTCGTATATTAACTGAAAGTATCTTCATAATTGAATAAAAAAACGAAAATAATACCCGGTAATATTACTAATCTTCAACCCCTACAAAGCCCAAGAGCTTTGCATAGTCGCCAAATTGATACTCGCCTCTGATTGATTATCTGTTGCAGTTAATTTTCTTCCACAACGTCTTGATTTCTGGCTGATGTGGTCATCAACCGTATATGCCCTGTCACGCTTCTTGCTGGTCTTTCTCTCGCGGGTCATCCTTTTGGATTTATTGATACGGGAAGAAAACCTCCTGTTCCGCACTTTATTGCACGTAGAAGATGAATTGGATTGCGAAATTGATTTTTTGCTTTTGGGAGAAACCCAAATTCGTTTAGGTGACAATCCTCGCAGAGAAGATTTAAGTGTTTGAACCGCTTCCTTAATCTGACCCGGTTCAATAGAATTGAAATTAAGAAAAGTACAGGGTTCGGAATTTTTGGACTCATCAGACTTGTTACAACCACCTTCTGTTGAAGCCCCAATCGGATTTATTTTCACGTTGGGCTCAGGCCCATTATGCCCCACAATGTCCTCCATCATGGCTATAGTTTCCTCCACACGGGCCTGCAAATAGGCCTCAATACTTTCACGGTTGTTACTAGACCCTATCTCACAAGACTTATTAGCAGACATGTGCAGTTCATCTTCTAAGTTAACCGTAGGAATGCAGTTAACTTTACTCGAAAACTCACCCTCATTATTAGCTTCGCCGCCTAAATTCTTGGAACTAGGATTGTCGCTAGGCATGTGAGAGAAAGACGGTTGAGTTTCAACCTTCTTGGATCCCACCCGACTCTCTACAGAATTCGAAGCATCCGGTACCGGAACATCCTCATCATCAGAGGAGTTACCGGAATCATCATACTCCCCATCAAGGTCATCAGAATCATCTGAAAGATTGAAATTCAATCCTTCATCTTCTAAATCGATCTGGACAATGTCTTTAAAATCCTCGATAACTTTCACATAAAATCCCCCACTATCACACTTAACCATAATTGTTTCATTGATGAATTCAGAACCCATAACTTTGACAAGTACCTTGCCAGAGGTTAAATTCTGGTCCCCCTCAAGAACACAGTTATTCAGTTCAAGCACATTGCCCCACCAGCTACCAATTTTTTTGAAGTTATTCTAGTTCCAACACTTCATCGAAACCCCGAACACATTTAACCACGCTAAACGACCCGAAAGACTGCAATTATTCTCCCATTTCCTCATATTTTTAATCCATCTTTTGACCCCATGATGCTCGTTAACTAGCAAGTTTTGAACAGCTTCATTACATCTCAAGATTATTAGCACATCAAGCCCACCTAGATACTTAAGATCAAAGTCAAATAGCCCTTCAGCTTCACACAATTTTTTGAGTTGATCGAGCAAATTGACATTAGCGACTGTGCCAATAATAGCGTTTTCCAGTAACTTCATATTCTCGTTCACATTGGTAATATGGACCACCCTATGGTTCTCCTTGTTTGAGGTACTTTGATCAGAGTTTTTAAACACATCAGAAAACTTGCGTTCATCAATATTAGCACTTTTTGACACATTCATATGCCAAACCACTTCTTCTTGTGTCTTCTTTTTGCGCCATCTCATATCCTTGCTTGGAGCAGATTCATTAGATGTAACATTGTTTCGATCCCGAGCCATAAACACCTTCAAACCCCACCCGAGAATCTGGACCTTGTTGAGTTGAGATAGAAGGCTATCCACATCTCTAACATCTTCATACCTCACAAACCCGAAACGATGCCCATTGTTTAACCTTTTTCTGACCATGTAAACGTCACGTACCGTCCCGAACTTTTTGAACATCCTCCAAAGTTCAGCCACTCCCCAGGTTTCCGGAAAGTTGAAGAACATGAAAGACGTTAATCGGTTCTTGTTAACCCCTGTAAATAGATCCTTGTAGTCATTACCACTGTGTTGCTGTCGTTGAGCCGTCCATTCCCTCCTAGCGCCGCCGAACCTTCCTTTTGAAAATGTTGTCGCCGTAGATTTTCCTCTCACACCACTCACTCTAATAATAATGCTTTTTAATTCTTTCAACATATTTTCAACCTACTTCCTAAAATACTCCTACAAACAATTGTTTAATATTAATATATTTATATTTATATTTACATTACCGATGCTTCACCTATATTCCCTTTCTCATTACCCATTTCTCTCTCTCCCCTATCCCGTTTGTCCTTTTAGAGCACAGAGAGTCGTTCGGTGTTAAATCTCAGTGTTAAATTTAACACTGGATTTAACACTGAGGCCAAAATAGGGAAAATGGTTCAGTGTTAAATCTCAGTGTTAAATCATTATTTAATTATTATTATTTAATTTATTTAACTAATAAAAAATATAATATAAATAAAAATAATATTTTGGTGATTTAACGGTGATTTAACACCGGAGGGGAGTGGTGTACACCGGTGTCCCCGGTGTTAAATCTCTAAACACACCGTTGGCTATGTAACGTTGGAGCATTTAACATGGATTTAACGGTGATTTAACACCGGAGGGAAGTGGTGCGCACCGGTGTCCCCGGTGTTAAATCCCTTTAACGGTGGCAAAAGTGATCGACTCCTGGAGCTCTTACTACCTCACCTTCATCATCTTTTTTTTTCCCTACTAAATTAAAGAGTAATATAACCCTAAAATAGAAGAGTAAAGCTACAATACTACAACAAACCCAAAACGTATCCAATACCTACTTCAAGATTTTCACAGAGACTAAACTTCAAATGATATCAACTAAATGATCGCCGGATAATTAAAAAGGTCGCCAGATAATTATGATACCGTCGGATCTTGTTCGTAACTTTTGCGATTATAATATTTTTTGAGTTTTGATTTTCTTAGGGGAGGTGGTGAGCAAAAAGTACAGCAGGTTTTCAATTTTTGATGCTAATGTTAGTGGATCAGTTAAATTAGTGTTTTTTATTTTAATATAATTTAGTAAAAGGGAAAAAAAAAATAAAGATTCGTGTTATTGATTTGGGGAAAATGGTAAAAAAGAAGATAAAAGGTGAGAAAGATGAATGTGAGGTAAGAGACAAGATAGAGAAGTAATGAGAAAGGGAGGTGAACGGTAATGTAAATTTAGTAAAGTTGTACTAACTAGTTTTCGAACTCTCGATTCGCGCTGGGGATTCGGTTTTTAAGGTATTTTATTGCGTTTAGTTTGTAAAATTATTTCGTGGCTAACGATGATGTCGTTGAAGCGCAACTCGAGTCGAACTAAAAGGTATAACCCGTGAAAGATTTAAATGTTATTTTAAATTAACAATATATGTGCATCTCCGCGTTTCGCTATGGAATTGTCGGCTTTTAAAAATTTAGTGCAAAATCAACATGTATGAAAATTACCCCAAATATTTAGCGATTTTTAAAATGCGTACGTTTTGCGTATAGTTAGTGACATTGTGTTTCTAAAATTATTTCGAGTTTAACGATGGTGTCGGAAAAATTTAACTCGTTGCGAGCGAGAAGATATATCCGTTGAATATTTGGGTGGAGTTTATTTAAGGTTTTTTATGAAAATGATTATTTGACACTTTACCCCCCTGTTTGGGGGTCGATTTGAATTGTTGAAAAAGTGTGGGGGGCTTTCTTGGTGAAATGAAATTTGGTTAAAATTAAAAAAAATGTGAAAAGTCGAAAATACCCCTATACTATTCATAATTTTTGTCATATAGTTATAACTAGTTGTGGAGCCCTCGCTTCGCGACGGGGGCTCCGTTTTGAATGCGAGTTAAAAAAAAGTCTTGATATATTTTGTAAAAAAGTATTTTTTTCGACATAACATTGAAGGGTTGTTCCTTTTGTGAAAGTTGCTTCTTTTAGCGTTCGGGTTTTATTTTAAAAAACAAAAAGTTGATAAAGTGGGGGTTCGATTTGTATTTTAATAAAAGTTAGTGGGTTAAGTTTGTGAAATTTAAAAAAACTTTACGTATAAAGTGAGAGTTCGATTTGTATTTTAATAAAAGTTAGGGGGTTAAGTTTGTGAAAATTGAATATTAGTAAAAAAAAAAAAAGTTAGTAAAGTGGGGGGTTCGATTTGTATTTTAATAAAATACAAATCGAACCCCCACTTTACTAATTTTTTTTTTTTACGAATATTCAATTTTCACAAACTTAACCCCCTAACTTTTATTAAAATACAAATCGAACCCCCACTTTACTAACTTTTTTTTTAAAATTAAACCCGAACGCTAAAAGAAGCAACTTTCACAAAAGGAACAACCCTTCAATGTTATGTCGAAAAAAATTCTTTTTTACAAAATAGATCAAGACTTTTTTTTAACTCGCATTCAAAACGGAGCCCCCGACGCGAAGCGAGGGCTCCACAACTAGTTCATACTAAATGACAGAGTTATTGCATACCAAATGACAGATTGTTATTGCATACCAAATGTAACACTGTTATTGCATACCAAATGTAACACTGTTATTGCATACCAAATGTATAAGATTTTTATTGCATACCTACTGTATTGTGTCATTCTTCACATTCTACTTGTAATAGTGTTATTTTGACCCAATTTTTCATTAAATCAGTCTTAACATGTTTAGCCTCAAATTGTTTTAGTAGCTTAATGTTTAAATACCAAGGTTGTAAAAGACGCGAGTCGGGGACGCATCGGCCATGCCCAAAAAACGACGCGTCAGACGCAACGGGACGCAACGGGCGTTGACTAACGTCGACTTTTTAAAATAATTTTATTAAATATATATTTATATATAATATTATATAGATCGAATCTTAAAATATAAACTATATTTACAATAAACATGAACAATTAACAATTATTAACACTATTACAAATAAAAAATAAAAAAAAATTGACCGACTTTGACTGACTTTGACCGACCGACACCGACTTTTTCCGAATTTGACCGACTTTTTCCGACTTTGACCGACTTTTTACCTTTGACCGACTTTTTAGCAACGACGCATCGATCATGCCTAAAAAACTATGCGTCGGCCGACGCGTCGGTCAAGTCGGCCGACTTTTGCAACACTGTTAAATACACACACAGTAGGTAATTTTAACCCAAAGTCAACGTCAGTAAACAAATGGTGTAATTTTGACCCAAAACCCTAAAACACTTCAAAATCAGTCTTAACTGTTGTAACAAGTGGTAATTTATACCCAACTGATTTATTTTTTTAACTGTTTTAACAAGTGGCAATTTAGACCCAACTACACTATTAACATGTTTTTTTTAACTGTTTGTTCAAGTGGTAATTTAGAACCAACTGTTAATGTTAATGTTAATGTTAATGTTAATGTTTTTTTTTAAACTATTTGTTCCAGTGGCAATTTAGACTCAACTACTAATACTAATACTAATACTAATACTAATACTAATACTAATACTAATACTAATTTTTTTTTTTTTTTTTTTTTTAAAACTATTTTAACAAGTGGCAATTTAGACCCAACTACACGGTTAACATGTTTTTTTTTTTAACTGTTTGTTCAAGTGGTAATTTAGACCCTGTTAATGTTTTTTTTATTTTTTTAAACTTTTTGTTCAAGTGGCAATTTAGACCCAACTAATTTTAAAAAAAAAAAAAAAAAAAAAAAAAAAAAAAAAAACCTGTTTTAACAAGCGACAATTTAGACCCAACTACACTGTTAACATGTTTATTTTTTATTTTATATATATTTTTTAAATTGTTTGTTCAAGTGGTAATTTAGACCCAACTGTTAATGTTTATTTTTAAACTGTTAATATTTTAAACTGCATACAATAAATCATAAATATCCCAAACAATTCAAAAGAAATAGAAATTCAAGGTTCAATCCCAACATTGCATACAATGCCCACGAAGATGTAATTTGATTGTAAATAGTCCTTTATAATATTCTGCAAATAAATTAACAAGAAAAAAATTTCGATCAAACTTAGTTTAATGCAACAGTAACTTTTGATGAATGTAAGAGTAAACGAAAAAAAAAAACTCAAAACGTACCATAAATCAGGTTCAAATCAAGTGAGTTTAATTCGCTTCGCATTTGGTATAACCTTGTTTCCATTGTATACGATTAAAAAAAACACTAGGGTTTGGTGGTTGTAAACTTTAGAAGATAATAAACGAACCGTAGGTTTGTTTTGACATGCGAGTTATGCCTTGTGTAGGTTGATTAAATTAATACGGCTGTAGGCTGATTAAATTAATACGACTGTATTTGATTAAATTATTTTTATCGAGTAAAATTAGATGGCTGAGTGACGAATATGCCCTCACATGCGTGGCACATGTGAGGGCTTGCCGTTAGAGTATTGACCGTAGCTAATAACAAGTGCCAGCTGCAAAATACAATCAAACCACAGGTACCAACCAAGATAAAAAGAAATTTTAGGTGCAGTGGTGAAAAATATAACATGTTGGAGGTAGTAAAAAACATTGTGAATATATCATCTCCCTTCCAAGATAAACACGAAGGTCGCCTTTTGGTCTTGTGATGACACATCATGAATATGACAAGTAGGTAGTGTGATAAACATTTTATGATTATGTGGAGGTGGCAAAACAGACTGACCGGGGTCAATAAAGTTGACTTTTAGGTATGACTTAACCCGAAAAAACCTTTTATCCTAAAGCTCAAAAACATCTATATAGATTAGTTGTGTCAAAAATGATTACAAAAATTATATTATTTTAATGATAACCTTACATTAGAAATAAAATGTTCTAGACGGCTTTATGTAATATAAAAATACTTAGGCAAGTTTTGACCCGTCTCACCAGTTTAAGCTAATTTATGGATTTGATCCTTAAAGGTTAAAACTGCTTAATAGACAGATATAAACAACCTCAACAAAGTAATGAATAACTTCAAACAACATAATAACAGTTTAACTGATGAAATTAATCAACTAATAATAAAAGGAAATTAATCATATAGTTTTAATGGATGAAGAAAACTTGTAAGATATTATGAACATAACAATCAAACAAATGGTTAGTACTTTTCATCCCCATGATGTCGAAGGTTTAGCTCGTCTCAAAACGTCAACATCTTTAATGAGTTGTCGAAGTTTTCATTCACAAGCTCTTGATGCCAACTTAATAAATAGTAAGAAAAGAAGGTAACAAATCAAGCACATTTCAAAGTCTCTTTTTATAAATTGTGAAAAATCCAAAATTCGAAATCTACCGAAACATTCTATCACTCGTCTCTAACAGTCCCTCTTTAAACCCCACGTGCGACATGTTGTACACAATCCTTTGGAATTGCTTCTTCGCAAAACGCATGTGACAAGCCATGGTCCTCACACTCACATTGTGAAACACACTTACTCTCAATTTGAAAAGGCCACGCACATTTGATCAGGCCGTATTGTACATCTTCATCAAATCATCTATTTATTTTAAGTTAATCGTCATATATTTATCTTATAAAATGATAATATAAGTAGCAAAAAATTAAGACGACGTTTAATTGTGGGAGTTATACGACTTGATCGTCAAATCTATGACAATGTGAACTTCGGCATTTGCTTGGCGAAGACTCCTATGAAAGAGATATGACAGTCACGTTACGTAACTCTTACGGTTAAGCGTCCTCTTACTTTATGCTAATTTTATTATTATTTCATAATATAAATATAATATAGTTAAGTTCAAATAAATAGGTGAGTTGATGAATATATACAATAAGGATATCAAATGTGCGTAGCTTTAAGAAATTGGGAGCAACTGTGCTTCACATTGTCAATTCAAAGACATGGCTCGTGACCAGCATTTTGCTAAAAAGCAATTCGAATAGATCGTTTACAACACCCCGCACCGAGTTTAAAAGAGTATCCGGTCAGAGACGAACGATGTACAGTAATAATTATGTAAATTCCTAATTTTACATTTTTCACAAAAAAAAAAAAAAAAAAAAAAAAAAAAAAAAAAAAAAAAACCTTTAACATGTCCTGATTTAATACCTTCTTTCTGTTTATTAAATTTATATAAAGAGCTTAAAAAAAAATTCTTCGACAACACGTCGAAGATGTTGACGCTTTGAGGCAAAGTACAACTTCGACATCATACACATCTACCTTCAACCGCTCGAACATTGTCTAGCTTGGCGGGGAAGATATGAAGCTTCTTGAAGATCACTGATTATGATACACACTGGAAAAAAAAACACAATTTGCGATTTTAAACTGGAAATAAACACAATTTATGAGTCTTAAATGGCTATGATAAGTAGCAAATGTTTGGAAGTGTTGTAAAAAAAGGGAAAAACACTGTTTGATCTCCGATTACTCGATTTTGCTAGTAACCCGTTCCGGGTAATACATTTCCATCGAAGAAAACGTCAAGAACCGAATAATCGGGTGAAACACCGAATAATCAGGTCAAGTACCGATTAATCGGTCAACAACACATTAATGGGTGACAAGAACGGCAGGAAAAACTTATCTTTTAAATCAATGAAGGAAACCGAACCAGGAAGGAGAAGTGGCGGCTGCAGGTTTACAAGAAAAAAAAGGGTTTTTTTAAGAGAGAAAGAATTGCTAATAGGTTGTATCTATACGGAGTATTTTAACTAGTGATGTACAACATTTCTTTTTGTTAGTTTGTAACTGGTTGTGGAGCCCTCGCTTCGCGCCGGGGCTCCGTTTTGAATGCGAGTTAAAAAAAATTCTTGATCTATTTTGTAAAAAAGAATTTTTTTTTCGACATCTAACATTGAAGGGTTGTTCCTTTTGTGAAAGTTGTTTCTTTTAGCGTTAAAGTTAGTTAATCTATTTTGTAAAAAAAATATTTTTCGACATCTTTTGGTAGCATTGAAGGGTTGTTCTTTTTAAGAAAGTTGTTTCTTTTATCGTTGGAGACAAAAAAAAAATGTAGCGCAGTAGTGGCCTATGTGGGTCCTACTGTTTGAGCGCAGTGTACAACTCGGTAAAGCTTGGTGGGTGTTATTATTCATTATTTTTGGTGTTAATGATGGGATAATAATAAGTTAGAATATAGGTATAAAGTGGGGGTTCGATTTGTATTTTAATGGAAGTTAGGGGTTAGGTTTGAAAAAAGTGAAAAGTTCATTATTTTTGGTGTTAGTGATGGGATAAATAATAAGTTAGAATATAGGTATAAAGTGGGGGTTCGATTTGTATTTTAATGGAAGTTAGGGGGTTAGTTTGGGAAAAGTGAAAAGTTGAATAATACTATTCATAACAAATAAGACAATTTTTGTCTATTAGTTATATTGGTAATGGTAATGTGAGACTAATTTGCATTTATTTAACCGATTATCTCCAACAGTCCATATATTTTGATTAATTTAAGTTTTGGCTGGTCCATCAAATCCGAAAAAATAAAGGTTTTGAACCGAACCGATATATGCAATCAAGGGGGAGGTGACTGTAGTGACCCGAACTTTTCCATGTTTATATATATTAATTGAGATTGATATTTACATGATTAAATGTTTCCAACATGTTAAGCAATCAAACTTGTTAAGACTTGATTAATTGAAATATGTTTCATATAGACAATTGACCACCCAAGTTGACCGGTGATTCACGAACGTTAAAACTTGTAAAAACTATATGATGACATATATATGGATATATATATATAGTTAACATGATACTATGATAAGTAAACATATCATTAAGTATATTAACAATGAACTACATATGTAAAAACAAGACTACTAACTTAATGATTTATAAATGAGACATATATGTAACGATTATCGTTGTAAAGACATTTAATGTATATATATCATATTAAGAGATATTCATACATGATAATATCATGATAATATAATAATTTAAAATCTCATTTGATATTATAAACATTGGGTTAACAACATTTAACAAGATCGTTAACCTAAAGGTTTCAAAACAACACTTACATGTAACGACTAACGATGACTTAACGACTCAGTTAAAATGTATATACATGTAGTGTTTTAATATGTATTTATACACTTTTGAAAGACTTCAATACACTTATCAAAATACTTCTACTTAACAAAAATGCTTACAATTACATCCTCGTTCAGTTTCATCAACAATTCTACTCGTATGCACCCGTATTCGTACTCGTACAATACACAGCTTTTAGATGTATGTACTATTGGTATATACACTCCAATGATCAGCTCTTAGCAGCCCATGTGAGTCACCTAACACATGTGGGAACCATCATTTGGCAACTAGCATGAAATATCTCATAAAATTACAAAAATATGAGTAATCATTCATGACTTATTTACATGAAAACAAAATTACATATCCTTTATATCTAATCCATACACCAACGATCAAAAACACCTACAAACACTTTCATTCTTCAATTTTCTTCATCTAATTGATCTCTCTCAAGTTCTATCTTCAAGTTCTAAGTGTTCTTCATAAATTCTACAAGTTCTAGTTACATAAAATCAAGAATACTTTCAAGTTTGCTAGCTCACTTCCAATCTTGTAAGGTGATCATCCAACCTCAAGAAATCTTTGTTTCTTACAGTAGGTTATCATTCTAATACAAGGTAATAATCATATTCAAACTTTGGTTCAATTTCTATAACTATAACAATCTTATTTCAAGTGATGATCTTACTTGAACTTGTTTTCGTGTCATGATTCTGCTTCAAGAACTTCGAGCCATCCAAGAATCCGTTGAAGCTAGATCCATTTTTCTATTTTCCAGTAGGTTTATCCAAGGAACTTAAGGTAGTAATGATGTTCATAACATCATTCGATTCATACATATAAAGCTATCTTATTCGAAGGTTTAAACTTGTAATCACTAGAACATAGTTTAGTTAATTCTAAACCTGTTCGCAAACAAAAGTTAATCCTTCTAACTTGACTTTTAAAATCAACTAAACACATGTTCTATATCTATATGATATGCTAACTTAATGATTTAAAACCTGGAAACACGAAAAACACCGTAAAACCGGATTTACGCCGTCGTAGTAACACCGCGGGCTGTTTTGGGTTAGTTAATTAAAAACTATGATAAACTTTGATTTAAAAGTTGTTATTCTGATAAAATAATTTTTATTATGAACATGAAACTATATCCAAAAATTATGGTTAAACTCAAAGTGGAAGTATGTTTTCTAAAATGGTCATCTAGACGTCGTTCTTTCGACTGAAATGACTACCTTTACAAAAACAACTTGTAACTTATTTTTCCGACTATAAACCTATACTTTTTCTGTTTAGATTCATAAAATAGAGTTCAATATGAAACCATAGCGATTTGATTCACTCAAAACGGATTTAAAATGAAGAAGTTATGGGTAAAACAAGATTAGATAATTTTTCTCATTTTAGCTACGTGAAAATTGGTAACAAATCTATTCCAACCATAACTTAATCAACTTGTATTGTATATTATGTAATCTTGAGATACCATAGACACGTATACAATGTTTCGACCTATCATGTCGACACATCTATATATATTTCGGAACAACCATAGACACTCTATATGTGAATGTTGGAGTTAGCTATACAGGGTTGAGGTTGATTCCAAAATATATATAGTTTGAGTTGTGATCAATACTGAGATACGTATACACTGGGTCGTGGATTGATTCAAGATAATATTTATCGATTTATTTCTGTACATCTAACTGTGGACAACTAGTTGTAGGTTACTAACGAGGACAGCTGACTTAATAAACTTAAAACATCAAAATATATTAAAAGTGTTGTAAATATATTTTGAACATACTTTGATATATATGTATATATTGTTATAGGTTCGTGAATCAACCAGTGGCCAAGTCTTACTTCCAGACGAAGTAAAAATCTGTGAAAGTGAGTTATAGTCCCACTTTTAAAATCTAATATTTTTGGGATGAGAATACATGCAGGTTTTATAAATGATTTACAAAATAGACACAAGTACGTGAAACTACATTCTATGGTTGAATTATCGAAATCGAATATGCCCCTTTTTATTAAGTCTGGTAATCTAAGAATTAGGGAACAGATACCCTAATTGACGCGAATCCTAAAGATAGATCTATTGGGCCTAACAAACCCCATCCAAAGTACCGGATGCTTTAGTACTTCGAAATTTATATCATATCCGAAGGGTGTCCCGGAATGATGGGGATATTCTTATATATGCATCTTGTTAATGTCGGTTACCAGGTGTTCACCATATGAATGATTTTTATCTCTATGTATGGGATGTGTATTGAAATATGAAATCTTGTGGTCTATTATTATGATTTGATATATATAGGTTAAATCTATAACTCACCAACATTTTTGTTGACGTTTTAAGCATGTTTATTCTCAGGTGATTATTAAGAGCTTCCGCTGTCGCATACTTAAATAAGGACGAGATTTGGAGTCCATGCTTGTATGATATTGTGTAAAAACTGCATTCAAGAAACTTATTTTGTTGTAACATATTTGTATTGTAAACCATTATGTAATGGTCGTGTGTAAATAGGATATTTTAGATTATCATTATTTGATAATCTACGTAAAGCTTTTTAAACCTTTATTGATGAAATAAAGGTTATGGTTTGTTTTAAAATGAATGCAGTCTTTGAAAAACGTCTCATATAGAGGTCAAATCCTCGCAACGAAATCAATTAATATGGAACGTTTTTAATCAATAAGAACGGGACATTTCAGTTGGTATCCTAGCGTTGGTCTTAGAGAACCAGAATTTTGCATTAGTGTGTCTTATCGAGTTTGTTAGGATGCATTAGTGAGTCTGGACTTCGACCGTGTTTACTTGAAAAATGATTGCTTAACAAATTTTGTTGGAAACTATATATTTTTAACATGTGAATATTATGTGATATATTAATCTCTTAACGCGTTTGATATTATGTGATAGATGTCTACCTCTAGAACAAGTCCCATTGACTCATCTAATAATAATGAAGAGTCAAATGTAAATTGGAATGATTCGTGGACTGATTCACAAGTTCCCGAAGAGGAACCGGTAGAAGAGTCGGAACCGGAAGAAGAGTCGGAACCGGAAGAAGAATCGGAACCGGAAGAAGAGTCAGAACCGGATGAAGAAATAGAACCGGTGGGGGAAATAATAAAACGGTTAAGTAAAAGAAAATCCTCAACCAACCGACCGACCAAGGTTAATTATGGTCAATGGTGTTTCCGCCAAGGAAGCAAAATATTGGGAGGATTACCAATTCTCCGATGAATCGGATTCCGACAAGAATTCCGATGATGTTATAGAAATTACCCCAACTGAATTTAAAAAGGCAAAAGAAAATAATAAGGGAAAGGGCATAAAAATAGAGAAATCTAATTCCAACCCCGATGAACTTTATATGTATCGTCAACCCCCAAAGTCCTTAAGTTGTAACAATGACCCGGGAACCTCTAAACCACCAGGTTTTTCTAAACCAATGTGGAAAACGACGGTTCGTATTAGGGGAACATCATATATCCCTAGAAACTTGGCAAAACGATCCAAAACCGAAGAAGAAGAAACAAGCGAGTCGGAATAAGATAGTTGTATTCGTGTGGTGTAATATATGTAATATAGTGTGCTTATGCTTTATGATATATGTAAAAATTGCTTGTATTAATAAGTATTTTTTTATGAACCTAACTCTTGTCTATTTTACAGTATAAAAACACAAAATGGATAGACAACCCAATATTTTAAGAGACCTACCCGGAGACATGATTGATGAAATCTTGTCTAGAGTCGGTCAGAATTCTTCAGCACAACTATTTAAGGCGAGATCAGTTTGTAAGACATTCGAAGAACGTTCCAAGAATGCCTTGGTTTATAAAAGGCTTTCGTTCGAAAGATGGGGGATATCACATTGGGAAATCCATAAGTTACGATGTGTTTACTTTGACGCATATATTGCGGGGAACCCAAATGCTATTTTACGCAATGGGTTAAGAAATTATTTTGACTCAATATATCCGAATATTGGACTTCGTGATTTAGAAAAAGCGGCTAACATGCAACATAAAGAAGCATGTTATGCTTACGGATTAGTAATGTTCGCTTCTCACCAAAGTAAGAACAAGAAAATCGGGCTACAACTATTAAACAAAACGTTCCCACAAGTGACGGAGTCGGTAATTGGGGTAAGAAATGAGGTTTTTAGATTGTTACGGGACTGTTGGACATTACGTAACCCTCGTCCCTTTGACGACGTTACAACACGCTGTCTTATCAACGGCCATAACGGTTATGTTCCACAAGACCAAGGATGGGAAGTAATCCTAGTAAAACCAGAATGCATAACTTGTTTCTGGACGTATGAATTACGTGTCTTTATTGCCTTTGCTGAACGACTTGTGTACTAGCTAGAATTATCTTCACAACCATCATGTATCAAATTTATTGTGTGCTATATTTCATGCTATATGTAAAATAAGCGGTATTGTAAGTTTGTAAAATATTGTGTAAAAGTTTGAACGCGAAATATTATTATAATCAGTTTTTCATATAGAATTGTAGTAGTTGAATTGTATATTAGCTACTAAGTATGAACTTAATGGGTAGGTACTACCCGAATTTAAACTTATAAAACGCTAATATGAAGAAAAAGCTTTTATAAATGAGTTCATATTATGCTACGAAATACTATTAACTACTCTTAATATTCTGTATGATTAACTTGTTCCATTTGACTATTTTGAAGGAAATGGCACCGACTACTCGACACACCGTGAATATGAATGAAGAGGAATTCCGTACTTTTCTAGCTTCAAACATAGCCACAGTACAGGCTGCACTACATACCAACAATAACCTTGGATCTAGCAGTACAGGAAATTGTGTAGGATGCACCTACAAAGAATTCACTGCCTGCAAACCTTTGGAATTTGATGGAACCGAAGGACCGATCGGATTGAAACGGTGGACCGAGAAGGTCGAATCGGTGTTTTCCATAAGTAAGTGTACTGAAGAGGACAAAGTGAAGTACGCTACGCATACCTTCACAGGTTCTGCGTTAACATGATGGAATACCTATCTAGAGCAAGTGGGACAAGACGATGCGTACGCACTACCGTGGTCAGCATTCAAGCACTTGATGAACGAGAAGTACCGTCCCAGAACCGAGGTCAATAAGCTCAAGACAGAACTTAGAGGGTTACGAACCCAAGGATTTGATATTACCACGTACGAAAGACGATTCACAGAATTGTGCCTATTGTGTCCGGGAGCATTCGAAGATGAGGAAGAGAAGATCGACGCGTTTGTGAAAGGATTACCGGAAAGAATCCAAGAAGATATAAGTTCACACGAGCCCGCCTCCATACAACAGGCATGTAGAATGGCTCACAAACTCGTGAACCAGATTGAAGAAAGAATTAAAGAACAGACTGCTGAAGAGGCCAATGTGAAGCAAGTCAAAAGAAAGTGGGAGGAAAACGGTGATAAGAATCACCAATACAACAACAACAGCAATTACAACAATAATCGCAACATCAATCGCAACTACAACAAATGGCCCAACAACAACAACAACAACAACAACAACAGCAACTACAACAATCATCCCAACAACAATAATAACCGCAACAACAACAACAATCAGAAGCAGCTATGCCAAAGGTGTGAAAAGTATCACTCGGGGTTCTGCACCAAATTTTGCAACAAGTGTAAAAGAAATGGTCATAGCGCCGCGAAGTGTGAGGTCTACGGACCAGGGGTTAATAGAACGAAAGGAACAAATGGTGTCGGAACGAGTAATGGCGGAGCAAGTAGTGTCGGAGCAAGTTATGCCAATGTAGTTTGTTATAAATGTGGAAAACCGGGCCACATTATTAGAAATTGCCCGAACCAGGAGAACACGAATGGATAAGGCCGCGGAAGAGTTTTCAATATTAATGCGGCAGAGGCACAGGAAGACCCGGAGCTTGTTACGGGTACGTTTCTTATTAACAATAAATCTGCTTACGTTTTATTTGATTCGGGTGCGGATAGAAGCTATATAAGTAGAGATTTTTGTGCTAAATTAAGTTGTCCATTGACGCCTTTTGATAGTAAATTTTTACTCGAATTAGCAAATGATAAATTAATTTCAGCAGATAATATATGTCGGAATCGAGAAATTAAACTGGTTAGCGAAACATTTAAGATTGATTTGATACCAGTAGAGTTAGGGAGTTTTGATGTGATAATCGGTATGGACTGGTTGAAAGAAGTGAAAGCAGAGATCGTTTGTTACAAAAATGCAATTCGCATTATACGAGAAAAAAGGAAAACCCTTAATGGTGTACGGAGAAAAGGGCAACACGAAGCTACATCTTATTAGTAATTTGAAGGCACAAAAACTAATAAGAAAAGGTTACTATACTGTTCTAGCACACGTCGAGAAAGTACAAACTGAAGAAAAGAGCATCAATGATGTTCCCATTGCAAAAGAATTTCCCGATGTATTTCCGAAAGAATTACCGGGATTACCCCCACATCGATCCGTTGAATTTTAAATAGATCTTGTACCAGGAGCTGCACCAATAGCTCGTGCTCCTTACAGACTCGCACCCAGCGAGATGAAAGAACTGCAAAGCCAATTACAAGAACTTTTAGAGCGTGGTTTCATTCGACCAAGCACATCACTGTGGGGAGCTCCTGTTTTGTTTGTCAAGAAGAAAGATGGTACATTCAGGTTGTGTATCGACTACCGAGAGTTGAACAAACTTACCATCAAGAACCGCTACCCACTACCGAGAATCGACGACTTATTTGATCAACTACAAGGCTCGTCTGTTTATTCAAAGATTGACTTACGTTCCGGGTATCATCAAATGCGGGTGAAAGAAGATGATATTCCAAAGACTGCTTTCAGAACACGTTACGGTCATTACGAGTTTATGGTCATGCCGTTTGGTTTAACTAATGCACCAGCTGTGTTCATGGACCTTATGAACCGAGTGTGTGGACCATACCTTGACAAGTTTGTCATTGTTTTCATTGATGACATACTTATTTACTCAAAGAATGACCAAGAACACGGTGAACATTTGAGAAAGGTGTTAGAAGTATTGAGGAAGGAAGAATTGTACGCTAAGTTTTCAAAGTGTGCATTTTGGTTGGAAGAAGTTCAATTCCTCGGTCACATAGTGAACAAAGAAGGTATTAAGGTGGATCCGGTAAAGATAGAAACTGTTGAAAAGTGGGAAACCCCGAAAACTCTGAAACACATACGCCAGTTTTTAGGACTAGCTGGTTACTACAGAAGGTTCATCCAAGACTTTTCCAGAATAGCAAAACCCTTGACTGCATTAACGCATAAAGGGAAGAAATTTGAATGGAATGATGAACAAGAGAAAGCGTTTCAGTTATTGAAGAAAAAGCTAACTACGGCACCTATATTGTCATTGCCTGAAGGGAATGATGATTTTGTGATTTATTGTGACGCATCAAAGCAAGGTCTCGGTTGTGTATTAATGCAACGAACGAAGGTGATTGCTTATGCGTCTAGACAATTGAAGATTCACGAACAAAATTATACGACGCATGATTTGGAATTAGGCGCGGTTGTTTTTGCATTAAAGACTTGGAGGCACTACTTATATGGGGTCAAAAGTATTATATATACCGACCACAAAAGTCTTCAACACATATTTAATCAGGAACAACTGAATATGAGGCAGCGTAGGTGGATTGAATTGTTGAATGATTACGACTTTGAGATTCGTTACCACCCGGGGAAGGCAAATGTGGTAGCCGATGCCTTGAGCAGGAAGGACAGAGAACCCATTCGAGTAAAATCTATGAATATAATGATTCATAATAACCTTACTACTCAAATAAAGGAGGCGCAACAAGGAGTTTTAAAATAGGGAAATTTAAAGGATGAAATACCCAAAGGATCGGAGAAGCATCTTAATATTCGAGAAGACGGAACCCGGTATAGGGCTGAAAGGATTTGGGTACCAAAATTTGGAGATATGAGAGAAATGGTACTTAGAGAAGCTCATAAAACCAGATATTCAATACATCCTGGAACGGGGAAGATGTACAAGGATCTCAAGAAACATTTTTTTTAGCCGGGTATGAAAGCCGATGTTGCTAAATATGTAGGAGAATGTTTGACGTGTTCTAAGGTCAAAGCTGAGCATCAGAAACCATCAGGTCTACTTCAACAACCCGAAATCCCGGAATGGAAATGGGAAAACATTACCATGGATTTCATCATTAAATTGCCAAGGACTGCAAGTGGTTTTGATGCTATTTGGGTAATAGTTGATCATCTTACCAAATCAGCACACTTCCTGCCAATAAGAGAAGATGACAAGATGGAGAAGTTAGCACGACTGTATTTGAAGGAAGTCGTCTCCAGACATGGAATACCAATCTCTATTATCTCTGATAGGGATGGCAGATTTATTTCAAGATTCTGGCAGACATTACAGCAAGCATTAGGAACTCGTCTAGACATAAGTACTGCCTATCATCCACAAACTGATGGGCAGAGCGAAAGGACGATACACACGCTTGAAGACATGCTACGAGCATGTGTTATTGATTTCGAAAACAGTTGGGATCGACATCTACCGTTAGCAGAATTTTTCTACAACAACAGCTACCATTCAAGCATTGAGATGGCGCCGTTTGAAGCACTTTATGGTAGAAAGTGCAGGTCTCCGATTTGTTGGAGTGAAGTGGGGGATAGACAGATTACGAGTCCGGAGATTATACAAGAAACTACCGAGAAGATCATCCAAATTCAACAACGGTTGAAAACCGCCCAAAGTCGACAAAAGAGCTACGCTGACATTAAAAGAGAAGATATAGAATTTGAAATTGGAGAGATGGTCAAGCTTAAAGTTGCACCTTGGAAAGGCGTTGTTCGATTTGGTAAACGAGGGAAATTAAATCCAAGGTATATTGGACCATTCAAGATTATTGATCGTGTCGGACCAGTAGCTTACCGACTTGAGTTACCTCAACAACTCGCGGCTGTACATAACACTTTCCATGTCTCGAATTTGAAGAAATGTTTTGCTAAAGAAGATCTCACTATTCCGTTAGATGAAATCCAAATCAACGAAAAACTCCAATTCATCGAATAACCCGTCGAAATAATGGATTGTGAGGTTAAAAGACTTAAGCAAAACAAGATACCCATTGTTAAGGTTCGATGGAATGCTCGTAGAGGACCCGAGTTCACCTGGGAGCATGAAGATCAGATGAATAAGAAATACCCGCATCTATTTCCAGAAGATTCGTCAACACCTTCAACAGCTTAAAATTTCGGGACGAAATTTATTTAACGGGTAGGTACTGTAGTGACCCGAACTTTTCCATGTTTATATATATTAATTGAGATTGATATTTACATGATTAAATGTTTCCAACATGTTAAGCAATCAAACTTGTTAGGACTTGATTAATTGAAATATGTTTCATATAGACAATTGACCACCCAAGTTGACCGGTGATTCACGAACGTTAAAACTTGTAAAAACTATATGATGACATATATATGGATATATATATATAGTTAACATGATACTATGATAAGTAAACATATCATTAAGTATATTAACAATGAACTACATATGTAAAAACAAGACTACTAACTTAATGATTTTTAAACGAGACATATATGTAACGATTATCGTTGTAAAGACATTTAATGTATATATATCATATTAAGAGATATTCATACATGATAATATCATGATAATATAATAATTTAAAATCTCATTTGATATTATAAACATTGGGTTAACAACATTTAACAAGATCGTTAACCTAAAGGTTTCAAAACAACACTTACATGTAACGACTAACGATGACTTAACGACTCAGTTAAAATGTATATACATGTAGTGTTTTAATATGTATTTATACACTTTTGAAAGACTTCAATACACTTATCAAAATACTTCTACTTAACAAAAATGCTTACAATTACATCCTCGTTCAGTTTCATCAACAATTCTACTCGTATGCACCCGTATTCGTACTCGTACAATACACAGCTTTTAGATGTATGTACTATTGGTATATACACTCCAATGATCAGCTTTTAGCAGCCCATGTGAGTCACCTAACATATGTGGGAACCATCATTTGGCAACTAGCATGAAATATCTCATAAAATTACAAAAATATGAGTAATCATTCATGACTTATTTACATGAAAACAAAATTACATATCCTTTATATCTAATCCATACACCAACGACCAAAAACACCTACAAATACTTTCATTCTTCAATTTTCTTCATCTAATTGATCTCTCTCAAGTTCTATCTTCAAGTTCTAAGTGTTCTTCATAAATTCTACAAGTTCTAGTTACATAAAATCAAGAATACTTTCAAGTTTGCTAGCTCACTTCCAATCTTGTAAGGTGATCATCCAACCTCAAGAAATCTTTGTTTCTTACAGTAGGTTATAATTCTAATACAAGGTAATAATCATATTCAAACTTTGGTTCAATTTCTATAACTATAACAATCTTATTTCAAGTGATGATCTTACTTGAACTTGTTTTCGTGTCATGATTCTGCTTCAAGAACTTCGAGCCATCCAAGGATCCGTTGAAGCTAGATCCATTTTTCTATTTTCCAGTAGGTTTATCCAAGGAACTTAAGGTAGTAATGATGTTCATAACATCATTCGATTCATACATATAAAGCTATCTTATTCGAAGGTTTAAACTTGTAATCACTAGAACATAGTTTAGTTAATTCTAAACTTGTTCGCAAACAAAAGTTAATCCTTCTAACTTGACTTTTAAAATCAACTAAACACATGTTCTATATCTATATGATATGCTATCTTAATGATTTAAAACCTGCAAACACGAAAAACACCGTAAAACCGGATTTACGCCGTCGTAGTAACACCGCGGGCTGTTTTGGGTTAGTTAATTAAAAACTATGATAAACTTTGATTTAAAAGTTGTTATTCTGAGAAAATGATTTTTATTATGAACATGAAACTATATCCAAAAATTATGGTTAAACTCAAAGTGGAAGTATGTTTTCTAAAATGGTCATCTAGACGTCGTTCTTTCGACTGAAATGACTACCTTTACAAAAACAACTTGTAACTTATTTTTCCGACTATAAACCTATACTTTTTCTGTTTAGATTCATAAAATAGAGTTCAATATGAAACCATAGCGATTTGATTCACTCAAAACGGATTTAAAATGAAGAAGTTATGGGTAAAACAAGATTGGATAATTTTTTTCATTTTAGCTACGTGAAAATTGGTAACAAATCTATTCCAACCATAACTTAATCAACTTGTATTGTATATTATGTAATCTTGAGATACCATAGACACGTATACAATGTTTCGACCTATCATGTCGACACATCTATATATATTTCGGAACAATCATAGACACTCTATATGTGAATGTTGGAGTTAGCTATACAGGGTTGAGGTTGATTCCAAAATATATATAGTTTGAGTTGTGATCAATACTGAGATATGTATACACTGGGTTGTGGATTGATTCAAGATAATATTTATCGATTTATTTCTGTACATCTAACTGTGGACAACTAGTTGTAGGTTACTAACGAGGACAGCTGACTTAATAAACTTAAAACATCAAAATATATTAAAAGTGTTGTAAATATATTTTGAACATACTTTGATATATATGTATATATTGTTATAGGTTCGTGAATCAACCAGTGGCCAAGTCTTACTTTCAGACGAAGTAAAAAATCTGTGAAAGTGAGTTATAGTCCCACTTTTAAAATCTAATATTTTTAGGATGAGAATACATGCAGGTTTTATAAATGATTTACAAAATAGACACAAGTACGTGAAACTACATTCTATGGTTGAATTATCGAAATCGGATATGCCACTTTTTATTAAGTCTGGTAATCTAAGAATTAGGGAACAGACACCCTAATTGACGCGAATCCTAAAGATAGATCTATTGGGCCTAACAAACCCCATCCAAAGTACCGGATGCTTTAGTACTTCGAAATTTATATCATATCCGAAGGGTGTCCCGGAATGATGGGGATATTCTTATATATGCATCTTGTTAATGTCGGTTACCAGGTGTTCACCATATGAATGATTTTTATCTCTATGTATGGGATGTGTATTGAAATATGAAATCTTGTGGTCTATTATTATGATTTGATATATATAGGTTAAACCTATAACTCACCAACATTTTTGTTGACGTTTTAAGCATGTTTATTCTCAGGTGATTATTAAGAGCTTCCGCTGTCGCATACTTAAATAAGGACGAGATTTGGAGTCCATGCTTGTATGATATTGTGTAAAAACTGCATTCATGAAACTTATTTTGTTGTAACATATTTGTATTGTAAACCATTATGTAATGGTCGTGTGTAAATAGGATATTTTAGATTATCATTATTTGATAATCTACGTAAAGCTTTTTAAACCTTTATTGATGAAATAAAGGTTATGGTTTGTTTTAAAATGAATGCAGTCTTTGAAAAACGTCTCATATAGAGGTCAAATCCTCGCAACGAAATCAATTAATATGAAACGTTTTTAATCAATAAGAACGGGACATTTCAGTGACCATGTGGGGGGAAGGGGGAGTAAATTATTATTATTATTATTATTTTAACTTTTTTTAGAAACATTAAGATCAGGTGAAAATAAGAACATTTAAAAAAGACATTTTGTGATAAATGTTATTTGACCATACAAAACGTTCGAAGAAATAACATTCATCAATAAATATTATTCTTGATAACATACATCATGCTAAATGTTATTCTTCGAGCCTTTTTTTCATCTTATGTGAGGTTTTTTTTTTCCTTCAAAATTTAGTCCGATTTAGAGTTTAAGGTTTATTAATTGGGTTTAGTCCCTAAACCCAAAACCCTAGATTCTAAACTCTAAACCGTTCGTGTTAAAAACTCAATCTAAACCCTAAACCCTAATTTTTACACGCTAAAAATAACGCTCGAAGAAAGTCATTCATCACGATAAATGTTATACGAAGTATCTTATTTCTTCGAACGTTTTCTCGCCAAAATAATAATATTCTTCACAATTTTTTTTTAAATATTCATATTTTCACGTGATTTTAATGTTTGTAAAAAAAAAATTCAAAAAATTACTTCCCCCTTCCCCAACCCTTCCCCAACTTGCCACTTCCTTCTGATCCTCCCTATATATATATATATATATATATATATATATATATATATATATATATATATATATATATATATATATATATATATATATATATATATATATTTGATCCCGTCTTATGGTTTTATTGATTTGGATTTGATTTAGCTAGGGTTCATATTTGAGAAAGAGATAAAAGATGAAAGAGAAAGAAAATGGAGAAGAAATATGTGAAAAGACATAAATATCCTCACATGTTCGTCGCATTAGGACACCGTTTAACGGCAAAAAATAACGTGACATGGACGAAAGGAGGGGGGTGTTTAAAGTAAATACAATAGAGACGAATAATGAAAAATAAATCCTTAAAAGAACGAGGAGTGTTATTGTTACTTAATTTTTTTTTTTTAAACGGCTGGTTAGCTGGTTAGACACACACACACGTTAGGTAGAAACCCGGGATCGAACCTCACAACCATCGTCGGGAATTTCACCCGCACCCGGACTGCTTTGAACACGTGCAGCCCACCTGCATAGAAAGAATGCGACTACACGTGTCCTGGATCGCCTGCTGGGAAACCTCCCCCCCCCCTCTTCCGGATTCGAACCTGCGCCACTTCAATGAGAGGTGAACACGGGCCCGCCCCCAAAGGAGCTGATACCACTCAAGTTGATGCCTCGGTGGTGTTATTGTTACTTATTGTTAGAATACTAGTTAGGTTTGAACCTAATAGAATATCAAGACTTCAACCACCAAATTATATGTGACATATTCAAAATTATACGGAGTAATCATTTTTAAAGATGCATTCACAACATAACATAAGGATTCAAAAGCATATTATTATGACATTATAACAAGCCTACCACAATAGATAGGATAACATTGCAATGCAGCGATAACCTACTAAAGCCAAAATCATAACAAAAGGTCATCTAACGTTATAACCAACAACTAACAAACTTTTAGTACCTTGATGTTACAGGAATCCGAAAAATTATACATCTAATGTTACAAATTAGAAGCATGCCATACATCTTCCTAATGAATGTAGAAATTCCGATCTAACTCAATATGCTTAGTACAAAGTCAAATGTCAATCCAAAAAATGACAAATCATTCTGGTAGAAATAGAACGCACCCCCGTAATCATAAAACTAATAAAAAAAAGACTTGACTATAAAGCAGAACCGGTGGTACCAACACCACTGCCGCCACAGGTGGCTACCAACAGGTTCTATCACTTCGTCATATAGTAGCACTAGCTCACAAAATCCGAGTAAAAAATACATACAATATAAAAGATATAAGAATAGATCTGCGTGTAATCATGCTGTCTGCTTCTAAAATAAAACTACTGTTAGATGACGGGTACCGTTTAATCAGCCACATCAGGAATAGTGTCGGATTTGTGTTCCAAAAACGTTGGAGCAGCCAAAGCATTAGTAGTCTCGGTTTCTTGGTCCAATAAGGTTGAAGCAGCCGAAGCGATACTAGTCTCGGTTTTTTGTTCACCGTTAGATTTTGGTTCCAATAATGTTGGAGCAACAACCAACGTTGTGACATCGGGTTTTGTTTCGTTTTTCGGTTCCATTGAAGTTAGATCAGCCGAAGTTGTAACCGCTAATTCTGGTTCCACTGACGATTGACCAACTAAACTAACGATAGTTTCCGTTTTTGGTTCCGGTAAGGGTTGATCAGCTGAATTTGTATTAGCATCGTTTTCTTGTTTTGGTAAGGTTGGCGGAACAGTGACAGCTGGCATATCAATGTTTGATTCAGATAAGGTAAGCAAATTGGTATTACTATCGGGTTTTGTTTCTAATAACGTTGGAGTAACCAACACAGCATTATTGTCGGTTTGTGTTGTCGGGGCAGCCAAAGCGGAAGTAGTATCGGCTTTTGGTTCAGAGGAGTTTTTAGGTTCTGACACATCAGCATTAGATTTAGATTTTTGTTTATATGAGAAAGCACGAATAACCTTTTGGTAAAATCCCCATGATAGATTTTTTTCCCTAATGGGGCGTTGCCCAAGTGGATTTTCCTGTACGAATTTTTGGACATCCTCAGCTGATGCTAACCTTTCAAGATAAACACGAAGGTCGCCTTTTGGTCCTGTGATGACACATCAACAATATGACAAGTAGCTTGTGTGATAAACATGTCATGATTATGTGGAGATGGCAAAACAGACGGGTCGGGTCAATAAAGCTGCCTTTTTGGTACGGATCAACCCAAAAAACCTTTTATCCTAAAGCTCAAAAACATCTATATAGAATTGTGAAAAAAATGAGTACAAAAATTTATACTATTTCAATTATAACCTTATATTAGAAATAAAATGATTTAGAAAGCTTTATGCATCATAAATACACTTAGGCAGGTTTTGACCAGTTTCTCCAGTTTCAGTTGATTTATGGATTTGATCCGTTAAAGTTAAAACTGCTTAATAGACCCATTCATTAAGTAACAGAGTTCAAATTTGGCTTCGTTAGAAATATAAGCAAATAGTTACATATTAGTCGTACATAATACATAAACATCATGAATATAAAGAGGCTAAAATGACTCACCTAAGAAATTATCTTCTGTCATTGAGTAACGCCAAGAATAAGGGAATATTGCAGTATGTGGCTGAAAAAAATAAATAAAGGTATGTTAACAAAAGGGATAATACAATAACTTTAATGTAAAAATAGAAACAAACTTAGAAATAAGGGGAAGGGGTGATTGGATATATGTTCTGTGTTTCTGACAGAGTGACAGTAATTATGTGCTACCGATACAAAGATAATCAGCAAAGCGCAGTAGCAAATAGTGTTTAGATAAATAAAAATGACCAACAAATTATAATTTTTTTTCTTGTCTAGGAGTAAAAAGTGTCACGGACAAGTAGTTTTATTGTACCTATCGATAACTAGTTTTGCACTTGCAATCTGTATGAAAATAATTATTTGACCATAGTTTAATAAGATAATGACATGTAGAATCTTTCGATGCAACCATTAAAAACCGACAGCACTAATCCAAGCACCCCTGGAAAATAATAAAGAAAGACGACTAACGGGATTTAGAAGAGCCTTGTGTGGAGCGTGTTCTATAAGTAGAGTATTCGTTTCATCGTACTCTCCTATATTCCAAGGTAGATCGGGATCTTGTTTTTCCCATAACATTCTAAGTTCCTTTAAAAATAAGGTTTTCGAAATGTTCTCAACTGTAGGGAATCCAGTGTCGGTACAGTCAGCTATATCCTGCAGAAAAACACAATTTTAATTATTATTTAAAGAAACCATAAGAAATAGATCATAGCAGACACATTATATAAAGTAAATTTGATTCATTCATACGCAAAGACCAAATTCATACTAGTTCATCGATTAAATTATATAAGAAAAAGAGTAACCGAAAACCAATAAAAAAAATTATAACTGAAAAAAATTAAAAGGGCTTACCCAACAAAAAAGCAATTTGTCTTGCAAGTCCCTCAGAACGCAGTCTACAATCCATTCCATATTTCTTCTGTACGAAGTGTGTAAACGTGCATGAGTACAAAAGATTACACTAAAGGACAAAAGAGCATAAACTAAGTTGTACAAGGTTATTAGAGTAAATAGTGTTCCACACAAGTGACGAGAGTTAATTAATTTTCTTAAAATAAAACTAAGAAATTAGAGGCCCCAAATTGGGCAGGACAATCAAGATTGGATAATATCAACAACGGGTGACTTTTATAGTAATATAAAATACCTCAAATATGTATAGAAAAGTTATATCTTTACAATAAAATCCAAATCTTTGATAAAGCGTTCCGGGAAGATATGCGAATAGCAATTTTAACTTCCGGGCAATTTGCTTTTTAACTAAATTTTTTTGTAAAACCTGTTTGATGATAAAAATAACCCAAAGTGAACCATTCATAAGAAAAATGGTCAGCTTACCAACTCCTTAAATAACAAGAGCTAAAACAATTATTTGACTTGGTTGATGTAAAAATTTAACCCAAAACAGCACACTCTAAAAAAAATGGGTCAAAATTACCAACTCTTAAAGTAGATATTGAATATATTAGAGTACCTGGACATTGACGACCAGACACCTACATTGAACCTCTCGAAGCAAAATTTCAAAAACTCGTCACAATATGGTCTTTTATACACTACAACAACAAAGAATGATCAAAGCAGTGCAATAATGAGCAGTATAACAAATAAATAAAGGTAACAAGGGTGGCAAGTTGGGTAATGGGTCTGGATTAGGCTGACTCAAAAAACACTCTTTTTTCATATTTTGATCTTTCTATATAAATTGATGCATTTATTATAACTAAGGAAGTAAAAAATTACAAATATAAACTTAATCGAGATCTTTAAAATATAATTATTTTAAGTGGTGATAAACATCAAACTGTGGCAACAACCTGTTTAACCCCTTTACCCTATTGGCTTTTGCCCAATTTGCCCCCTTTGAAATATTTTAGATCACACAACCCAAATCAACCTATTTAAAACTAAATGTGTCAAAACTACCATCTTCAATAACTTTGAAATGATCACCACTAAAAACAAATCCAAACCTGCTCTCGGTCCTTGTATTATGTCTGCTTTATATCCTTCATGTGGAACCGTAACATCAACAACTAACCCAGACAGATCAAGAACAATAAGTTTTTTCCTAGAACGAGAGGGACCCGCGTCTGGCTCGTTAGTACCAATGACCTTACTATAAAACTTCCACGATTTATTGTTATATGAAATTGGTAGTTGGCCAAACGGGTTTTGCTCTATATAATTTTGGACATTATCTGATGCTGCCAACTTTTCAAGATAATTACGAAGGTTGCCATCAGGTCCTGCAAAGGCAAAGCACAATTATAAGTAGTGCTAAACATAATTAAAAAAACTATCTTGTTATAATATATATGCCTATATATACCTATATGCATAAACTATAACTTTAACCTATGAATTAATATGTATTAAAGATTAAAGATAAACTTTGGGACCTTTACACATATTTTGTCCATTTGACCAATTCCCATTTTAACTGAATCATTTATTTGGTTACAATAACAACCAGTTATAAATTTGACACAACCCAAAAACAACTGATAAACAATCACACAAAACATATTAGTTACAATTTCGACAGGCATACATGACACGTTAAGTCACAACTTCGACAAGAAATAACTCATAAACAATCACAAAACAGATTCTAGTTTACTCATTACTTGGTTTCCTCCATTGGGATGAATCATCAGCCCAAGACAAATAAATGCTCTATAGAATTACTGCAAGTTGCAGAAGGTGGCAGTTTAGACCCATTCATTTGGTTTATATATAAAGAGAGCATCTAAAAAGTTCAAAGGTCTCCCAAAATGTATATTTAAGACATAAATATAAGGTGGAAATATCAAAAAACTTAGATTATTTAATCATAATGTAATTTTATTGTAATCGTACTTGACACGCTAACTATTTCTTACGACGACTAAAAAGTGTTTCGGATCAACCAGAGCCCAAATAAATTACTCGTTTACCAACCTAACCAACCTGCCAAAATCGACACCTTAAAGGCTCTAACTAATCAGATAGCAAATATTTGTGCAAGTAGAAGGTGCAAATTTGTTTCTGCGACAATTATATCATGCAAAATTCTAAAGAGATTGTGACGACTACATAGAAGAGAAAAGCTATGTATATACGCAATCATAAGGTACCATATAACCTTCTATGAGTAATGAAATGAGTAGTAAAGATACGACTGAAAATATAAAAATGAAAATGTGGTACACAAGGACTTACCTAAACCATTATCTTGGGTATCACGATAGTTGTAACTATAGGGGAATATTGCAGTATGCGGCTGAAAATTAAAATGAAACAATTTTAGAAAATTAAGTAATTAACACCTTAGATTTACGATAAAAGATGAAAACATTATAAATAATAAATAAACAAGACAGCGTACGGGGTTGCGTAACGCCTTGTATGGTGAATCATCTAAAAGAAGTGTGTTTGATTTGTTATACACTCCTTTATCCCACGGAAGATTTGGATCATGTTTTTCCCATAACTTTTTTAGTTCCTTCAAAACCAAGGGCTTTCCAGTATTCTCAATAGTATTATAACCCGTTTCGGTACAGTGAGATTGATCCTACACAAAAACCGGCATCACGTTATTAGCATAATAATAAACTTAAAAAACATCTAATTGGAATATTTATTGTAATATATTACACGTCACATAGTTAGTATACACTATACAGCCATACCCAGCAGAAAAGCAGTTGACGCTGAGTGTCTTTCATGAGAAAATCAAGAACCCGCTCGATGTTCCTCCTGGAGGAATTTAACAAGCACAAAAACCGGCATCACAAATGAGTAAAAATGTCTACTTTTGAGAGGTATAAGAGAAAAGGCGTAATAAAGTACAAACAGGAGAAAACTTTGAGCACCTTGTTCTTGATGTCCAAACACCAACATTGAATCTCTCGAAGCAAAATTTCAAAAAATCATCACAATATGGTCTCTTAAACGCTGCAGCAGTAAACAAAAGTGAATCTTTTTTACTCAAATGAATAAATGATGAAATAATACTAAAGAATATCAAGACCAAAGTTTTTTTTGGTTCAAATTATACACCTTCACCCTTTCAACCCATACAAAATTACATTTCTATCTCAAAGCCAAACCCACAAACGTTTGCCACATCTATTTCAAGTGATTACTGTCAAAAGCAGATCTTATAATAGTATTATTAAAAAATACAGAAAATTTGGATAACAAGTGTTTCACATCCATGGACCTGTTTCCACCCTACCAAAAACAACACACTTTGATTGGTTAGCCAACCCGCCCAGCCCACCAATTTTAGTACCTCTATATTAAATTAAAACCAAAGGATAACCTGATTTAGCCCCTATCATGAAGTCTGCTTTGTAGCCTGGTTCTGGGTTTAATACGATATCAACAAGCAACCCATTTACATCTAGGATAAGAAGCTTTTTCTTAGGATGAGAACGACCACTATCTTCTTTTGTAACTTTACTCACACTTTCTTTATCTGTATCCAATTTTGTTAAACAATTATCCATCTGTGATTCAGCATTTTTGCTTAGTTCATCAGTAGTCAGAATTGATCCTTCTGTTTTTGTTGCATTCTTGCTCTCATTACTTTCTTGTTCAATGTGAAAACTTTCAACCTGAGAACTCTCCATTTGAATTTCTTTAACATCATTACATGCATCATCATGGTTGACAACCTCTTCTGTACTCGAAGTTTCTGCTGGAGTACACGTCGAATTTCCGTTCTCATTTTGAGAAACTACGTTTGGTTTCTTGTTGGATTCAGAATTATTCACCTGATGTTCACGTAACTTTCTTTTTTTCACAGGAGCACAGTCACACTCCATATTTCTTTCCGCCTGCACATATATCACATCATCCAGTTGTTTATTTTGTTAGCTTACTGTACTATGTACAAACTTTAGAACAATAGAGTGATAGTTTAAGACATATAAAAATCTGAGGTGTTCTTAAAATAAACTACCTCTCCCATATAAGATATAAGACTGATGTTTTGATCGATGTCTTTATACTCTTTTTTATTTATAAGAAAATGCTGCAAGAAGGTTATCAATGTCAGTTAAAGTACAAAAGTTTTATCCATTTAGTAGTAAGAAGATGGTGTTACATGCATCAAAAACTTCAGAATATTATTGTGATAATCTCATTTTGTAATTATAACCAACTCATTAATATATAATTTAAAATAAGCAAAGAATATTTTGGAGTTTAACTAGCCTGATCGGCATGTTTCGATACTAAAACTGTAAAAGTAGCCCATTTTAAACAACCACCCAAGCAGACCATCTTGCTACCTATAGTACTAGTGTTAAAAACTAATGGCATAGTATCAAACAAACAGATGAAAGTTGTGTACGTTTAGCAAGTGCATAAACAACTGCACACCAATTCTTCAAATAATGTCACAAGTCGCGTAACTACAGCGTTTTTTCCATACCACGCTATTTTATTTCCTTGTTCCAGGTTACAATCATAAAAAGCTAAACTTCATGAACATTATCCATTAACACATAATAGCTAAACGGGTAGGCCCGGGTTTGAACATGGGCTCGGGTTTGAACACCAAGTTATCATTATATGGTATTGTTTCTTAATCAAGCAAGAAATTAATTATAGGCCTAAATTGGTAGGTCTAATATCAACCTATTAATTGGGTTAATTCACATGGCAAAATTATTGTATACATGCAAAACAATAACAACACTACCCAATCCCGCCGAAATTATCGTATACATGAGTAGTGAAAATCATCTATGCCATGTGTTAAACAAAAATCGATTAGGTTGATACATTTCGATCATTCTCGGTTCATCTCCTTATTACAACACTTACGATTCGGCACAACATTAAGTTGCCAAATTGTAAATCTAAAATCAACAGCAATTTCATGTTATAATTGCAAAGGCAAAATCAAATAAGAACATATATATATATATATATATATATATATATATATATATATATATATGTACAAAATCAAATAAGAACATATACTGTGCTTCAGCAATTACATCCAATAAAAAGTCAACTGTTAGATTTGAAGTAAATTGCAATAACGAATTTAAGGTAATTGAGATTCGTATGTGAAAGACTAAAGGAAGGATGAAGTTACCGGCAAAAAGAATGGAAGGCGAATTGGGGATTCAAGAATTAACGGCGATTGAGTGAGGAATTTGAACTGTTGTTTTGTTTGGATTGGATATCATTTAAGGGTTTGATTCTTGTTTCCCACAAACCTTTTATATTATATTTAAGGGTTTAGTTTATACTTTTCTTTCTAATTTCTAATGTAACCAATTAAATTAATTTATTTGTAGTGAAAATAATGTTGACTTTTTTTTTCAGCAAGTTTGTGAAAATGATATTGACTTTTTTCAGAGCACAACAAATGAACTTGATATATAAACTTTTAAGTATACGTTTTTCTAATGTTAGGGCAAAGAATCAAATTGATGCATAATGGTGCATTAAGGTAGTTAAATGAAGTTATTTTCAGACAATATTTGACTTCAATGTACAAATAATTTAAGAATTTTCAAATTTTTATATACAACTTTAAAATTGTCATTAGTGAGAATGTGAAATATTTCTATTTTACTGGAGGAAAAACTGTCTAATTCGGTTGAAAACTAAAGGGTACAATACTTTGTTTTGACGGGAAAATCTGTTGACGAAAAGTAGCACCGTTTAGCAGTAAAATTCGTTTAGACGCAGTAAAATTCGTTTAGACGCAGCTTTTCATTGAACGTGAATAGTAATATAGTGTTTGGATCGGGGCGTTGCCCTGTCTAACCGCTCACCCCCGCAAAGGGGCGCTGCCCCATTGACCCTCACAAAAGGGGCGCCGCCCCTTGACTCTTTGCAATTTCCGCGATAGTAGCAGGTTAATTCTTACGAGCGTGTATTCCGCACTCTACTAACCCGGAGTGGTGGTGGTGCCAACTCGTAGTATTGCGGACACTTAATAGAGTGTCTGAATACTCTGTAACTTTGAATCACGATTGTTTAAATTCACGTGCAATAACAACAACTTTATATCAAAACTTTAGTAGTGAACTCCCATTTCATTCAATAGATGCACACATACATTTATTTATATCAAACCCTCTCCTGAACTAGACAAAAATAAAATAAAATTCTTAACATAATTCACACATTGGTCACCAAATGAAAAAATTTACAAACCAAAATACTGATGCTATCATGGTTGAAATCATGATTGATTTAGTGCTAGCTTTGTTAGGCAATTGAGGGTAGTTTTCAGGAGGAGGAAGCATGCATTCTTCGCCGTTAAAGTAGACTTTTCGAGGAAAAGCCCATCCCTGTTTGAACGTAAACGTGTTTTGATCCTTCTGCATAAGCACTTCGGATTGCACGTTTCCAAACGGTCCAGCTTCCATTAACAAATCATTATAGAACTTCATTCCATAAAACATCCCAGTATCATCTGCACCACACGAAAAAAAGTTCAAAGCTTATGAAAAAGTCTAGTTAGTATTAGACATTGCAATTTTCTAACCCATTGTGTGATGAATTGGTCGATTTGGTGGCGTGTTATTCCAAACGGGTCAAATGGTAAAATTTAACTAAAAGAAAATAAAGAGTAGCGTCAAAACTCTTTTTTATATCCAAATCATAGGAAGGGTTGAATCACTGTTGTAAAAATCGGCCGAGTCGGCCGACGCATCAGTTTGGGGACTGGCCTGTCCTTAATCAACCAAAACGCTTTAAACGTCGGTCAACGCTAAAAAGTCGGGTCAAAGTCGGGCTGAGTCGTCCTAGTCGGGTCTGAGCCGATCAAAGTCAAAGTTAAGTAGAAAAAAATATATTTTCTAAAATAAGATTTTTTTATATTTTCTAAAATAAGATTTTTTTTTCCAATCTTTGTTTGAAATATATATGACTTATGTTTTGATATATTTATACTTATATATGCGCAAATATATATGTCTAATTTATTTATTAATAAAAGTCAACATTAGTCAACGCCCGAATCGTTCCAGACTCGACCAACTCTGCTTATTATTGTAAGCAGAGTTGGTCAACCAACCCAAGCCAACCGAGCTACTAACCCAAGCCAACAGAGCCTGTATGCGTGTGTTTCAAGTCAGGCCCTTTTCAACCCATTTCAACTGAAACACACGAACCACATCCTTTATTTTTAAAGAATTTGTTATTAAGCTAAACACGAAAACCTTGGACTTGGAGATGATAATTTTTGACTCACTTATGGATTGATAAGGAACTAGAGGCTTGTAATCGAAGCTAAAAACTTGTGTAACATTGTTGAGATTCGGATGTTGTGCGACAAGTGTCCATTGCGTATAATTGAGTCTGTAATTAAAGTTAGTAACAGCCATCTTTACGCGCCAATAATCTTTATAATTCTGCTTTACGTGCCAGTGCACTCGAATTGGGCACATATGATGAGTACATTGTAACAGTGGTTCATTATCTTTTCGTGGAGTGTTTATTCCACGTGTGCTCAGTTTTTTTGAATCAGCCCTGCATTTGAACCCATAATTTACGGACTGTAGCGAATCATTACGATTAAAAATTTTATATATAAAAAAACTTTTTAGTGAAAATAATCACAAACTCTTACTTGACACATTTGTCTTTGTTGTGGCAACCGCAAGAACACGATGGGCAAGGAGTTATTGTTTGATTGTAAAATGACGAAAAGGATACACAACAGCTAGGATGTTTAGATACCAAAAACTGCGAGTATGTGCAAGTTATATTCCATGTCACTGCATCACAAAATTAACCACCTCAGGCCTACTGAATTAGGGTGCATTTGATAAAAACATAATGATCAAGGGTTGAACCATTCAATTAAGAGGCAAACAACTTATTTAAAAAAAAAAAAGTGATCGAAAAAAGTTGAGGTCCCATTCAGTCTACATATCTATCTCAGACTAGTTGAGGTGGCAATGTTGACCCACATACTTAGGTTAATTCAAGTCATGTTATGTTTTATTAGGGCCAAATTAAAGTGTTCAGTTAAAAGAGCATGGAACAAATGAATATGTTTAGTTGCCAAGAGTCATTATTGCACACATCCTCTTAAATTGTTCATACAAAGATTAGATTGTTACAAATAATAGTATTTTTTTTTTTTTGTAATTATCAGTAGTGCATTTTTAAAGGCAAACACACACACTCATTTTGGTTTACGATTGGACTCGAACTCTTAACTTCCAAATTAATGAGACTCCTTGATGCTGTTGGCCAAGAAGCCCTTTGGTAAGTAGTGCATTATTTAGTTTTAATAAGTTTTTAGGAATGGACAAAAAGTGTTTTAAGGATTAAACACACTTTATTTGGCCCATTTTCCCGGTAATAAACTTCATACATTTAAACCGACCCATTTTGACCTATTAACGAACTCGCGTTATATAGGTAATTTTGTATACTTTCTAAGAGATGGTTAGAAATTTACTTAAAGCTTGAGTTTTTCGTCTACGATCAGGAGTGAGATATACGGTACTTGGCACAATCTTGGCTGGCCCACAAGTGTAGCCCGGGCCCGGAGCAAGCAAAGTAAAATTCTTCGGTAGTTTTACAGTTTTATTTGTAGTCCCAGAAAGTCCTACACTCACTTGAAAAGCTGAAACAGCAGACGAGGGGTCTTGGCCCCACGAAGAGACGATACCGCCTTTACAGCAATTAGCGATCTGTTGGTTATAAGGGACTCCGGGAAGCAAATCAACAACGACAGGGTTCCGCTTACAACAATGTGGAGCATTTCCTCCTTTAAACTTGGAACAATCTCCTTGTTCTGTAGTTTGGGCCCCCACCATTGACCAAATCACTTCTTTTTTAGCCCAGTTCCATCCTAGGGTCCATCCGGGATTCATGATCTGTCTGTACATTTGGAAATTGTTCATCGTAACCAACGCCTGCAAGATATAAAATTTGGTATAATGCTGATTACAGGCGTATTATCTTGTCTGATCAATCATAAATGGGTTGATATTGTAAGTTATATCTGCAACTAGTTATTAAAAATATGATTTTTCTAACAACAGCCCTTAGGTATGTCGTTAAAATGCATTAATGTGTTGTACAAAGTATTTGATGTTTGTGTTTTTGCACCTTAACGACAGAAGGGTTGTCGTTAGAAAAATCCTTAAAAATATAATCTAAAATGTAACGGGTCAAATTAATGGATCGACCATGTTGAAAGTTGCCCGAAATGTATTTTTAATACACAAAACCTCCTAAATCATTATACCCAAAAAGTAACAGTAATGCTGTTATTTTCTTATACTTGACACGCTAATTATTCATTAACAATTTATCAATTTGGAACAAAAAATGTTTCGGGTCCACTCAACCAGGTCAGCCCGACATGCACCAAAAAACAGGTTACCGAATCCAGCTGACCTGGACATTTAGCGAAGATGCAAAATAGGTACAAATCAGCTTACCACATAACCATCTGCGGTCCAAGAGATGACATCCCATTTGATCGTTATATTCCCAAATGGATCGAGCGGATCAAATGCAACTGAAATAACGACAAGAAGTTATAAATCTAAACTGTATTCAGCTACTACTATACTATTGCATCATCTATATTTATATTTATTAATTATTAATTTACCATACATGATCTCTGGAAAAACACAAAAAGAAGACAAGCCCATAAGCTGTAATTCAACTTCATTTCAAACGATCAAAAGTTTGAAAGTAGCAACCAAAGAAATTTGCAGGTGCATTAAAAAAGGGGGAAAAAGGTGCATAATATGAATGCATGAAGATGGCTTACCTAATGGTGGTTGCATACCCTTTTTGATTAGCTGATGAATTTTCATGTTGCTGAAATTTGAAGCAAATGTGTGATAGTAAAGTGTCACTTGTATTGAGTTCAGAGTGCTGGCAAATCATTTTCTTCCATTTATCTAAACTGATCTGACTTTTCACCCATAACCACTGCCCAATGGCTCTGAGAGGTGAACCAACGGGCCTGTGACGGAGCCCGGCCTGGATGCCGAACCCATTTCGATCAGTTCCGTTTTTCTTTCTGGTAATCCACTAAAAGAAAATGCTCAAACCGGGACAACACTTTTCGGGACGACAAAAAGTCGTCCGGAAAAGTTGACTAAAAGACAAACACATGTTGTTTTTTTGCCAGCTTTTCTGAAATCTTTGACTATTTCTCCCGGATGACCTTTTCGGGACGACATGCCGTCCCGAAAAGAAATATTCAATTTTTTTTTTAGTTTTCCGGGAAAGAACTGACTCCAAAAGGCACGAAATTTCACGCCATATTTTCCCAGACGGCATGTCGTCCCGGAAGGTCCTCCAGATATCATCCGATGGTGGTGGTTTCTAGTAGTGATCACTGTCTGTCTGTCTAGTAGCAGACCAGTTAGGTTTGTAGCCTGAAGCCTGACTTGGCCCGACTCATTCATAAGTAACGGGGTTAATATTTCCACCTCTACTGAGGTATGACTCATTCATTAGTAACTGGGTTGCAGGGTTGGTGTGTTCGCAGTTGGTTCGAAGACATCATATGTTAACTACTTAAAAATACCAACTGTTAGTATGATCCACATAAGAAGAATCATGTTAAAACCGCACACGAGCATAACACATGAAGTTGATAACAGCTAGTGTAAGAACATAAAAAGATTTAGAAGAATCTTATAACAGGAAAGATTTAAGAACCCTTCTTGAAAGGTACCAGATGCAATGAAATATAATGAGAATATATAAACTAAGCTAGAGTGCTGAGTACAAATGTTAGTATCACTTTGAAACCTCACTAGCAGGTGACCAACAAAAGTGTCGGCAATGGTCACGGGATAACCCGATTATTTCGTGAACATTTAAATAATCTAAATTAAAATATATAGCTTCCTGAATAAATAAAACCTTATTTGATTGCCAGTTTTAGTACCCAGTACAAACTAAGATCTGAAAACAAAGCTTGGTTTAACATATGCTAGGGCTAACTAGTTCAGAGATATTTTAGAGATATTACCAAGTAAAACAACCTTACATACATCATCAACTTTGACCACTCACTACAAGGTGTGAAAAGGGTGTTAAAATTTGAGTTTGCCAAATTTGACGTCCCTAACGACTGTCACGGGACATCAAATTTGTCGATAAAGGGGCGTCAGTTTAGTTCATGATGGGCATGTCATAAATTTGACACGGATTCAAACTTTAACACCTCATTTCCACTTTATTCATTTATTTTTCACCTTATTTTCAATCATATTATATCATATCACCTAAAACCTTGACACTCAGATTCGACATTTACCATAAGACCACACGTTACAGTGACTTTGACGTGGAGTCAAATTTGATACTTTTTGGAGGAGAGAGTGTCAAATTTTAAATTAAAGTTGACAATACAAAAAGTAGAAATCTCAAATGAGTGTGTGGATACTTAATTTGGAAGAGAGAGTGTCAAATTTTAAAGTTGACAATACAATGACGGGGAAAATTATTTGGCAAGCAACCAAATGGGTGTGCTGATACTTAATTTGGAAATGTAGAAATCTTAGGGTATTTCAAAACAAGACGTGGGATCCAAATATAATGTTTTAGGAGATTCAAATGCAAAGTTATAATTGGATTTTGAAGAGATTCAAAAAGGCATCACTTGTTTGGTCTCAATGGTTGATCAATCCGGGTTCATTCGTGGCTTCATCAAACCAACCCACTGGTATTGGCTAGGCAATGATTCATAAAATTCTTTCCTCGTTGATGTAATTTAACACTAGTAGTAGTCGATCGTATTTTTTTTTTGTAACATTTGGGATTAACATCGCGGTTTGTTCTGGCCCATCACGGAACAGGGCTTGTCCCTGTATAGTCAGGGGCGGAGCCAAGGAGGTGCAAGTGGGGTCAAGTGCCCCTACGACTCAAATTTGTGTAGTGTATTCATATGCCGGGTTTAATGAAATAACTGGTGGATTTGTTAATTTGCCCCCACTTCTCTAATCGTTAAGCTTTTCTTTGTTTTAAATGGAGAACGAAAACATGAAATAATGAGAAAAATGGAAGAAAAAGTGATGGTAAGCTAGCCATGAAGTTTTTGCTAAAAACTATTTAGGTGAGATACATACAGGGAATAGGGTGAGGAAGACAATAAATTTGGTCCACTCATTTTTTTTAACTTATTCTCATATGTACTATTTACATTCTTAAGTTTTACGGTAGTTAATATACATATTAACCCTTTTTAATTCATTCAATGGAAAATTAAAACAGCATTATATTAAAAATACGGAGTAACTAGTTAGAGTACTTAACTATTAATTTTTTGAGCTGATTCTTAATTACTAGTGAAATAACTCGTGAAATCACGGGGTTGTTTAAACGAAATAATTTAATGACATGTTTTAAGTATTAACTGAATGTAAATGCTAAAGTCATTTATTTTAATGACCCGTTCGACTAAAAAACTTGTCGTTGTTTTTACAAATATATAGAGACATGTATTTTCGCATACATATGTAACGTAATTAATATCGTAAAGAGAATCCATATTTGAATATTAATAATATAATAATTGTAATTATTATTATAAAAATAAATTATACTCCGTAATAATAAAATTTGCTCACAATTGAGTATTTATAGTTTTAATAATAATTATTAGTAATAATAAATGCTTTTTGAAATTTGTTTAGAAAATTAAAATACAACTATTATATAAAGGTTGTACAATATGCTTTAAAATTTATAAATGTGTTGGTGTTATGTTAAAGATTAGTATTTCCTTTTATAAAAGATTTCATATTATTTTTTTTAATTAAATTTAATATAAAATAATGACATCATCAAAGATGTCTTAAAATTTTTCTTTTTGATTTTGAATTATATTTATACTTAAAAATTGTTTATTTATGACATCATCATTTAAGAAATTTAATATTAACTATAGATTATAGATTGATACCTTATGAAATATACGAGTGCTGATTAGATTAATATCAAGATTATGTCTTCTTGAATTTATTGGAGATAATATTAAAGACATTTATACCTAATAAAATTATATTTTTCACAAATAAAAATGATTTATACAATAAACAAAACAAATTATTCGAATACGTTATAAAGTCTAAGCGAATAAAACACTATAAAGCCAGTTAATTTAAGTTATTTTGTATGTTTATCAATGTTGATTGACATGATGTTTTATCGTTCTTTTGTAAGCCACAATTTTACGTGATATTTTTTGCCCCCATTGAAAAATGTTTCTGTATCCGCCACTGTGTATAGTGTAAACAAGAATTGAGGTTTGTCACGCTTCGGAGTGAGTATTTTAAGTTTATACTACTCGTAATTACCGGGAAAAAAATGAACAATTTAAAAAAGGGAAAGAATCGTGAATAGTAACTCCAACCAATAGGAAGCCAATATCTAGTGTTGTTAATTTAATAGTATATAGTATATTAAAATCTTTACTTGCTTCTCAAAAAATAAAACATGAAGTACGATTTGTTTCCACTCTTTTCCCTTTACTAAATTTCAAGTAATAAAACAAGAAGTACTAATAAAACATAAAGCGCAATTGTTTTCACAATTATCTCTTTACTAGATTGTACAATCAATAAAGCATGAAGTATAATTGTTTTGTATCAATCCTAAAAAATACTAGTATTATGGAACATTACTAAAACAAGATCTAAAACATAAAGCATAATTGTTTTCACCCTTATCTCTTTTATTAAATTCTACAATTAATAAAACATGAAATAATTGTTTTGTATCAATCCTAAAAAAACGCAATTATGAGACATTACTAAAACAAGATCTACATGTAATGTAAATATTCGACTTGCTATAAACACATGTACTGTAATGTTTTGTATCGACAACTAACAAACCTGGGCCGTAACAAATGCTCTCCACTAGTTTATATCTAAAATATAATTGATATTTGCATTTAACAACTCTTACTATCTTGAAATTATTTTTTGTGGACGTTTAATAATTTTATAACATTTGTAAATATACAATCACAATTCACAATTTAAAGTCATTTAAAAACAGTAAATAACACTCTATCTTTCTAAAAAACCATATTACTTTATTTATATGTTAAAAAATAAATGTCTTGTAACAGTTTGAAACCCGGACTAGTTGTAAGTTGCATATTTGCCCTTAGGGTTTGTGCTTAGTCTTAAGTGCTTTTATTTTAATTATTTTATTAGTGTTTTATTATATTTGTGTTGTGACCAGTTTGTGACAAGGATCCCAGAACAAAGTTTGTTTATTTTAATTAGACCTCGTTTGGGTTACCTAATCTTGTACGAAAGATATCAGATAACTGGTAAATACCCGTGTGTCGAGGGGTATTGTGATATAACACAATTAAGTGTTATACCAGCTGTCACTTGTGACGACCCGGAAATTTTCGACCAAATTTAAACTTAATATTTATATAAGTTCGACACGATAAGTGAAATCTGTAATGTTGAAGTCTCAAAACTTTGAACTGTGTACATGAAACCATTTGACCTTTGACTATTCCCGACGATTCACAAACAACTATTTATTAGAATTAGAATTTAAACATTAGAATTTAATATATAAAATAAGATACAAAATAAATAAGTGAAATCTAAAATGAGTTTATATATATGATTTCTATACATAATTATTATTACATATATAGTGTACTATACATATATATAAGAGATATAAATATTATGTGTTGAAACTTTTAATATATATTTCTATTATGAATTAATATAATATAGTAAATAGATATATAATGATTATATATATATATATATATATATATATATATATATATATATATATATATATATATATATATATATATATATATATATATATATATATATATATATATATAACATTATTAATGTATTCATATTTACATGATGTAACTAATATGCAAACACAATTACATAATATTATATATAGAATGTGTAAATATTAAATATTCAGTATATGTTATTATGAAACTATATATGATTTCTATTAAATACATCTATAGAATATATAAATATTAATTGTTCAGTAAAATGTCATCATATAACATAATATTACATAAATAATAAATGGTATAATATTAAATTACAAGTTGGAATATAATTGATATATTAAATTTATTATTACTTTCATTATTATTATTAATATCAGATTTGATATATGTAATATGCTATATATTATTATTATTATTATTATTATTATTAATATTATTGATAAAATTATCATATTATCAAATTATCATTTTTATTATCATCAATATTAACATTACTAAAAATTCTCATATTTTTTGTTGTTGTTGTTACTCTTATCATTATTATTATAATTAATAGTATTATTCGATATTATTATTATTAGTAGTATCATTTTTTTTATTAATATTATTAGATATAGATATTATTAATACTATTATGGTTTCTATTATCATTATTATTAGTATTTTTATTATTACTAATAATATTAATAGTATCATTAATTAATATTATCATATTATTATATTTAATGTATTTATTAATTATTATTATTTAATATATATATATATATATATATATATATATATATATATATATATATATATATATATATATATATATATAAACAGATTTTTACGCGTAATTGATATCACAGAATTATTCTATTTTGTTTTCTGCTTTTCTCTTCTGTCCTCCTTCTTGCCCGTGAATCCTTGTCGAGTTAATATCTCCACTTTAATCAATTATCTATCAATCCTTGTTGCTGCACAAATCAATTAATTACATACTTAAATTCTCTGCTGCAATTCGAATTGAAACCAAATAGAAATGCAGAAAACAAAAGCTCGACATCTCTGTTCAAACTATTTATACCAAAAACTCGAATTCAAACGAATTTACAAAATCTAAAAATGCAAGAGCGTTAGGAATCTTGTTTTCAAACTATCTGCAAATTATCAAGCTCCAATTCCTAATATTGAGTTTCAATTTCGAAGTCAAAGTTTTGTTTCTAAAAAGTCAACAATTGTTCTTCAGCAAAATTCAAAATTTCTGTTTCGATTTGAGTTAAATTAATGGTTCCTACAGTTTTTGGGAGTGGATTACAATCTTTTTCATGTTATAACATTTGACCAAAACATTCTCAAATCTAAAGTCAAGATTTTTTATTTTTTTTTGAAACTAGCGACGGCAGCCGCAAACCTGGGTTCTTTTTCTTCTATTTTTTTTATTTATTTTTCGCTTTCAAAATTAATTCAAGATAGATATAAGTTGGTTATAAACTGCCTAAAATCCTAAAAAGCCGTTTAGTTAATTAATCGAATGTGGGTTTGATCCTTTAGTCGTTTGGGTCTGTGGAAGAGAAGAAGATGAACATAAACAGTCGGGTTTTATATATTTGGGTTCGGTATAGTTACAGAAATGGGACAACAGCCCAATGGTCAAGAGTGTTAGCGGTGAGCGGGAGGTCGCGGGTTCGAGTCCCGGCTTGGGCAGTTTACTATTTTTTTGAGCCTTTAAAGGAAGTTCCTTTTCAAAATTTATTATTATTATTTTTATTATTATTATTATTATTACAAAAATATTATTGTTATTATCAAGATTATTATTATTGTTATTGTTATTATTGGTATTATAATTATTATTAGTAATATTATCATAATTATAAGTATTATAACTATTATTATTATTATTAGCCTTATAAGTACTATTAATATAATTATTATTGTTAATCTTATCATTTAAGTATCATTACTATTATTATTATTATTATTATTATTATTATTATTATTATTATTAATGTTATTATTACACTTATCATTTTTGTTATTATTATTATTATCATTAAGTAATGAAATTTTTATTAGTATTAGTAATATTAATAAGTATTATGAATATTAGGTATTTTTGTTATTACCACTAATATAAGTAGTAGTTACCAACTATTATTATCGTTATCATAACCCTAGTTACAATTATAATTATAATTATTATTATTATTGTTATTACTAATATTACTATCAAAATAGGTATTATTATTAAATATTATGATTATTAATATTATCTTTATTAATCTCAAAAACTACCTTTTTAAGCAGATAAATATTTTGTACATAAAATATACTTATTACGTATACTATAATTATAATAAAATTTCATATAACTATATGTATCAAACTTACTAATATTATTTATATAAATACTTACAAATAACAAACTATTGATTTTTAAATATAATATTAAACAAGTATGGATATATTAACATAACTATATAAATAATAACCATTTTGAATATAAACACAAATTAAACATATAATATATAAATTAAGATATAATAAATTGTTCGATTACGATTATACATTTTAATATATATATATACGAATGATATAGGTTCGTGAATCCAAGGCCAACCCTGGATTGTTCAATATCGTCATATGTATTTTTACTACAAAATACAGTATTGTGAGTTTCATTAATCCCTTTTTAAATGCTTTTGCAATATATATGTTTGGGATTGAGAATACATGCACTTTTATAAATACTTTACAAAATAGACACAAGTAATCGAAACTACATTCTATGCTTGGATTATCGAATCGAATATCACCCCTTTCAGCTTGGTAGCCTAAGAATTAGGGAACAGACACCCTAATTGACGCGAATCCTAAAGGTAGATCTACGGGCCCTAACTCCCCCCATACTGAAAAATGGTATGCTTTAGTACTTCGAGTTATTAATACAGATGAATTTCTGTTTTGGGGATATTCTATATGCATTATGTTAACGTCGGTTACCAGGTGTTCAATCCATATGAATAATTTTTTTAAACACTTGCGAGTGTATGATTATTGAATAAAGGAAATCTTGCGGTCTATTAAAATGATGAAAATGATCGATTATGATAAACTAATGAACTCACCAACCTTTTGGTTAACACTTTAAAGTATGTTTATTCTCAGGTATGAAAGAAATCTTTCGCTGTGCATTTGCTCACTTTAGAGATATTACTTGGAGTCATTCATGACATATTTCAAAATACGTTGCATTCGAGTCGTTGAGTTCATCAAGATTATTATTAAGTCAATTATAGTTAGATATATTATGAAATGGTATGCATGCCGTCAACTTTTGATGTATTGAAAGTTTGTCTTTTAAAAACGAATGCAATGTTTGTAAAATGTATCATATAGAGGTCAAGTACCTCGCGATGTAACCAAATGTAATGTATTCGTCCAGATGGATTAGGACGGGTCATGAAAGTTGGTATCAGAGCGGTGGTCTTAGCGAACCTGGTCTTGCATTAGTGTATCTAACTGATAGTTGCTTAGATGCATCAGTGAGTCTGGATTTCGACCGTGTCTGCATGTCAAAAGTTTTGCTTATCATTTCGTGTCGAAAATTACCTGCTTATCATTCTTAGGGAATCACTTGCTTATCATTCTTAGTCTAGACACATCTTACTGCATTGATTGCATGAATATTGTATAGACAAAATTCATATCTTAGCGTATCTGCTAATTCATATCTTAGCTTATCTGTTACTGTAAACTTTGCCTGACATATGCCGTAAATTCCTCCGTAATCTACGAAATCTCTTGTTCTATATATTTAGATATTCTATATAATTAGAATATCATCTAATATTCGAAAATCATTTCTTATCGAAAAATTCTTTATTCAATAGTACGAAATGGAACTCGTCACTAGTTCAAGTCCCTCGGATTCTGACATGGATATTCACCTAAGCTCCGAAAGCAATATAACCGGAATGAATCAACCAGTCAGCCATCACCAATTCATCTGATGGGTTCGTAGCCTACTTAATCATTGGGGACAAGAAGAGGGTGATCCCTTCCATCCACCACATTCCCCTCTTGGCGAAGAACCTGAAGCACTTACCGGCGAACCTGTTCGTAATACCATTTTCTCTCTTATTTCTAGAGTATCTCGTCATGATTATATACCATCACGAATTCTAGATCTTATTCATCCGCTCGTTCCGACCGACGATCATCACGGAATAATAGAAGAAGTTAACGAACTTCGCGCTCGAGTAATCAATTTGGAGAATATGGTGTAAAACTTACCAGCTTCAACACCAGTACCACCAACAACCCAAGTTTCAACATCACACGCCTCAACATCTCATTCTGTACCTCGAGTATAATCATCGTTCTACATGACGTTTTACATCATTTAGCTTTGTTCGACATGGTGATTATGTAATCTCTAATGTTTTAGAGATTATATATATTCTTGTTCTAACGTAAATCAAATGAGTTTAATATCATAATAACTCATTAAATCTACATTACATCTGAAGAAAATACATAAGTATATATATTTTCATAAAGATTGTAATTAAAAATTCTTTTGTACAAACTGTTAATGGTGAAAATATTTTAGCGGGTAAGTAATAACCGATGAATATTGAGATTTCACATTAATAAGTTACACTGTACGTTCTTCGAATCTGATTCAAAGGTTATCTACTATCCTACTTACATCCACCGATATACGTATCCGTTCACCACAGAATAACCATTTTCATTTAATTTCCTATTTGGATTTCGACTTATCAGAATTCAACAAGTGGCATAATGAAGAAAACATTTGATGAAATAAAATTTGTTAGAAACAAACAAATTAACTATGAGAAATTTTATTAAGAATCTATGCTAACAAAATTCTAGCTAATTATTCCTAGCTAACTGTTAATTCCGTATTACATGTTATTTATCGCAATTTATTTATCGCAATTTATTTACCGCAATTTTCATTCTCGCAATTTTATTTATCGTCATTTAATTTCTGTGATTTATTTTACGCACTTTAAATATCGGGACACGTATACAAGGTTTTGACATATCATATCGATGCATCTATATATATTATTTGGAATAACCATAGACACTCTATATGCAGTAATGCTTGAGTTAGCTATACAGGGTTGAGGTTGATTCTCAAATAATATATATACCTTGAGTTGTGATCGAGTCTGAGACATAACGGGTCCCGACACGTATTAATTAATTTGAATATTATATATTAAACTATATATGAATTGTTGAATTTCTAACTACGGACTACTAACATTGGACAATTAAAATGAATTAAAATATTGATTATAACATATGAAATTAAACATTTCTTCAAGTTTGCCACTTGATTTCATCCTAAACCTCATTTGTATCTTGACGATTACAATCCGCGTTCAAACCTTTCATGATTCTTGAAAACACCTCAATGGAGAGGATGAACTAACCGCACTTCATCTACGGAAGGAAAGATTTATGCATATAGTTATACACCTGAAAATACTCTGAACCTGATTAAACGTTTAACACATATCTGTGCTAGTTCCTTTGGCGTTGTATTACCGAAAATAGCCGTACAATTCCTTTCCCAATTAGTCAATTTTGTCACAGCTCCAGCAAATCAACTTCAACTTTCAACCGAATAAGCGTTATTATAACTTTAATATATATGTGTGTTCTTTTATTGTTATTTGAGAACAATTTATATTCCACCATATTACCATCAGCGTTTAATCATCTAAAAAAAACACAATTCTCCTGAAACCACCCCGGATTGATAACCGATGATTCAGATATCGTAGCATTAAATACAGAGGAAACAGAAAAATTGTAAGTGGTCTAAACGGTCAAAAAGTTGATAATAAAGAATGGAATGTTGGGAACGCTCGATAGAAAATTTGATACTGAAAAACAGATTGAGCAAACCATGAAGGAGACCAAGGACAAATACCAGGATCAAACCCTATATTCAAAGAATTCAGGTAATTCTGGATCTGATGAAACCTTCAACGAATATCTTGCTCCGTACTCATGTTAAAATCTTGCGGAAAATCTTTCTTCATCAACCATCGAACTTAGAAATTCTAAAATATCATCATAAATATCTTCGATATTTCTGAAGATATTTTCATAAATATTCTCGTCCGAAATTATTTATCTCTCTGTGCTATCTATATTACATCATAAAGGAAACTACTTTAGTTTCTAAATTTCTTTCAAATTTGAGTTTGAATAATGAATGTTTTTGAAGTAGTGTTGGGAACTGATGCATGAGTTAGTATAATATAATGACACTTGATCAACGTGATTATATTACAGTAAGTCATGCTGAGTTTCTAATGAAACGTGATGATTCACAGATCATAACGTCATCATGTGCCATGTTACACGACTCTTACATTTTATCTAAACTTTAAACATATCAAGAAAATATTTTCTTGATGATTCGGTCATTTTCGAGGCATTCTGGTAATTTGACAAATCAAGATCGTGCCATTTCGATTTCCTTCTTAGAATATTAGCCATGTTCATTCGAAACTTCATACCCACGAATTCTGAACCATTACTTGAGGTGCATAATGGATAGAAGAGAAAACAGAGCATAAAGCTTCAAAGTGTAAATGGGGGTATAAATCGTAGCAAATAGGAGAGAGCATTAACTGTGAATGACAATGATTATAGGAGATAGAAGCAGGGACATCAAAATATAAGGGAAGATATAAAACCCAACAACAACTAGAAATTACAAACCGTGGATATTAATACGAATAGCAATATAAAGACACGATATAATTAAGAATAGTTTCACCCCAATGTAATAGTAGATAGTAAACAGATTTTTCTGGTAGAAGATTGAAAAAAAAGGATGACAGAAATGATAATAGGGAAAATATCAAGGATTAGAACTGGATTAAGCATTTTCATAATCTTTAGGATGTATGAACTAATAAAGAAAGTATAGGAATGATAAGAATAATAGAACGGAAGAGTTAATTTATAATATCAGACAGAGTAATCGAGGCAGATCACCGTATTCAATTATAGAGATCTTAATTGCTTTGTTCGCCGAAGAATCAAATCTTTTAGATTTCAAAGATTTTCTCTAAATTCCTTGAATTTCGGAATTCAACCAAGACTACGTCAAAAGTTAAGATGAACCTCTACTTAATTTATTTCACTATTTTGCGATAGCTTCACTCGTACTCTCCGAGAAATCGAATTATCTTATCCATATTACTCAATGATGTTAAAACTATATTTATCAACTCATATTCGTCATGAAAACATTTTTATTACTAACTATGACGACCTCACTCAAATTTCGGGACGAAATTTCTTTAACGGGTAGGTACTGTGACGACCCAGAAATTCCCGACCAAATTTAAACTTAATCTTTATATAAGTTCGACACGATAAGTGAAATCTGTAATGTTGAAGTCTCAAAAACTTTAAACTGTGTACATGAAACCATTTGACCTTTAACTATTCCCGACGATTCACGAACAACTATTTATTAGAATTAGAATTTAAACATTAGAATTTAATATATAAAATAAGATACAAAATAAATAAGTGTAATCTAAAATGAGTTTATATATATGATTTCTATACATAATTATTATTACATATATATTGTAATATACATATATATAAGAGATATAAATATTATGTGTTGAAACTTTTAATATATATTTCTATTATGAATTAATATAATATTGTAAATAGATATATAATGATTATATATATATATATATATATATATATATATATATATATATATATATATATATATATATATATATATATAACATTATTAATGTATTCATATTTACATGATGTAACTAATATGCAAACACAATTACATAATATTATATATAGAATGTGTAAATATTAAATATTCAGTATATGTTATTATGAAACTATATAAGATTTCTATTAAATACATCTATACAATATATAAATATTAACTGTTCAGTAAAATGTCATCATATAACATAATATTACATAAATAATAAATGGTATAATATTAAATTACAAGTTGAAATATAATTGATATATTAAAATTATTATTACTTTCATTATTATTATTAATATCAGATTTGATATATGTAATATGCTATATATTATTATTAATATTATTGATAAAATTATCATATTATCATATTATCATTTTTATTATCATCAATATTAAGATTACTAAAAATTCTCATATTTTTTTGTTGTTGTTGTTACTCTTATCATTATTATTATAATTAATAGCATTATTCGATATTATTATTATTATTATTATTATTATTATTATTATTAGTATCATTTTTTATTAATATTATTAGATATAGATATTATTAATACTATTATGGTTTCTATTATCTTTATTATTAGTATTTTTATTATTACTGATAATATTAATAGTATCATTAATTAATATGATCATATTATTATATTTAATGTATTTATTAATTATTATTATATATATATATATAAACAGATTTTTACGCGTAATTGATATCACAGAATTATTCTATTTTGTTTTCTGCTTTTCTCTTCTGTCCTCCTTCTTGCCCGTGAATCCTTGTCGAGTTAATATCTCCACTTTAATCAATTATCTATCAATCCTTGTTGCTGCACAAATCAATTAATTACATACTTAAATTCTCTGCTGCAATTCGAATTGAAACCAAACAGAAATGCAGAAAACAAAAGCTCGACATCTCTGTTCAAACTATTTATACCAAAAACTTGAATTCAAACGAATTTACAAAATCTAAAAATGCTGGAGAGTTAGGAATCTTGTTTTCAAACTATCTGCAAATTATCAAGCTCCAATTCTGTGACAACGGGGAAAATTTTGACCAAATTTAAACTTTATCTTTATATCATTCCGACACGATAAGCAAAGTTTGTTAACTTAAATCTCAAGAATTTTAAACTGTGTTCATACATTCATTTAACCTCGACCAAACTCCAATGATTCACGAACCATTATATGAACGGATATGATTATATATGTATATGTGCATATATTATAACTTGAAAACGTTAACAAAGTATTAGACGCAAAATACTTTACATGAACGTATTTGCTTCAAAATATATTTAAAATAATTATCGACGGAATTAAAAGATAATATCAAATGATTGAATTATCAGATACATTGAATTATGATTACGAGTCTCTGTTGAGAGGTACACTTTGATTTAAGAAACCTTTTCTTTTTAACGGTATTTGGAATAATTGGTAAAGTGAACTACATGTAAGAACAAAAGTGTCAATTAACGGGAACTAGACAAGGGTTAGTGGAAATTCTTGTTTGATTTTCAATTCATGCTTTACAATATTTTCCTCGTAATTTCTATAAGATAACTATTTTAACTTTCGTATTATTTATGAAATGTGGATAACCTAGAAATTAGATATCAACGTTTTACTTTAAAATAAATTCATACGTTTATCTAACCTTTAAACATTATCTTACGCTCCACCAACAAACTGTAATTTAAAAGGTTGAAATCTATTTTGAGTATGAACAACTTTATTTTTTTTATGATATAACGATTTCCATTTTTACCTTTTAATAAAATGATTATTATATATATATAGTTTTAGAAAACAAAGTTATCATATTTAATTTAAACAAATAAAAACGTCTCAATTTAAAAAGAATTTTATTGATTAGGACGTTTTATAAAATAACTTGTATATGACTTTTGAAGAATTTAAATAAAGCTTATAATATAAATTACAAATATATAAAGTGTTTCAAAAACGTGAATGTGATTTGATATAATATTTTTCCTACTATCTAAACGATTCCAAAATTTAACTTTAAAATATAATTAGTTTTGAAAAACTAAATATTTTATTATTAGGTAAATATTTCAATATGAACAAATTTATATTTTTAAAATAAGGAAATATATATATTTTTCAAGTGACAAAATATAATATTTAACGGTTGATTTAAAATAATATACTTGGATAAACAATGAGACTTTGATTTATGGAAGCAAATGACAACGACACTCAAATACAAAAGTTGTGCTTGGGTAATATAGTCTTTAGATGATTAAGTCTAATTATTGATAAAGATACACGTCACGTAACGTAAAGTGCAAGTTTTATAAACGTACGAAAACACGTTCGAGAAACCGAAACCGACACATAAGTTGAGTTTCAACGTACAATTAATAGGAACTAAATTTATAGGTTAACTATGTACATAAATATAATATAATATTTAATTAATTGTATAAATTAAATATATTATAAATTATATTATATAAAAACTGTCGGCATAAGAAGTTGCTCGAGTATGAGCTGGACACTATAGTGCCGCGATCGCGGCCTTGCACCCTTTAAACTCTCCGCAATCGCGGAGTGATGATTATCAGATCAGGGCTATAAAGCTCGAGGTGTTCAGTCGAACCAATTCACAATCCAATATCATCTATCTCTCTGATCTTCACATTACTCCGTAAATATTTTATTTAATATTTATATTAATTATTATTATTAATTCAAATATATTATTAGTAGTATTAATATCATTATTATTAGTATTATACATAAAATACTACGACGAGGTCATGAGCGGGTTATTTTAAATGGTTTTTCGAGTGGGATATGGCTAAGGAAATTAGGGGTTATAGCTATGGAGGTGATGGGTAATGTTCGAAGGTACGCTCGTGAGGTTAATTTAGTGTTTATCATCTCCGTTGCGTCTACGTACCTTTCCTGCAAAATTGAATCTCAATATTGATACGTGAGTACTCAGAATTTAATTTTTACATACTAATAGTGTATCCCTGACTAGTGCTCGAGTATATAGGATTATGCATGCTTGTACTTTTGATATTGCCATTAGATAGGTTATGTTGACTCCTGAATTAGTTACATATGCGGTTGAGATAAGGTATAAGATATGCATGTCGTTGGAAAGCTAGCGAAAAATTAAGAACTTTTCATTTAGATATCGAATGATTTCGATGAACGGATTAGAAGTTGTAGTCAATTGAATTTTTATATTATTATTAAAAATGATTATTATTATCGTCGTTATTATCGGCGTTATAGTTTTTATCTAATTATTATTATTATTATTATTATTATTATTATTATTATTATTATTATTATTATTATTGTTATTATTATTATCATTATCAATAAAAGGTATTATCATTAAAAATTGTTATTTTTATTATTATTATTACTATCGTTATTATCATTAAAGTTATAATTAAGTATTATCATTAATATTATCATAATATTTATTATCATTAGTATTATTATAATTAAAAACTAATATTAGTAACACCTAATTATTATGATTACTATTATTATCATTAACATGAACGCGCTATAAAAGACGATTAAAAGCTATTAAACGAAACGATTAGAAAATAATGAGTATGAGTATCATGATGAAATTAAAATATTGTAAGATATTGATTTAGATAAAATTATCATTCTTAGTATTTTTATCATTACTATTATTAAATGTATCGTTAGTATTAAAACTATCATTTTAACAAAAATTATCATTTTAAATGAAATGTCATTGTTATTATAAAATATCATTATTATTATCATTTTAAATAAAATTATTATTTTAAATTTAATATTAAAAAGTATCGTAAATATTAAAGTTATCATAATTAGAATTATCATTTTATCATAATATCATTTTTAGTAAATATAAATATTGATATTTTTATTAGTAGAATAATAATTATTATTATTACAAAATAATATAACTTTTACTTATTATTATTAACAATGTTATTTTTATCAAATAAATATGTAATACAGATAATATAATTACCTTAACCTATCATAATATTTTATGGACTTTATTACTTAAGATATATAAAAGTATATTTTTATATAAAATTTTATTTATTAATAAATGAATTATATTATTTACTCTAATAAATCTTTTAAATATATTTAATAAATATAAAATGACGATATTTAAACTATATAATAATCATGTATAAATTTTGGAAATCATTTTGGGTCAAATTGACTTTTGTTGACTTTTGCATATTTAGTATCGAGCATTAGGATTGTGGTACACTATGACATAACCTAAATTATTAGACAAATATTGACCAACATATAAATATATATAATTAATATAGGTTCGTGAATCCGAGGCCAACCTTGCACTTGTTCAATGACGTTATATGTATTTTTACTATGAAATACAGTATGGTGAGTTTCATTTGCCTTTTTACCCTTTATATTTTTGGGCTGAGAATACATGCAAAATTTTTATATAAATGTTTTACGAAATAGACACAAGTAATCGAAACTACATTATATGGTTGAATGATCGAAGCCGAATATGCCCCTTTTGCTTGGTAGCTTAAGAATTAGTAAACTGATATACTAATTGACGTGAATCCTAAAGATAGATCTATTGGGCCTAACAAAACCCATCCAAAGTACCGGATGCTTTAGTACTTCGAATTCATTTTTATCATGTCCGATGGATTTCCCGGAATGATAGGGGATATTCTTATATGCATCTTGTTAATGTCGGTTACCAGGTGTTCAATCCATATGAATGATTTTTGTCTCTATGCATGGGACGTATATTTATGAGAAATGGAAATGAAATTCTTGGGGTCTATTAAAATGATGGAAATAAATGATTATGATAAACTAATGAACTCACCAACCTTTTAGTTGACACTTTAAAGCATGTTTATTCTCAAGATTGAAAGAAATCTTCAGCTGTGCGTTTGCTCATTTTAAAGATATTACTTGGAGTCTTTCATGGCATATTTCAAAGAACGTTGCATTCGAGTCATTGAGTTCATCAAAGATTATTATTAAGTCAATTTATAGTTGGATAGTGGATATTATGAAATGGTATGCATGCCTGTCAATTTTCAATGTAAAGAAAGTTTATCTTTTAAAAACGAATGCAGTGTTTGTAAAATGTACCATATAGAGGTCAAATACCTCGCGATGGAATCAACTATTGTGAATCGTTTATAATGTATATGAACGGGTCCTTTCAGTTGGTATCAGAGCGGTGGTCTTAGCGAACCAGGTCTGCATTATTGTGTCTAACTGATAAGTCGTTAGGATGCATTAGTGAGTCTGGACTTCGACCGTGGCTACATGTCAAAAGCTTTTGCTTATCATTTCTTGTTGAAAAATTACCTACTTATCATTCTAGACACGTATTACTGCATTAATTACATGAATAGTGTATAGACAAAACTCATATCTTAACGTATCTGCTAAATCATATCTTAGCGTATCTGTTACTGTAAATTTTGCCTAACGTATCCCGTAAATTTCTCCGTAATCTACGAAACCTTTTACTCTATATATATATATATATATATATATATATATATATATATATATATATATATATATATTCTATGTAGCTAGAATAACATCCAATATTCGAAAATCATTTCATATCGAGAAATCCTTTATTCAATCAAACGAAATGGAATTCGTCATTAGTTCAAGTCCCTCGAATTCCGATATGGAATCCCACTCAAGCTCTGAAAGCAGTGTGACCGAAATGGACCAACCAATCAGTCATCATCTATTCTGGATGAATTGGGGATGGGTTCGTAGTCTCCTTAATCATTGGAGACAAGAAGAAGGTGATCATTTCCATCCACCACATTGCCCTCTTGACGAAGAACCTGAAGCACTTACCGGCGAACCAATCCAAAACACCATTTTCTCTCTCATTTCCAGAGTATCTCGTCACGATTATATACTACATCAAATTCTAGATTTTATTTATCCGCTCGTCCGAACCGACAATCACCCCGGTGTAATAGAAGAAGTCACCGAGCTTCGTGCTCGGGTAGTAGCTTTGGAGAATATGATGCAAAGATTACAAACACCAGCAGCAGCACCAGCAGCATAACCAGTGCCACCATCATCAACGCTAACAGTACCATTACCACCTCCAACCACAACCGCGTCGTAAACCTCAACTTAACAATCTGTCCCACGAGCATCAACGTCATACGCACCATGGATACCAAGGAGTACCAACAACAATAACTGACGAAGTATTAATTCATAACTTTATTGGAAAAATATTCTGAGGCGATTATGTAATCTCTAAAGTCTTAGAGATTATCTAATCTAGCCCTAACCATAAATCAGTTAAGTGAACCAAAATGATAGAAGGAAGAGTAGAAACCCTGACCAGAATGATGCACGATTTACAAACCAGATTTGTTTTACCAACAACATTAACAGTACCGTTAGCATCACCATCACAGTCAGTGCCGTCAGCATCGTCAGAATCAGCAGCACCTGTAACATCACAAAACTCCGTGAGTTCAAGAATTAATGTGGACATCATTACGAATCAATAACACGTATATTTTATCAACGAGTTATGAAGAATTAACTCATTCCCTATGAAGAAATTATATGTATATTATATATATATATTTTGAAATAAAAATAAGTCTTTCCGTGCTAAGCTATTGTGTGTGAATCTTAACTACTCGGTTAATTCATATTACAAATATGTAATAATGTACGTCCTTCGCCCGCAACTTAACCATCGTTAACTACAATCTTTATCTCAATTTAACAAATTCCAATTCATAATAAATCAAGTATATATTTGATTTTACACTTTCATCATCAATGTACCCGAAATTTTTCAGATAACATCATTCGTATTTTGCGAAGTTCACAAGAATTTAACGAAAACCAACATCACGCCTCAACAAATAACGAAGTATTGATTCATAATTTCAATATTATTGAAGAAATACCTATGTAATCTCTAAAGCCTTCAAGGGATTATTCAATTCTAGTTCCAACCGTAAATCGAATGAGTTTAATTTAGTATTAACTCATTAAAATCTATGTTACATCTGAAGAGAATATATACATATATATTTTCATAAAGACTGTAATAAAATTCTTTTGTACAAAATATTAATTGTGAATTTTTTTTAACGGGTAGGTAATACCCGAGATATATATATATATATATATATATATATATATATATATATATATATATATATATATATATATATATATATATTCACAATTAATATGTTACATTCTTCGAATCTGATTAAGCAAATTATCAACTATACTTCCTACTTTCACAATAATATACATTCTTTCATAGAAATCAAAACAACCATACTCATTCAAACTCAATTACATATTCTGATTTTGAAACCTCAGAATTCAATTCGAGATATAACTGGTACCATCACTATTAGATTCCTACATCTTTCAAAGCTATACTTTGACTTCAAAACTGTGTTAGAACATCAAATGTATATTAACGATTACAATCTGTGTTCAAACCCTTCGAAAATTTCTGAAGACACTTCAAATAATGAGCAATTAAGATGATGATCCAACCACATATTACCCACAGTTATGTACTTAAAAAGCTCTCGAAACCAAAGTCATAATTCAACACATGTCTGTGTCAGATCCTTTGGCATTTATTAGCAAAAATAATTTTGCAATTCCTTTTCAAAGTAGCAAATTCTATCACAGCTCCAGCAAGACAACTTCGATTTTTCATTCGGAGTAGCCTTATCATAATCTTGATATATATGATTACCCTTTTGTTACCGAAGAACCTTTCATGGTGAAACACATTAACAATAAACTTAATCACAACTTCACTGATCTTTGACCTTCCGAAGAATCATTATAATTACCGAAACCCCATCATTTACTCATTCGCATCTTGTAACGAGAATTGCCATACGAATCATCGGGAATTAGCAATCAGTATTTTGAAATCTCGCAGCATGTCTACGCCAACAGTTATATGTGTACGTATAACGTCTATCTCCTGGACTTACATACTTTGAATGTGAAGTTTCTAAAAAATACCCTGAACTACGAACTAGTTCTCGAAATGCTGATGAAGTAGCAGAAACTATAAACGAACTTAACAGTAAAAAGTTTGATGATCAAGAGTAGTGTGCTAGCAAAGCTCAGAAAAAGAGAAGGTTTGGTACTGAAAAACGAATTGAGCAAAGTATGAAGGAAGCTGTGGACAAATTACAAGGACTGAACCTGCTTTCAAGGAATTCAAATGATTCAGTGTCTGCTGAAATTATTATCGAATACCTTGCTCCTGACTCTAATCCCTTGTGGATAATATTCTTCGTCATCCTCTGATATTAGATATTCTAAGATATCATCATATCTTTCATTATAAATATTCTCCATATTTCTGAAGATATTTCCAAAATTATTCTTATCTGAAATCATTTACCTCTTCGCGTTATCTGTATTACATCATAAAAGAAACTATTTTAGTTTCTAAATTCTAAAACTTTCGAGTTTAAAATAAGAATATTTTTGAAGTAGTGTTGGGAACTGAAGCATGAATTAGTATAATATAATGATACTTGATCAACGTGATTATATTATAGTAAGTCATGCTGAGTTTCTAAATGGAACGTGATGATTCACAGATCATAACGTCATCATGTGCCATGTTACATGACTCTTGTATTCTACTTAACCTCTAAACATATCAAGAAAATATTTTTCTTGATGACTCGGTCTTTTCCGAGGTAATATGGTAATTTGACGAATCAAGATCGTACCATTACAATTTCCTTCTTAGAACATTAGCTATGTTCATTCGAAACTCCATACCTACGAATTCTGGACCATTATTCACTTGATTTAAAATCGGGAAGATAAAACAAAAGCATGAAGCTTCAAAATATCAATAGGAGTATAAGTCACAGTAAATTGGAGAGAGTATTAATTGTGGATGACAATGACTATAGAAGACAGAAGCAGGGACTTTGAAATATAAGGGAAGATATAAAGCCCAACAACAGCCAGGAAATTACAACCCGTATGTATCAATGCATATAGCAACATAAAGACACGGAAGAACTAAAAACACTATAAAACCAAGAGTATATTAGAAGTAAATAGATTCTTCTGGTGGAAGATGAAAGAGAAGAATGACAGATATGAAGGTTAGGAGTATATCAAGAATCAGAACTGGATGGAGCATATTGATGAATACTTTAAAGTATGAGTTGAGGGAGAAAGAATAAAAGGTGTGAGTTGTAAGGAAACAAAAGAGGTGGATTTATAGTGAAATATCCGACGGAGAAATCGAGATAGATTATCGCATTAAATCGAAGAGGATTATAATTTCCTTGTTTACCGAAGAATCAAATCTTATTACAAAGATTTTCTCTAAATTCCCTTGATTACCGGAAACCAACCGTGACTACGTCACCTGTTAAAACAAACCTGCATTTATTCATTTCACTATTTTGCAATAGCTTTACTCCTACGCTTCGAGGAATTGAATTATTTTATTCATATTTCTTAATCATGATAAAACTCTAGCTATCAACTTATATTCGTCATAATAACATTCTTACTGTTAGCCATGATGACCTCTATCAAATTTCGGGGACGAAATTTCTTTAACGGGTAGGTACTGTGACAACCCGGAAAATTTCGACCAAATTTAAACTTTATCTTTATATCATTCCGACACGATAAGCAAAGTTTGTTAACTTAAATCTCAAGAATTTTAAACTGTGTTCATACATTCATTTAACCTCGACCAAACTCCAATGATTCACGAACCATTATATGAACGGATATGATTATATATGTATATGTGCATATATTATAACTTGAAAACGTTAACAAAGTATTAGACATATAATACTTTACATGAACGTATTTGTTTCAAAATATATTTAAAATAATTATCGACTGAATTAAAAGATAATATCAAATGATTGAATTATCAGATACATTAAATTATGATTACGAGTCTCTGTTGAGAGGTCCACTTTGATTTAGGAAACCTTTTCTTTTTAACAGTATTCGGAATAATTGGTAAAGTGAATTACATGTAAGAACAAAAGTGTCAATTAACGGGAACTAGACAAGGGTTAGTGGAAATTCTTGTTTGATTTTCAATTCATGCTTTACAATATTTTCCTCGTGATTTCATTAAGATAACTATTTTAACTTTTGTATTATTTATGAAATGTGGATAACCTAGAAATTAGATATCAACGTTTTACTTTAAAATAAATTCATACGTTAATCTAACCTTTAAACATTATCTTACGCTCCACCAACAAACTGTAATTTAAAAGGTTGAAATCTATTTTGAGTATGAACAACTTTATTTTTTTATGATATAACGATTTCCATTTTTACCTTTTAATAAAATGATTATTATATATATATAGTCTTAGAAAACAAAGTTATCATATTTAATTTAAACATATAAAAATGTCTCAGTTTAAAAAGAATTTTATTGATTAGGACGTTTTATAAAATAACTTGTATATAACTTTTGAAGAATTTAAATAAAGCTTATATTATAAATTACAAATATATAAAGTGTTTCAAAAATGTGAATGTGATTTGATATAATATTTTTCCTACTATCTAAACGATTCCAAAATTTAACTTTAAAATATAATTAGTTTTGAAAAACTAAATATTGTATTATTAGGTAAATATTTCAATATGAACAAATTTATATTTTTAAAATAAGGAAATATATATATTTTTCAAGTGACAAAATATAATATTTAACGGTTGATTTAAAATAATATACTTGGATAAACAATGAGACTTTGATTTATGGAAGCAAATGACCACGACACTCAAATACAAAAGTTGTGCTTGGGTAATATAGTCTTTAGATGATTAAGTCTAATTATTGATAAAGGTACACGTCACGTAACGTAAAGTGCAAGTTTTATAAACGTACGAAAACACGTTCGAGAAACCGGAACCGGCACATAAGTTGAGTTTCAACGTACAATAAATAGGAACTAAATTTATAGGTTAACTATGTACGTAAATATAATATAATATTTAATTAATTATATAAATTAAATATATTATAAATTATATTATATAAAAACTATCGGCATAAGAAGTTGCTCGAGTATGAGCTGGACACCATAGTGCCGCGATCACGGCCTTGCACCCTTTAAACTCTCTGCAATCAAGGAGTGATGATTATCAGATCGGGGCTATAAAGCTCGAGATGTTCAGTCGAACCAATTCACAATCCAATATCATCTATCTCTCTGATCTTCACATTACTCCGTAAATATTTTATTTAATATTTATATTAATTATAATTATTAATTCAAATATATTATTAGTAGCATTAATATCATTATTATTAGTATTATATATAAAATACTACGACGAGGTCATGAGCGGGTTATTTTAAATGGTTTTTCGAGTGGGATATGGCTAAGGAAATTAGGGGTTATAGCTATAGAGGTGATGGGTAATGTTCGAAGGTACGCTCGTGAGGTCAATTTAGTGTTTATCATCTCTGTTGCGTCTACGTACCTTTCGTGCAAAATTGAATCTCAATATTGATACGTGAGTACTCATAATTTAATTTTTACATACTAATAGTGTATCCCTGACTAGTGCTCGAGTATATAGGATTATGCATGCTTGTACTTTTGATATTGCCATTAGATAGGTCATGTTGACTCCTGAATTAGTTACATATGCGGTTGAGATAAGGTATAAGTCGTTAGAAAGCTAGCGAAAAATTAAGAACTTTTCATTTAGATATCGAATGATTTCGATGAAAGGATTAGAAGTTATAGTCAATTGAATTTTTATATTATTATTAAAAATGATTATTATTATCGTCGTTATTATCGTCGTTATAGTTTTTATCTAATTATTATTATTATTATTATTATTATTATTATTATTATTATTATTATTATTATTATTATTATTATTATTATTATTATTATTATTATCATCATTATCATTATCATTATCAATAAAAGGTATTATCATTAAAAATTGTTATTTTTATTATTATTATGATAATGCTAAAAACGAACATATATTTCATAGCATTATCCCTCAAAAAGACAAGCTTTTGGTTGCAATTGTTCTATTTACAAGTGATATTCGTTTAAATAATAAAATGTGAAGACAAAAGACAGATTCGATGAATTGAAGACGCAAACGACCAAAAAGCTCAAAAGTACAAAGTATAATCAAAGTAGTTCAAATTATTGATGAGAAACGACTCAAAATTACAAGAGTACAAGATGCGAAACGCAAAATACAAGATATTAAATTGTACGCAAGGACGTTCGAAAATTCAGAACCGGGACCAAAGTCAACTTTCAACGCGCGACGCAACGGAGCAAAAATTACAAGTCAACTATGCACATAAATATAATATAATATATAAATAATTCTTAACATTATTTATATATTATATATATTTAATAAAACCGTCGACAAGAAGAAAACAACAACATGTGAGCTATCCCAGCTGGCCATGCGATCGCATGGCTAGGAAGAAGAAAATCCATGCGATCGCATGGCCCCAAATTGAGTGTCAGGTCCTATAAATTTCGCAGTTTTAGTCGAACAAAAACACATCTTTTTCTTTATATATATATATATATATATATATATATATATATATATTATAATTTTAATTTTAATTTTAATAATAATAAGGGTATGTTAGCGAATGTTGTAAGGGTGTAAGTCGAAATTCTGTCCGTGTAACGCTACGCTATTATTAATCATTGTAAGTTATGTTCAACCTTTTTAAATTAATGTCTCATAGCTAAGTTATTATTATGCTTATTTAAGCCGAAGTAATCGTGATGTTGGGCTAAATATTTAAAATGGGGTAATTGGGCTTTGTACCATAATTGGGGTTTGGACAAAAGAACGACACTTGTGGAAATTAGACTATAGGCTATTAATGGGCTTTATATTTTTTTTAATTAATTATAGTTTATTAATTTAATATAAAGATTTACAATTGGACGTACCTATAAATAACCATATACACTCGATCGGACACGATGGGCGTGATATTTATAAGTACTAATAATCGTTCATTTAACCGGACACGGGAATGGATTAATAGTCAATGGACTTATTAAAATAGGGGTTAATTACATACAAGGAAAATTGGTGTAATTATAGTTTAAGTCCCCAATTAGTTTAAATATTTGACTTCGGATATAAGGATAATTTGACGAGGACACTCGCACTTTATATTTATGACTGATGGACTGTTATGGACAAAAACCAGATGGACATATTGAATAATCCAGGACAAAGGACAATTAACCCATGGTAATAAACTAAAATCAACACGTCAAACATCATGATTACGGAAGTTTAAATAAGCATAATTCCTTTATTTTATATTTAATTGCACTTTTAATTATCGCACTTTAATTTATTGTCATTTTAATTATTGCACTTTTAATTATCGCTATTTTATTTATCGTCATTTTATTTATCGAACTTTTATTTATCGCAATTTCATTATTGTCATTTACTTTACGCTTTAAATTAAGTCTTTTATATATTTAATATTTTACATTAGGTTTTAACTGCGACTAAAGTTTTGAAATCGACAAACCGGTCATTAAACGGTAAAAACCCCCTTTTATAATAATAATACTACTTATGTTTATATATATATATATATATTTATTTACAAATATAGTTTTAAAAATATAGCGTTAAACTTGGCTAAGATCCCTGTGGAACGAACCGGACTTACTAAAAACTACACTACTGTACGATTAGGTACACTGCCTATAAGTATTGTAGCAAGGCTTAGGTATATCCACTCTATAAATAAATAAATAACTTGTGTAAAATTGTGTCGTATTTAATAGTATTTCCTAGTAAAATTAATAGTATTTTGTACCCCTTCGCTTTAACACCAAGTATTTTTGGCGCCGCTGCCGGGGACTGCTTAAACGCCGGAAACGAAACGCTATAAAAAAAGATTTTTATTAAGTCTTAGTTTACTTTTGTAAAAATACGTTTTAAATAAAAAAAATACAAAAATATAAAAAGAAAAAAATATATATTTTTAAGAGTTGTTCAAAATATATAAAATTATAAAGTATTTTTATTTCTATTCTAATTTTTAAGTTTTATTTAAGTTATTTAAATATTTTATATAAAAAAAAGTAAAAGTAAAATTATTCGGGCCTGGTACTGTAGCAGCCCAGCATTTGGCCCGGATCCGTAGGTCATGCGATCGCATGAATATATAACATATACTCCGTGCGATCGCATGGAGTGATTTGACTGGCCTGGTACCTTAGTCTGTACGATTAGGGTTTTTAATTAATAATAATTATTAATATTAAAACCCTAATTAGGTTATAATTATTTAATTATTTAGTTTTTTTTTTAGTTTTAATAAGTTTTATTAATATATAAAATTAATACTTTTATATATAAATAATATAAAAATAATATTTTTATAAAAATTGTATTTTTATAAATTTTAAGCTTATTTTTATATTTTCGTATCTTTTTAGTCGTTTAATTCATAGTTTTTATATTTTTCGCTCGTAATTAGTTTTAAGACATAGTTTTTGTCGTAGTTATTTTTTATCTCTAGATTTTTAGGCTTTGCCGTAATATCCCTTAAGTGCTTTTTCTTTAAACTAAGATTTAGGTGCTTTAGAATTTTGCAACGCTGTTTATAAATTTTAGTTCCTTTTAAGTTTCGACGAGTTACGTTCTTTTTATTATTTTTCGACCATTTATTTTTCGACGTTTTCCGACGTTTTCCGACGCGCTCTTTTTTTCTTTCTTATTTCTCGACGCTCTAGTTTTTAGGATATAGAATTTTCTATTTCTTCTCTAAAATTTCTTTAAACTTCAACGAAAAATTATTTTAAGTGGTTAAATTGATAGACATCCAAAATTTTCTGGTTCGTAGTAATAGTTGGATTTGTTAGTGGCGAGCTGTGGGATTTCGATTTAAAGGGTCCTGGCTACCTGCTGCATCTATTGGCTATTCGAAACGTGGGCAAAATCAGAAAAGTCTATTAATTTGATAACTTATATAATTTTTATCTTTTATAACTAATAGGATATTCAGTGAATGCACCGAGCAAAACGTTCACCACCTTTTATACGTTCACCACCTGTAACTCGTTCAAGACATCTAGCCAATATTGTCGCCGTTGATTTTTCTTTAGAATCGTCATTTAGTCGACCAAGTACTCCAATTCAAATTTCCGATAATCCATTTTTTGAACCCGACCTCACAATTGAGAATCCAGAGGATATTCAGGGACAATTCAGAGATCTTGAACCATTAATCTTTCCTTCGGAACAACCAATCATTCAAACGGAGATTGTCGAGGAACAACCCATTAAATCAGAATCCTCTAGTGATTCAGATTCAACAAATTCAATTATGGAAAATCTGGAACCTCTAAGTATGGAAGACCGAATGAGAGCTAAACGCACTGCCCAAGGTCACGCAATTACTCAACCTGGCATTAATGCGCCAGATTATGAAATTAAAGGACAAATCCTACACATAGTAACTAATCAATGCCAATTTAGTGGTGCGCCGAAGGAAGATCCAAATGAACATCTTCGTACCTTTAATAGGATTTGTACTTTAGTCAAAATAAGAGAAGTGGAGGATGAACAGATATATCTCATGTTATTTCCCTGGACTTTAAAGGGAGAAGCCAAAGATTGGTTAGAATCGTTACCTGAAGGGGCGATTGATACATGGGACGCTTTAGTTGAAAATTTTCTTAAACAATTTTTTCCGGCATCTAAAGCCGTGAGACTTCAAGGAGAAATTGTTACGTTCACACAAAAGCCAAATGAAACTCTATATGAGGCGTGGACAAGATTTGGAAAGTTATTGAGAGGATGTCCGCAACAAGGTTTTGACACTTATCAAATAGTACAAATATTCTACCAAGGATGTGACATCACTACACGAAAAGACATCGATATAGCAGCAGGTGGTTCCATAATGAAGAAAACCGCAACTGAAGCTTACAAAATTATTGATAACACTGCTTCCCACTCACATGAGTGGCACCAAGAAAAAGATATCGTTAGATCATCTAAAGCGGCTAGAGCCGATTCTAGCCATGACTTTGATTCCATTTCTGCAAAGATAGATGCTATCGAGAGACGAATGGAAAAGATGACTAAAGATATTCACTCAATACGAATTAGTTGTGAGCAGTGTGGAGGACCACATTTGACAAAAGATTGTCTTAGTATTGAACAAACAATGGAACAAAGAAAGAATGTTTCATACATGAACCAAAGGCCTGGAAATAATTATCAGAATAATTATCAACCGCCAAGACCAATCTACAATCAAAATCAGAATTATAACCGAAATATTCCATACAACAACCAACAAGGTCCTAGCAATCAACAAGTATCTAATAATACTTACAATCAACAAAGACCTATTTTTCAAAACAAACCATCACAAACCGATGATAAAAAGCCAAATTTAGAAGAAATGATGTTGAAGCTAGTTGAATCTCAAACGCAATTTTTCACATCTCAGAAACAAACTAATGAACAAAATGCTTAAGCATTTAGAAATCAACAAGCTTCTATTCAAAATTTGGAACAAGAAGTGAGCAACCTAGCAAGGTTAATAGGTGAAAGAAAACCGGGAAGTCTACCTAGCGATACAAATGCTAACTCTCGGAATGAAACAGCTAAAGCCATTACCACAAGAAGTGGTATTACACTTAAACCACCTGAAATACCTGTAATTTCTGATGACGCTATTCCTACTCCACAAGAACCACAATCTGAACAAGAGAAGGAAACAGAACCAGTAGTTGAAAAGGTTAATGAAGATAACACAGTTAAGGCTAAACCTTATGTTAAACCATACCAACCACCACTTCCTTACCCGAGTAATATGAGAAAAGAAAGACTTGAAGCCGAGCAATCCAAATTTTTGGATATGTTTAAACAGATAAATGTAAATCTTCCTTTCATTGATGTGATTTCAGGAATGCCTAGATATGCTAAATTCTTGAAAGATCTAATCACAAATAGAAAGAAAATGGAAGAACTCTCGGCTGTTATTATGAATGCTACTTGTTCTGCAGTGCTGTTGAATAAGATACCAGAAAAATTATCAGATCCAGGAAGTTTCACAATTCCATGTTTTCTGGGTAGTCTTAGTTCAATAGAAGCATTGGCAGACTTAGGTGCTAGTATAAATTTAATGCCATATTCATTATACGCTAAACTAGACCTTGGAGAATTGAAACCAACACGAATAAGCATACAACTAGCCGATCGATCAGTAAAATATCCTAGAGGGATAATGGAAAACATGCTAGTTAAAGTTGGTACTCTAGTATTTCCAGTAGATTTTGTTATTCTGGACATGAAAGAAGATTCTCGAGTTCCTCTCATATTAGGAAGACCATTCTTAAACACAGCTAAAGCAATAATAGACGTGTTTGGTAAGAAACTGACCCTAAGTATAAAGGACGAGAGTGTTACCTTTTCTGTTGATAGAGCCATGCAACAACCGCAATCTGCAGATGATACATGTTATTACATTCAAACTATAGATTCACATACAGAATTGTTAGAAGAATTTCCAGAATTACAAGGAACAGGAGAATGTTCTTTAGGATAAGGAACTGAACCAATTGATGAAACTGAAATGTTAGCTACACTTATGGCTAATGAATATGAACCAACAACAGAAGAAATTCAAATGCTAAAAGAGGAAGATAGATATCGATACAAATCATCAATAGAAGAACCACCGACATTAGAGTTAAAACCACTTCCAAACCATTTGGAATATGCTTATTTACATGGTGAATCTGAATTACCTGTAATAATATCGTCTTCTCTTACGAAAAATGAAAAATCTCAACTTATTTCTGTGCTAAAAGCTCATAAACCAGCTATTGCATGGAAAATTCATGATATTAAAGGTATAAGTCCTTCGTATTGCACACATAAAATCCTTATGGAAGAAGGTCATAAAACGTATGTGCAACGCCAATGAAGACTAAATCCTAATATGCAAGATGTTGTTAAGAAAGAAATTATTAAACTGCTTGATGCAGGTTTAATTTATCCAATCTCTGATAGTCCATGGATAAGCCCAGTTCAATGCGTACCTAAGAAGGGTGGCATGACTGTCATCACAAATGAAAAAAATGAGCTTATTCCTACTAGGATTGTAAAAGGATGGCGTGTTTGTATTGATTATAGAAAATTAAATGACGCCACCAGAAAAGATCACTTTCCCTTACCTTTCATTGATCAAATGTTGGAAAGATTAGCCGGAAACAGTTACTATTGTTTTCTTGATGGTTTTTCCGGATACTTTCAAATTCCAATAGCACCTGAGGACCAAGAGAAAACTACGTTCACGTGCCCTTATGGTACTTTTGCTTACAAACGCATGCCATTTGGACTTTGCAACGCCCCGGCAACCTTTCAAAGGTGCATGATGGCGATTTTTCACGACATGATAGAAGAATGCATGGAAGTTTTCATGGATGACTTTTCAGTTTTCGGTGATACATTTGAAATATGTCTAGTTAATCTTGAACGAATGCTTATTAGATGCGAACAATCAAATCTAGTACTTAATTTGGAGAATTGCCATTTCATGGTTAAAGAAGGCTTCGTTATTGGTCATAAAATTTCAAAGGAAGGAATTGAAGTGGATAGAGCTAAAGTAGATGTAATTGCTAAACTTCCACATCCTACCAATGTTAGAGGAGTTAGGAGTTTTCTAGGGCATGTCGGTTTTTACCGGCGTTTTATAAAAGATTTTCCTAAATTTGCCACTCCTATGAATAAACTCCTAGAAAAGGATGCTCCATTCATCTTTTCAGATGAATGCATTAAATCTTTTAATATTCTTAAAGAAAAACTCACTAATGTGCCGATCATGATAACTCCAAATTGGAATCTACCGTTTGAACTCATATGCGATGCAAGTGATTTTGCAATGGGAGCCGTTTCAGGACAAAGGATTGAAAAACGATTTCAACCTATTTATTATGCTAGTAAGACGTTACAAGGAGCACAAACAAATTACACAACTACTGAAAAAGAACTCATTGCTATTGTCTTTGCTTTTGACAAATTTTGTTCATATCTCGTTCTAGCTAAAACGGTGGTCTATACCGACCATTCTGCTCTTAGATACCTATTTTTAAAACAAGATGCCAAACCAAGATTAATCCGTTGGATCTTACTCTTACAAGAGTTCGATATTGAAATCCGAGATAAAAAGGGAGCAAAAAATCTCACCGCTGATCATCTTTCTCGTCTTGAAAATCCTGAATTAGAAGTTCTGAATGAATCGGTCATACAAGATAACTTTCCTGATGAATATCTATTGAAGATAGATTATAATGAAATTCCATGGTTTGCAGACTATGCAAACTACTTAGTATGTGGATTCCTTGAAAAAGGGTTGTCGTACCAAAAACGAAAGAAATTCTTTAGTGATATAAAACACTATTTCTGGGAAGATCCACATTTGTTTAAAAGTTATCCCGATGGAATAATACGCCGATGTGAATTCGGAGATGAAGCCAGTCAAATCTTAAACCATTGTTACACAGGACCAATAGGAGGGCATTATGGGCCTCAACTCACAGCAAGAAAAGTTTACGATGCTGGATTCTATTGGCCTACAATTTTCAAAGACGCACACCTTCTTTGCAAATCCTGTGATGCTTGTCAAAGGGCCGAAAAAATAAGTTAACGGGATGAAATGCCACAAAATGTCATTCAAGTATGTGAAGTATTTGACATTTGGGGTATTGACTTTATGGGTCCATTTCCAAAATCTCATAATAATCTATATATTCTCGTTGCCATTGATTATGTATCTAAATGGGCGAAAGCACAAGCTCTCCCAACTAACGATGCACGAGTTGTAGTCAAATTTTTAAAACGTCTTTTAGCAAGGTTCGGAACACCGAAAGCTTTAATAAGTGATTGGGGTACTCATTTATGTAATAATCAACTTGAGAAAGTTCTCAAAAGATATGGAGTAACTCATAAAATCTCAACCGCTTATCATCCACAAACAAGTGGACAAGTTGAAAATACCAACCGAGCTTTAAAACGTATTCTAGAGAAAACCGTAGGATCAAATCCGAAGGAATGGTCCATGAAATTGGAGGATGCACTCTGGACTTTTAGAACAGCCTACAAAACTCCAATTGGAACCACACATTTTAAACTCGTTTACGGAAAAGCATGTCATCTTCCAGTAGAAATTGAACACAAAGCATTTTGGGCTTTGAAGACATGTAATCTTGATTTACATGAAACTGGATGTCTACGGTTAAGTCAATTAAATGAATTAGAAGAATTAAGACATGAAGCATATGAAAATTTGTTAATCTATAAAGAAAGAACGAAGAAATGGCATGATAAAAGAATCAGAAGTTCAAAAGAATTTAAAGAAGGAGACAGAGTTCTTCTTTTAATTCACGATTCAAGCTATTTCCTGGAAAATTGAAATCAAGATGGTCTGGACCATTCATAGTCAAAAGAGTTTTTCCATACGAAACAGTAGAATTAATAAATTCAAATGGGGTTGAATTTAAGGTTAATGGTCACAGAGTTAAACATTACATAGATAATCTAATGGAAGTTGAAGATGAAGTTAATCACAATCTCGACACCACAACTAACTAAGTGTGGGAAGGTTCGAATCTTTTTAGGGTAATAGTTATTTCTGTTAGAGTTAGATATTCTGTTTTCGTGTAGTTTCCGAGAATGGAATCCGAATGGTCTTTCCCTAGCAGACCCTAAAGAACTAGTCTTCTCCCCTCATTCTAAATTTTTATTTTTTTAGGTTTTACGAGATGAAGAATTCCTTTGATTTGAACCATGGTCTAATGATACACGCTATTATTACTAAACGTAATAATGACACACTTCCGAGTGAACTGGTATCATTCATACGAGAAAAAAATGGACGGAGTAAGAAAAGAACTCAGAAAAGATCATCATAAGATACATTTTGGTAAAGGAAAATCAAAATCCGCAACAAAAATAAGAGCACGACACCTTGAAAGATGTTATAAATGCAGAAAATGGTCACATGAAGGTAAATGTTTAAATAATCAAACATATTCAAATTCCGAATTTGTTACTTTATGCAGAGAAGGACCGTTCATATGTTTAGAAGAAAAGATATTGAAGAATCGAGGTTATGCTTACGTAGCTATGGAGAACTAAATCACACAACTCTCCTATGAGTCGGCTAAAGCCTTTCTCTGAGAATTCTATCTCACAGGTAAGTATGTACAGTTTTTATTTTTATTTTTATTGCTTTTAACCTTTTGATAATAAATGCTGAATCGTTCGCTATAAAGTATTAAATTGGTATTCAATAAAATTAGGTATCCGTAACCGAAATTATTGATATCATACAAAAATTTATTACATCACTGCGAAATTTACCGTTTATTCTTAAGGTATAAATATCTTTAATCAATCAACCCAAAATATTTCAAAAATTCGCCAGGAGTAAAACTAGGTAATATAGCCGAAATTACTTTACCGAAAAGAGGGGCGTATATTTTTGATAATATTTGATTGATTAAAGTGGGATAAAAGACCAAAAAGATTTTTAATTTTAATTTTTACCATGTTTTTAAAATTAATATATAAATATTAAATTAATATTGTAAACTTTTTAAAATCAATATATTTAAGTTTGTAAATATTTGAAAAACTAATATTCTTAATATAAGTTTGTATGTATAAAAATAAAAATATAATATAAATTTGGTGTAAATTTTTAATTTTAATAATATGAATTTTTATTTTATGCATTTTAAATTTAAGTTTGGTGTGAATTTTAAAAAACAAAAATTTACTTTATTTCATTAAGTTAAAAATATGATTTTTAAAAATTCGTCGTGAGTTGAAAACTAGGTCGTTGAACCGAAATTGCTTTACCCAAGGAAGGGACGAGAACTTTTATTATCATTATTTTTAATCTTATGGAATTAAAGTATGCCAAAAACATTAAAAAAACCCAAAAATCTTTACTTTTAAAACCGCGCTTAAAACGTGAAATTTTTTTAAAAATTTTGTCGAAGGACGGACTAGGACAACGATCCAAAACGCCCTCATCCTAAAAAGAAACAAAATTTTAATTTTTAATTAATTATATGTTTTATTAGTAATGGTTTTTATAAAAAAAAAAAACAAAAAAAAAAACCGGACCCCATGCGATCGCATGGGGTTTTGCCTTCATTTCCATGCGATCGCATGGAGGAGGAAAACTGATCAGGAACAAATACCAGCGAGCTGTTCTGTCTCTTCCACAAACACACACACAACACACGAACATACTCCCAAATACACTCAAAAATTCGCAATTTTTAACCAAAATCAACCAAATTTCATCCTACAATCCGCTCTAATCATGCCTAGGTTCGGATTTTTTAACAAGAAGGTAAAAATTACACCCCTAAACTCTTAAAATTCCTAGTTTTTGTGATATTTACCAATATTTTACCTAATTTGATTTTGTCAATTTCTAGTGTAATTAGAGTTAAATTGTTAGTATATTATGCATGTATAACCTAGATTGATGCTATTTAACATGATTTGAAGCCAAAAACTTCAAAAATTTTATGAATATAGGGTTTGTGTTCTTGAGCAATTTGGGGCTTTTTGATATAAACAGGTTATGGCCGATTTTTGTCATGAATTATCGCTAAACTAAGTAGTGTAACATGTTTAGGTAGCTAAAGGATCCAAACTTTGATCCTAAACATGATTTTTGAGAATTAAAGTGGACTTTTTAGGTCTAAAATTCATGAACTTGATTAAATTGATGTAAATGCCATTTGAAACTTGTTTAATTGCTAGTAATGGTTATTTTAACATGTTATTTGAGTTGAATGCTTATGAACTTTGTAAACATTTTCATATATGCTTATTTGAAAAAGTGTAAAATTGTTAAAATTGTGAAAATGTGTATAAGTTTAATTTTGATTGAACATGTTATTGTAATTGTTTTAAGTTGTTATTTTGCTAACACTAATGCATATTTGGATGCACAAATTTTGTGTTTAATATGTTTTGCAGAGATATACCGATACTGATGGTGCTTCATCATCATCTAGACAACCTGCTCCAGAACCTGAACCAGAAATACAAAATGAACCTGAACAGGAGCAACAACAGGAACAACAACAACAACCTGATCAACACGTACCTTATTATGATCCGCAACAAGAATATGTTGATGCCTACATAGTATTTCCGATGCATCCGATAGTACAACACCCAACGATTCATGAAGAACAGTTGCATCCCAATTTGAGATTTGATCGGAGTTGGAGAGATTACCCGACATATCAAAGTAACAAATTCAAACTAGTAACGAAAAATGTAGAAGTGCCAAGGATAATCGATTGGGAGCCTTTGGAAAGGGTCCAACTAGCTAACTCAGTTAGACTGCATCTAATCCAAAGGTATGGCAGCTCTTCTTTTCCTGATTGGGAACGTTTATTCACCATTCGTAGGTCTGTATATAAGGAATGGTGCGTTGAGCTTATGAGTACTATTTCACTTAATGCGGATGTAGTTAGGTTAGATGATAGAAGTTTTCTTAGATTTATACTTGGCCGTAGGATGTATAGGATGTCCATGCTGGACATGGCCAGGGCTTTATAGATATATACGCCCGCTGAATTACTATTACCTGATTGTACAAATTTGATTTATCATGGTGAAAGGGTAGATAGGAATTTTGATGCTAACGCCGTCTGGAGGCGTATGTCAGATTATAATGTTTTTGGGCAGGCAGGAACACACTTCTACTTACATATTAACAGAGCCGAGCTTCGTATAATTCATAGATTTCTGGCTAACTTGATTACACAGAGAGGTCACAACAAGGAGAAAATGACCTTACATGATTTATTTTACCTTAAGTGTATTCGAGACCCAAGAGGCTTTGTTAATATCCCCTACTGTGTTGGTTTTTATTTGTCTAAGATAGTGGAAGGAATACAGGAAGGGGGAATAATAGGAGGAGGTATTTTTATTACTCTCATTGGAGAGTATTTGAGTGTAGATAGGGATCAAGGGGGTCCACTTATGGTATATAGGGAACAGGATGATACTTTAGGATTGAAGGTCTATCAGGGTGCTAAGGTATTGAAGAGCAGACGCAATTAGGCAGTACCATATGTTGGTCGTCATCCACAGGTAGAGAGTGGTTCAGATGAAGAAATGGAGGAAGTGGATGATATTAGGGATGTCATTAGGGAGGCTATGACTGACGTCTACCAGCATATAGATGAGGTAGAAATGACAAACCAGGATAGACATAGTCGATACGAGAAGTGGCAAGCCCGGAATGAGTACGAGCATTCCAGGCAACGACAGCATGATAGATGGCACTATCATCAGCATCAGATCATGAGCCAGCTATCACCTTAGGATCACTACGTATTGACCCGACCTGCTTACTATCCTCCACACCAGCCCGATATGCGACCACCATTTACTCTCTACGACCCTAACCAGGCCTATCAGTACACCTATCACCAACCATGGAACCCGGCAGACGACATGAACTGGAACCCCTATCCAGATTGATATAGTTCCCGTTGGTGATTTCTGTGATTTTTATTTTTTTTATATTATTTTTATTTTAAACATATAATATTATGATACATTTATTGTAATGTTTAATATTTTTATTATGTTGTACTAATATTTCATATTTGATTTGAAAGTGGGATTTTAAGTCCCATTTCAAATTACCATGCATATTATTATTTGTATGTATGTATATTGTCAATTGTACACAACAGGGTAAAACAGCGCATTTTCAAAGACTGGCATTAAGTTCAGCAAAAGCAACTAATTTTGACGACAAAACAAAAAACAAATGTGATGTAACAACAAGACGGAATGAACAAATGATGTGCACCATTTATCATTCAGCAAACAAACGCCAATATGTTTGGAAACTTTGGTAAAATTTAATCATTTTTCTACGCTAATCACCTCAATAATTTAAATTGTTACTGATTTCTTGCAAATGAGGGCATTGCAAGATCTTAAGTGTGGGAAGGGATTAAATTCTTTCGAATTTTTAAAATTTTAACTTATACACTTGGTTACCATTAAAAATACTAGTAACGTAGTAGTTGTATTAGAATCTAGTGCTCTCTGATAATAAAGAACAACCCTAGTCTTATATACTGACTACCCAATTCTAGTAAAATTTTTCAAAATTTTCAAATAAATGAATTCAAAATCATGTTTATACATATTTATGAACGATAAAACTAGGTGTTAACACCGAAATTATTGTTACCTCGGAAAGGACATAAATTGAGAAACAACCCAAAATGTTAGAATTCATTTAAAATGGAATAGAGGACAATAAAAAGGCAAAGAAAGGAAAATAAAAGTCAAGTGTGGGAAAAATTTACCAAGTTATTTAGAACATATATCACAAATGTTTGTACAAATAATTGAAGATACTTTTGTTTTGGACAAAATTAACCGTTTTACCCGGTAAATTGTAATATATTTGAAAGAAAGATGGATCTACACGATGAATCAATTCCATCATTAAAAGGAAGTAAAGTCTTCCGAAAAAGACACGCACTTCTTGATTTAGGTCAGGAAGTTGTCGTCCAGACCAGCTGTAGGTTGACGAAAAATCTAGAAAAGTCATCTCTAAAATCAGCAGGAAATCCACGGACCTCAGCATCAAACAGGGTCACCAAGTGGTCAGACTTATCCTAACCATGAGAGGATCTGTCTCGTAAAATGGGGAGGGCGCCGTGCAAATTAGCTTGATAAGACTAATGAATCAAATCTCCAGAAAGGATAATCTCCTTAAATATCAAAAATCAGCTTTTAAGCCTGATATTACTCAATCCTTGAGATTGACCTTAAAGATTGAGAATTACAAACTCATGGAATTCGATGATATCTAAACTCAAGCTTGAACGAGAAAATATTTTGATAAAAATAACAAACCGATTTGTTTTCTGAAAAACCCATTTTTAATGCGTTCATTACCATTGAACGTAAAATCCCAGGAATTCACCTGGAATTCATTAGGTCAACTGAACCAAATCGGGTGTCAACCGTAAGAACGGTGGTTGCATAGCATGGTCAAAGACAGGACCTTGTGCCAGACTAAAAAACTATAGGGTGATCTTTACTGTTGCTCCTACCAAGGATAGTAATTGCATCCGACACGTTATAGACCATAATTAAAAGCATGTCACGGGACATTACCTTAACAGTTGCTTGTTCAACGCTTTCCTTTACAACCGGACGGTAGCTTACCGAAAGGTAATATACGGAGCAAGTAAACTGGACGTGTTGCTTTCCCAATACAAGGTTAGCAAGTGGGTGACACAAAACCATAAGTTTTGAGCTAAAATTTTCAAATCTGAAACCCACCAAACCCACAAAAACATTTTGTAAACACCGGTGAAGGGTTATTCCGGAAAACTTATCTAGGGTAAAAGCTAGATTGAATTTTCAGAAGATCAAATGTTTTCATAAAGATCCAATTTCCTGAAGGATCTAAATTTTCATAGTCATGTGAGACTGTAAACCACAACGTTACTATCATTGTTTATACCGCCGTATAGAAATCACTGATGTACAAAGTGTGAAGAATAAAAGAAGTGATTCTAGTATTTTTATTTTCAAGACTATGTTGCTTGAGGACAAGCAACGCTCAAGTGTGGGAATATTTGATAATGCTAAAAACAAACATATATTTCATAGCATTATCCCTCAAGAAAGACAAGCTTTTGGTTGCAATTGTTCTATTTACAAGTGATATTCGTTTAAATAATAAAAGGTGAAGACAAAAGACAGATTCAACGAATTGAAGATGCAAATGACCAAAAAGCTCAAAAGTACAAAGTACAATCAAAGTGGTTCAAATTATTGATGAGAAACGTCTCAAAATTACAAGAGTACAAGATGCGAAACGCAAAATACAAGATATTAAATTGTACGCAAGGACGTTCGAAAATCCGGAACCGGGACCAAAGTCAACTTTCAACGCGCGACGCAACGGAGGGAAAATTACAAGTCCACTATGCACATAAATATAATATAATATATAAATAATTCTTAAAATTATTTATATATTATATATATTTAATAAAACCGTCGGCAAGAAGAAAACAACAACATGTGAGCTATCCCAGCTGGCCATGTGATCACATGGCGAGGAAGAAGAAAATCCATGCGATCGCATGGCCCCAAATTGAGGGTCAGGTCCTATAAATTTCGCATTTTGGTCGAACAAAAACACATCTTTTTCTTTCTCCATCTCTCAAAAGTATATATATATATATATATATATATATATATATATATATATATATATTATAATTTTAATTTTAATTTTAATTTTAATTTTAATTTTAATAATAATAAGGGTATGTTAGCGAATGTTGTAAGGGTGTAAGTCAAAATTCTGTCCGTGTAACGCTACGCTATTATTAATCATTGTAAGTTATGTTCAACCTTTTTAAATTAATGTCTCGTAGCTAAGTTATTATTATGCTTATTTAAGCCGAAGTAATCGTGATGTTGGGCTAAATATTTAAGACGGGGTAATTGGGCTTTGTACCATAATTGGGGTTTGGACAAAAGAACGACACTTGTGGAAATTAGACTATGGGCTATTAATGGGCTTTATATTTGTTTAATTAAATGATAGTTTGTTAATTTAATATAAAGATTTACAATTGGACGTACCTATAAATAACCATATACACTCGATCGAACACGATGGGCGGGATATTTATAAGTACTAATAATCGTTCATTTAACCGGATACAGGAATAGATTAATAGTCAATGGACTTATTAAAACATGGGTGAATTACATACAAGGAAAATTGGTGTAATTATAGTTTAAGTCCCCAATTAGTTGAAATATTTGACTTCGGATATAAGGATAATTTGACGAGGACACTCGCACTTTATATTTATGACTGATGGACTGTTATGGACGAAAACCAGATGGACATATTGAATAATCCAGGACAAAGGACAATTAACCCATGGCAATAAACTAAATCAACACGTCAAACATCATGATTACGGAAGTTTAAATAAGCATAATTCCTTTATTTCATATTTAATTGCACTTTTAATTATCGCACTTTAATTTATTGTCATTTTAATTATTGCACTTTTAATTATCGCTATTTTATTTATCATCATTTTATTTATCGAACTTTTATTTATCGCAATTTCATTATTGTCATTTACTTTACGCTTTAAATTAAGTCTTTTATATATTTAATATTTTACATTAGGTTTTAACGGCGACTAAAGTTTTGAAATCGACAAACCGGTCATTAAACGGTAAAAACCCCCTTTTATAATAATAATACTACTTATATTTATATATATATATATATTTATTTACAAATATAGTTTTAAAAATATAACGTTAAACTTGGCTAAGATCCCTGTGGAACGAACCGGACTTACTAAAAACTACACTACTGTACGATTAGGTACACTGCCTATAAGTGTTGTAGCAAGGTTTAGGTATATCCACTCTATAAATAAATAAATAACTTGTGTAAAATTGTATCGTATTTAATAGTATTTCCTAGTAAAAATTAATAGTATTTTGTACCCCTTCGCTTTAACACCATATTACTATCGTTATTATCATTAAAGTTATAATTAAGTATTATCATTAATATTATCATAATATTTATTATCATTAGTATTATTATAATTAAAAACTAATATTTGCAACACCAAATTATTATGATTACTATTATTATCATTAACATGAACGCGCTATAAAAGATGATTAAAAGCTATTAAACGAATCGATTAGGAAATAATGAGTATGAGTATCATGATGAAATTAAAATATTGTAAGATATTGATTTAGATAAAATTATCATTCTTAGTATTTTTATCATTACTATTATTAAATGTATCGTTAGTATTAAAACTATCATTTTAACAAAAATTATCATTTTAAATGAAATGTCATTGTTATTTTAAAATATCATTATTATTATCATTTTAAATAAAATTATTATTTTAAAGTTAATATTAAAAAGTATCGTAAATATTAAAGTTATCATAATTAGAATTATCATTTTATCATAATATCACTTTTAGTAAATATAAATATTGATATTTTTATTAATAGAATAATAATAATTATTATTACAAAATAATACAAATTTTACTTATTATTAATAACAATGTTATTTTTATCAAATAAATATGTAATACAGATAATATAATTACCTTAACCTATCATAATATTTTATGGACTTTATTACTTAAGATATATAAAAGTATATTTTTGTATAAAATTTTATTTATTAATAATTGAATTATATTATTTACTCTAATAAATCTTTTAAATATATTTAATAAATATAAAACGATGATATTTAAACTATATAATAATCATGTATAAATTTTGGAAATCATTTTGGGTCAAATTGACTTTTGTTGACTTTTGCATATTTAGTCTCGAGCATTAGGATTGTGGTACACTATGACATAACCTAAATTATTAGACAAATATTGAACAACATATAAATATATATAATTAATATAGGTTCGTGAATCCGAGGCCAACCTTGCACTTGTTCAATGACGTTATATGTATTTTTACTACGAAATACAGTATGGCGAGTTTCATTTGCCTTTTTACCCTTTATATTTTTGGGCTGAGAATACATGCAAATTTTTTATATAAATGTTTTACGAAATAGACACAAGTAATCGAAACTACATTATATGGTTGAATGATCGAAGCCGAATATGCCCCTTTTGCTTGGTAGCCTAAGAATTAGTAAACCGATCTACTAATTGACGCGAATCCTAAAGATAGATCTATTGGGCCTAACAAACACCATCCAAAGTACCGGATGCTTTAGTACTTCGAATTCATTTTTATCATGTCCGATGGATTTCCCGGAATGATAGGGGATATTCTTATATGCATCTTGTTAATGTCGGTTACCAGGTGTTCAATCCATATGAATGATTTTTGTCTCTATGCATGGGACGTATATTTATGAGAAATGGAAATGAAATTCTTGTGGTCTATTAAAATGATGGAAATGAATGATTATGATAAACTAATGAACTCACCAACCTTTTGGTTGACACTTTAAAGCATGTTTATTCTCAGGATTGAAAGAAATCTTCCGCTGTGCGTTTGCTCATTTTAAAGATATTACTTGGAGTCTTTCATGGCATATTTCGAAGAACGTTGCATTCGAGTCATTGAGTTCATCAAAGATTATTACTAAGTCAATTTATAGTTGGATAGTGGATATTATGAAATGGTATGCATGCCTGTCAATTTTCGATGTAAAGAAAGTTTGTCTTTTAAAAACGAATGCAATGTTTGTAAAATGTATCATATATAGGTCAAATACCTCGCGATGGAATCAACTATTGTGAATCGTTTATAATGTATATGAACGGGTCCTTTCAAATTCCTAATATCGAGTTTCAATTTCGAAGTCAAAGTTTTGTTTCTAAAAAGTCAACAATTGTTCTTCAGCAAAATTCAAAATTTCTGTTTCGATTTGAGTTAAATTAATGGTTCCTACAGTTTTTGGGAGTGGATTACAATCTTTTTCATGTTATAACATTTGACCAAAACATTCTCAAATCTAAAGTCAAGATTTTTTTTTTTTTTTGAAACTAGCGACGACAGCAGCAAACCTGGGTTCTTTTTCTTCTATTTTTTTTATTTATTTTTCGATTTCAAAATTAATTCAAGATAGATATAAGTTGGTTATAAACTGCCTAAAAATCCTAAAAAGCTGTTTAGTTAATTAATCGAATGTGGGTTTGATCCTTTGGTCGTTTGGGTCTGTGGAAGAGAAGAAGATGAACATAAACAGTCGGGTTTTATATATTTGGGTTCGGTATAGTTACAGAAATGGGACAACAGCCCAATGGTCAAGAGTGTTAGCAGTGAGGGGGAGGTCGCGGGTTCGAGTCCCGGCTTGGGCAGTTTACTATTTTTTGAGCCTTTAAAGTTAGTTCCTTTTCAAAATTTATTATTATTATTATTATTATTATTATTATTATTATTATTATTATTATTATTATTATTATTATTATTATTATTATTATTATTGTTATTATTATTATTATTATTATTATTATTATTATTATTATTATTACAAATATTATTGTTATTATCAAGATTATTATTATTGTTATTGTTATTATTGGTATTATAATAATTATTAGTAATATTATCATAATTATAAGTATTATAACTATTATTATTATTATTATTATTATTAGCCTTATAAGTATTATTAATATAATTATTATTATCATTTAAGTATCATTACTATTATTATTATGATTATTATTATTATTATTATTATTAATGTTATTATTACACTTATCATTTTTGTTATTATTATTATTATCGTTAAGTAATAAAATTTTTATTAGTATTAGTAATATTAATAAGTATTATGAATATTAGGTATTATTATTATTACCACTAATATAAGTAGTAGTTACCAACTATTATTATCGTTATCATAACCCTAGTTACAAATATTATTATTATTATTATTGTTATTACTAATATTACTATCAAAATAGGTATTATTATTAAATATTATGAGTATTAATATTATCTTTATTAATCTCAAAAACTACCTTTTTAAGCAGATAAATATTTTGTACATAAAATATACTTATTACGTATACTATAATTATATTAAAAGTTCATATAACTATATGTATCAAACTTACTAATAATTTATATAAATACTTACAAATAACAAACTATTGATTTTTAAATATAATATTAAACAAGTATGGATATATTAACGTAACTATATAAATAATAACCATTTTGAATATAAACAAAAATTAAACATATAATATATAAATTAAGATATAATAAATTGTTCGATTACGATTATACGTTTTAATATATATATACGAATGATATAGGTTCGTGAATCCAAGGCCAACCCTGGATTGTTCAATATCGTCATATGTATTTTTACTACAAAATACAGTATTGTGAGTTTCATTAATCCCTTTTTAAATGCTTTTGCAATATATATGTTTGGGACTGAGAATACATGCACTTTTATAAATACTTTACGAAATAGACACAAGTAATCGAAACTACATTTTATGGTTGGATTATCGAATTGAACATCACCCCTTTTAGCTTGGTAGCCTAAGAATTAGGGAACATACAACCTAATTGACGCGAATCCTAAAGGTAGATCTACGGGCCCTAACTCCCCCCATACTGGAAAATGGTATGCTTTAGTACTTCGAGTTATTAATACAGATGGATTTCTGTTTTGAGGATATTCTATATGCATTATGTTAACGTCGGTTACCAGGTGTTCAATCCATATGAATGATTTTTTTAAACACTTGCTAGTGTATGATTATTGAATAAAGGAAATCTTGTGGTCTATTAAAATGATGAAAATGATCGATTATGATAAACTAATGAACTCACCAACCTTTTGGTTGACACTTTAAAGCATGTTTATTCTCAGGTATGAAAGAAATCTTCCGTTGTACATTTGCTCACTTTAGAGATATTACTTGGAGTCATTCATGACATATTTCAAAAGACGTTGCATTCGAGTCGTTGAGTTCATCAAGATTATTATTAAGTCAATTATAGTTGGATATATTATGAAATGGTATGCATGCCGTCAACTTTCGATGTAATGAAAGTTTGTCTTTTAAAAACGAATGCAATGTTTGTAAAATGTATCATATAGAGGTCAAGTACCTCGAGATGTAACCAAATGTAATGTATTCTTCCAGATGGATTAAGACGGGTCATGAAACCACTTTCTCATTTTCTCTAGAAAATTCATTTAATCACTCCCTCTCACCTAACCTCATCTTCGTCATCTCAAACAACCCTAAATCATTTGATCCCGAATTGAAGCTTGATTTTAGTGTCAAATCATTCCTTGTGTTGTTGTGATTCTAACAAGGTAAAGTTTGTTTGATTTCATGATCAAATCAGTGTCAAAATGGGTGTTTTAGTTAAGTTTTATGAAAGTGGGTTTTGATGTCAAAATTGGTTCAATTTATTGTTGTTTGTGCATAAAGGTTGTGGGTTTATGTTTCTAAATGTTTTGTGTACAAGATGTGTTCAGTTTTGAGGTTAAAAACGTGACCAAAGTCGAGATTTGGTGATTTTGGGTTGAAACCCGTCACTTTGCTGCTGCAGCTGATGAACTACCTACGGCCGATGGTCTTTGACCATCGACCGATGGTGACTGACAACTGGACGATGGTCGTTGACCATCGACCGATGGTGGGAGTCTTTCAGTTGGTGAAATTTCTTTAGTCGTTCGGTCGGTTGAAGAGACCCTAGGCCGATGGTGTGAAGACAGTCGGCCGATTGTCTTGGTCGGTCGGCCGATGGTCTTAGGCAGTGAAAATTTTACTAAGTGTTGATTTATAGCCGTTATGCTGCCCGCGTGTTTTTATGATTTTCAGAATGTAAATTTTGAAAATGCACAAGTGTTAAGCATGAATTTTTAGCGAACGCTTTTTTACTAATTTGCTAAAATGTGCTGTCAGTGTGTCTAATTTTGATTGGAACACTATTCTAACTTGGTTTTTGTTGTTCTCAGGAGATAAGAACAAAGAAGAAGCTCAGAATTAATAGCTGAGCAGTTGCTGGTAATTGGTGAGTGGGTCTATCTCCGGATAGAGTTTAAGTAGCATAACTTGCTACTGTGGTTGACTCTTTTACCATGCATAGTGTAGGGATTGCCATGTTAGAATAATATAATATGCATGATTTTGTGTGTAAATTATGTGTACACTGTGTGAATGGCACCAGTCGGGCCCAGGGAGACTGGGGACTCGAGACCGTGCCTAGGAGAGGTTAGAGTCCGTATGAGGTCAACTGTGCCTAGGGGAGGTGATGTTCATGCGAGGTGTATACGAAATAGTTATATATTTATTATGAAATACTATTAAATACGATACAATTTTACACAAGTTATTTATTTATTTATAGTGTGGATATACCTAAACCTTGCTAAAACACTATAGGCAGTGTACCTGATCGTACAGTAGTGTAGTTTTTAGTAAGTCAGGTTCGTTCCACAGGGAGCTAGCCAAGTTTAACGCTATATTTTTAAAACTATATTTGTATAAATATATATATAAATAAGTAATATTATTATTATAAAAGGGGGTTTTTACCATTTAATGACCGGTTTGTCAATTTTAAAACTTAAGTCGCAATTAAAACCTAAGGTAAAATATTAAAAATAAATATAACTTAATTTAAAGCGTAAAGTAAATGATGATAATAAAATTGCGATAATTAAAAGTGCGATAAATAAAATGACAGTAAATAAAAGTTGCGATAATTAAAAAGTACGATAATTAAAAGTGCGATAAATAAAATGACAGTAAATAAAAGTGCGACGAGATATAAAATAAAGGAATTATGCTTATTTAAACTTCCGTAATAATGATGTTCGACGTGTTGATTTTAATTTATTACCACGGGTTAATTATCCTTTGTCCTGGATTATTCGATATGTCCATCTGGTTTTTGTCCATAACAGTCCATCAGTCATAAATATAAAGTGCGAGTGTCCTCGTCAAATTATCCTTATACCCGAAGTCAAATACTCCAACTAATTGGGGACTTAAACTGTAATATGGTTTTAATACTTTATCATCAATTACACCAAGTGTCCTTGTATGTAATCCACCCCTGTTTTAATGAGTCCATTAACTATTAATCCATTCCCGTGTCCTGTTAAATGAACGATTATTAGTACTTATAAATATCCCGCCTGAAAGGACCCGTCCTAATCCACCTGGACGAAGTCATCAACATTTGGTCCCATTGCGATGATCGGTTCCAAGTAATGTCCTTATATTGAGAAAATGCACAGCGGAAGACTTAATTCGTACCTGAGAATAAACATGCTTTAAAGTGTCAACCAAAAGGTTGGTGAGTTCATAGGTTTATCATAACAATCATTTCAATATGTTAATAGACCACAAGATTTCATACTCATAAACATAATACACTCGCAAGTGTATGTAAAGCATTCTAAGTGGTTGAGCACTTGGTAACCATACTTAACATTTAATCAACGTCGCATATTCCCTTTATTATGAAATCTCACTACACCGTACCAAGTGTAGTCACCAAAACGAAGTACTATGCAACCGTTGAATACTGGTCGTCCAGTCCGGTTGGGGTTGTCAGGCCCGATAGATCTATCAACAGGATTCGCATTTACAATACCCATGTAAATAATAGTTACCAAGCTACAGGGAAATATGCCAGTGGTACAACTCAACGTAGAATATATTTTTAAGTACTTGTGTCTATTTTGTAAACATTTATAAAAGCAGCGCATGTATTCTCAGCCCAAAAATATATATTGCAAAAGCAATTAAAAAGGGAGCAAATGAAACTCACTTTTGCCTTGAAGGTATTTAATTCGACTTGGTCTCCGATAGATATCACGAATCTAACCATATATATAATATATCAACATATTTTCTTTTTAAGTAATCGTTACATATATATATATATATATATATATATATATATATATATATATATATATATATATATATATATATATATATATATATATATATATATACTTTTAATACTTTTAATATTTTCTTAGTCCGTAGTTAGCAGTCCGATGTTAGTGGTCCACAATTAGTTGCTTAAATAAAATAAATAAAGACCCCATCGTATTCGTATTGATCAGAATTAATCTCGACCCATGGTACCATGTTGTCAAATGACATGTTGCGTACATAAAGTACCGTGTTGTCAAATGACGTGTTGCGTACAATCATGAGGTCTTATGATTAATCTTCTCGTGTTGTTTACGGGTGGTCCTGAAATATATAAAATCAAATCATAAGTAATTATATATAAAATATCATATTAATTATAAAAGATATGATTAATTTACTTTTTCTCCAAATATTTTCGTAGCTAAACTAGCTCGGATACCCAATCTTGTTTTAGTCGTAGTTTCTTCATTACAACTCCGTTTTTGTTGGTTCAACTTGCCACTTCCTTGGATTGAGTCAAATTTTAAGAATATGAACTGAAAATACCTTAGTTTATATTCTAAATCATAGGTTATAGGTCAAATTTGGTGAAACTTATGAAAGTGATCATTTTCCATCATAAAAACAACATTTAATGATCATTTTTCTAAAAATACTTACATTTTGAGTTAAACCATGAAATATTCATAAGAAATATCATTTTTCCAGAACATGAACTTCCAATTCAAAGTTCCAGATGGTTTTTAATTATCCAACCCAAAACAGCCCTCGATTGCACTCCGACGACGTAGATTCAGTTTTTAAGATGTTCTTTGTAAAACCAAGTTATATCTTGTTAGGTTAGCATATCATTATGATATATTACAGGTCTTGAAGTGTTTTGAAAGTCAAGTTAGAAGGATCTATTTAGTTTGCGAACAAGTTTGAAATCATTCAAACTATGTTCTTATTGTTAAAATTTTATACTACAAAATAAGATAGCTATATGAATATGAATTGAATAAGATTATGAACAAGGTTACTACCTCAAGTTACTTGGACAAAGTTACTGCAAAAGATAAGAAATAATCTTGGAATCAAAGAGTTGTGGAGTTAGATCAAAAGGTTGGAAGTAAACTTCTTCAAATGGGTGGTTATTTTGATATGTTCTTGAAAGAGTTTTCTTATGGTGTTTAAGGCTTGTAATTGAAGCTAAATGATGGGGAAAATGCTTGGAGATGATCAAGTATGAAGTTAGGAGTATTTTAAGAGAGAAATGAGGGTGTAGGTATGAGAAAATGGAGTGAAGAAATGGTGTTCATTTATAAAAACGTTTTTAGTTTATAAAGAAAGAAAAGGATTCCTAATTTTGTTTTCTTACTAATAATTCATACTACTTGACAAATTCTAGTTACCTCATATCTAGGGCAATAATAATATTGATTAGGATATTGATTTGATGTGTATATACCAATAGTAAATACGTATAGAAGCTGGGTATGATAAGGGTACATATACCCTAGATATACGTATAGAAATCTTGAGGAAACGGAACGAAAATTTAAATATAGCTATCTTTTGTGAATATACTTATATTGTTTTATGTATTTAAGTTCTTAAAAAGTGATTAAATACATTATATATACGATACATGTATAAGCATTATAGATTATAATTATATATATCAAAGAATGTTACGTATAGTTATCGTTTTGAAAACTTCAGTTAGTAGTTTCAAAATATACTTATAACTCATTGTCATTAGTACACAATGAGATGTTAAACCATCCTTAGATCATGTTAAATATATATAAATACATATATATACACAAACGTATAGTTATCGTATGTTATATAGTTCGTGATATCATCGGTCATATTGGACGGTCAAACGTTGTGTAAAACTCTTTTCAAAAACACAAGTCTCAACAATTTGGATTGCTTATCATGTTGGTATGGTTTAATTTATGTAAATATTAATCTCATAAGTATAATTTGGTCAGAAAATTCCGGGTCATTACAGTACCTACCCGTTAAAGAAATTTCGTCCCCGAAATTTGATAGAGGTTGTTATGGATAACAATAAGAAGGTTTTCATGACAAATATAAGGTGATAATGGAGTTTTATCATTATTGAGTAATGTAGATAAAACGATTCGATTATGCGAAGAATATAAATGAGACTATCGTAAAAGAGTGAGATGAGTAAAATATATTCGTCTTAACCGATGACGTAGTTATGATTGATTTTCGGGATTTAAGGGATTTAAAGAGAATCTTACGTAATAAGATTTGGTTCTTTGGTGATTAAGGAAATCAGAATCTTCTTTGATTATATGCAATAATCTGTTTCGATTGCTCTGTCGGATATTTCACTATAAATTCACCCCTTCGTTTCCTTATTTTCCACGACTCACACCTTCTATTCTTTCTCCCTTGATTCTTACTTTAAAGCATTCATCAATATACTCCATCCAGTCCTGATTCTTGTTATACTCCTAACTTTTATATCTGTCATTCTTTTTTTTCATCTACCACCAGAAGAATCTATTTACTTCTACTATACTCTTGTGTTTATAGTGTTTCTAATTCTCCCGTGTCTCTATATTGCTATCTGCATCGATATACACGGTTTGTAATTTCGGGGTTATTATCGAAGTTTATATTCTTCATTATTTTTCGGAGCTTCATGCTTTCGTTTTCTCTTCCCGACTTCGAGTCAAGCGAGTAATGGTCCGGAATTCGTAGATATGAAATTCAGAATGAACATAGCTAATGCTCTAAGAAGAAAATGGTAATAGAACGATTTTGATTTGTTAAATTACCAGAATACCCTGGAGAAGACCGAGTCATCCAGAAAAATATTCTCTTGATATGTTTAGAGATTAGATAGAATGTAAGAGTCGTGTAAATGGCACATGAAGACGGTACTGTGAATCATCATGCTTCATTAGAAACTCAGCATGACTTACTGTAATATAATGACGTTGATCAAGTGTCATTATATTATACTAATCCATGCTTCAGTTCTCAACACTACTTCAAAACATTCATATTTTAAACTCGAAGGTTTCAGAATTTAGAAACTAACACAGTTTCTTTTATGTTGCAGATATTACGGAGAGATAAATGATCTCAGATAAGAATAGTTGTGAAAATATCGCCAGAAATATGGAGGATATTTATAATAGAACATACGAGAATATCTTAGAATTTCTAATATCAATGGATGATGAAGAAGATTTGTCTGTGAAGGTTTAGAATGAGAAATAAGATGTTTGCTAACGATTTCAGCAGGCACAGAATCATTTGGATTCTTTGAAGGCAAACTTATTCTTTGTGATTTGTCCACAGCTTTCTTCATAGTTTCACATAATCCACTTTTCGGTACTAAATTTTCTATCGAGCGTTCCTAACACTCCTTTCTTTATCATCAAACTTTTGGCCATTAAGATCATCTACAACATGCTGCTTTGTCAGCATTTTCAAAGTTAACTGATCTGGGTCATCGGTTATCAAACCGAGGTAGTTTCAGGAGAATTGTGTTTTTAGAATGATTAATCGCTGATGGTAATATTGTGGAATATAAAAGGTTCCCCAGTAACAATAAAGAGTACGCATATATATCGCAGTTATAATAAAGTTGTTTCGGATGAAAAGTCGGAGTTGACTTGCTGGAGCTGTGACAAAATTAGCTACTTTGGAAAGGGATTGCAAAACGATCTTCGGTAATAACAATGTCAAAGGAACTAGAACAGATACGTGTCAAACGTTTACTCAGTTTTCGAGGATTTTTCAGGTGCATAACTATATGCATCAATCTTTTCTTCCGTAGATGAAGTGCGGTTGGTTTATCCTCTCGATTGAAGTGTTTTTAAGAATCATGATAGATTTGAACGCTGATTGTAATCGTCGAGATACAATGAGGTTTAAGATGAAATCAAGTGGCAATCTTGAAGAAATGTTTAGTTTCATATGTTATAATCAATTTTTTAATTCATTTTAATTGTCCAATGTCATTAGTCCACAGTCGATAGTCCACAGTAACAGTCCAATAATTCATATATAGTTTAATATATAATATACGAATTAATTAATACGTGTCGTGACCCGTATACCTCTCAGACTCGATCACAACTCAAACTATATACATTATTGTAGAATAAACCTCAACCCTGTATAGAGAACTCGATCATTACTGCATATAGAGTGTCTATGGTGATTCCAAATAATATATATAGATGCGTCGATATGATATGTCAAAACATTGTATACGTGTCCTGATATTTAAAGTGCGTAAAATAATTACAGAAATTAAATGACAGTAAATAAAAGTGCGATATTTTAAATTACGATAAATAAACTGCGATAAATAAAATGTAATCAGTTAGCTAGGAACAGTTAGCGTGGATTCTTAACAAAATTTTTGATAGTTAATTTGTTTGTTTCTAACAGATTTTATTTTGTCATATGTTTTCTTTATATGCCACTTGTTGGATTCTGGGAAGTCAAAATCCAAATATGAAATTGAATGAAAATGGTTATTCTGCGGTGAACGGATACGTATATCGGTGGTTGTAAGTAGGATAGTAAATGACTGTTGAATCAGCTTCGACGAATGTACAATGTAACTTATTAAGATGAAATCTAATTATTCCTCAGGTATTACCTACCCGTTAAAAAAAATTTCACCATTAATATTTTGTACAAAAGAACTTTTAATTACAATCTTTATGAAAACATATATACATATATATTTTCTTCAGATGAAATCATGAATTTAATGAGTTAATATGATATTAATCTCATTTGCTTTTCGGTTTGAGCTAGAATAAGAAATCTCTAAAACTTTTTGAAACCACATATTCTTCGCAGAATATCAATGAAGTTATGGATCAATACTTCATCGTTCATTATTATTGGTACTCCTAGGTATCTATGGTGCGTATGATGTTGATGTTTGTGGGACAGATTATGATGTCGAGACGTGTGATGCGGATGTTGTTTGTTAGTGGTGATGATGGTATTGTTGATGTTATTGATGGTAGTGCTGATTATGCTGCTGGTGCTACTGCTGGTGTTTGCAACCTTCGCACCATGTTCTCCAAAGCCGTCACGCGAGCGCGAAGTTCGTTAACTTCTGCTAGTACACCGGGATGATTGGCGGTTGGAGCGAGCGAATGAACAAGATTTGTAATATGGGATAGTATAAAATCGTGACGAGATACTTTAGAAATGAGGGAGAAAATGGTGTTTCGAATAGGTTCGCCGGTAAGTGCTTCAGGTTCATCGCCAAGAGGGAAATTTGGTGGATGGAATGGATCACCTTCTTCTTATCTCCAGTGATTTAGTATATTACGAACCCATCCCCAATTCATCCAGAATAGATGATGGGTAATTGGTTTATCCATTCCGGTGACGCTGCTTTCGGAGCCCGAATGAAAATCCATATCGGCATAACTGTCGGAATCTGAAGAATTCGAACTAGATGCGGAATCCATCTTGTATAATGGGGAAAATGAATTTTTGGTATGGAATAGATTATAGGAGTTAGATTTGGTACTCTTCAATACATAATTTACATATGTATATATAATACCAAAATCCCGTAAATTACGGAGAATCTTTGAAAAGATATCAGTCAAAGTTCGCAATAACAGATATGCTAAGATAAGAATTCGTCTATACACTATCAATGCAGTAAATGCAGTAAAACGTGTCTAGACTTATGAATGATAAGCAGGTAATTTCCTAAGGATGATAAGCAGATGATTTCCGACTAGAAATGATAAGCAAAACTTTTGACATGTAGACACGGTCGAAGTCCAGACTCATTAATGTATCCTAACAACTACTAGTTAGACACACTAATGCAAGACCTGGTTCGCTACGACCACCTCTCTGATACCAACTGAAAGGACCCGTCCTAATCCACCTGGACGAAGTCATCAACATTTGGTCCCATTGCGATGATCGGCTCCAAGTAATGTCCTTATATTGAGCAAATGCACAGCGGAAGATTTTAGCTCAAAACTTATGGTTTTGTGTCACCCACTTACTAACCTTGTATTGGGAAAGCAACACGTCCAGTTTACTTGCTCCGTATATTATCTTTCGGTAAACTACCGTCCGGTTGTAAAGGAAAGCGTTGAACAAGCAACTGTTAAGGCAATGTTCTGTGACATGCTTTTGATTATGGTCTATATCGTGTCGAATGCAATTACTATCCTTTGTAGGAGCAATAGTAAAGATCACCCTATAGTTTTTCGGTCTGGCACAAGGTCCTGTCTTTGACCATGCTATGCAACCACCGTTCTTACGGTTGACACCCGATTTGGTTCAGGTGACCTAATGAATTCTAGGTGAATTCCTAGGATTTTACGTTCCATGGTAATGAACACATTAAAAATGGGTTTTCAGAAAACAAATCGGTTTGTAATTTGATCAAAATATTTTCTCGTTCAAGCTCGAGTTTAGATATCATTGAATTCCATGAGTTTGAATTCTCAATCTTTAAGGTCAATCTCAAGGATTGAGTAATATCAGTCTTAAAAGCTGATTTTTGATCTTTAAGGAGATTATCCTTTCTGAGGATCTGATTCATTAGTCTTATAAGATAATTTGCATGGTTCCCCCCATTGTACGAGACAGATCCTCTCATGGTTAGGA